>NW_008337765.1:195897-315381 GCF_000622305.1 Nannospalax galili | reverse complement strand
TAAATAAATAAATAAATAAATAAATAAATAAATGATTTTTTTAAAACCCTAGTTTCAAATGAGGTCACAACTGTGAGGCTCTAGTGACTATGAAGATTTTTTTTGTTTTTTTTGTTTTTTTCTATGAAGTTTTAGATGACATTGCTCATTTTAATATACTTTATAAAGATAGGAAAGAATGACATGTAGAGTTAAAAAATTATTCAGGCAGATCACATAGAAATATATTTTATTGGCTCAGTATTTCCTAGATCTGTGTTTTTCTAATATCTCACTTAATGGCCATTTATTTTCTCAAGTATTTCCATGCCTAGTGTCACCACCCATAACTAGAGATACCTGCCATGCTCAGAGGTGACTAGGCTTCAGCACACCAAGGGAGCACAGAGATGTCTGGTAACTACTTGGTGCATATTCATGGGTGGAGCCTGGATCAAAAGCAGATCTTGTTCTAAAGCCAAACCATTAATCGTCAGAGTACATCAAGAACAAATTCTTAACCACGTAGCCAAGGGATCTCTGCGGAGATTGCCAAGTACAGGTTGCAATCAGCTTAACTGTTGTAACAAAACACCATGGATTGGGTGATTTACCAGCACACAGCTACCTCTCCTGGGTAGGAAACTGGAAAGCCCAAGAGCAAGAGGGAGAAGGTTTGGTTGCTGCTGGGGGTCTTTTCCGGGCTTGTAGGTGGCTACTGTCTTGCTGTGCCTTCTCAGGGCAGAGGTGAGAGAGGGAGAGAACGAGAGCTAGAGAAAGAGAGAACACACTCTCTTTCTTTCTGAAGCCACTAATCCCATCCTGGGAGCCCCACTCTCATCACTTCCCAAAGTTCCTACTTCCGTATACTGTCACACTGAAGGTTGGGAATTTGTCAGGTAGACACACAGACATTCACTGAGTTGGTAAACTAATGGCCCAGAATTCCCCAGGACAGATGTGCTTATTTCAGTAGTGAGTTGCTCGGGTTTGTTGTCTTTTGTTTTGATCCCATGGCTTTTGTGAGTCTGTGAGTCTGTGAATCAGACAGTATAAGCTAACAAAGAAATAGAAAAGGTAGTGTTTTACCAAATCAGAATTTCTTATTGTAACTATGCTTAAACAGTGAGGATGATTTTTTTTTTTTAATTTAAGAAGGCAAAAGTCACCACTGTATTCGGTTCTTTTGTAGCATAGTCATTGTTTATATTAAAATTTTAAAGCACTGCAGTATTAAGGGACGCTATCTCAGTGAGACTGATGTTTTTCCTCTTGGAAAAACCACTCTTGATTTCCTGAAAGGGAAGTGGAGCTTCGACTCCAGCCTCTACATAGCTGTGGTGTTGGCATTCACCCAAGAACTCTTGAGCAACTATCAGATTCTGTCTTTGAAGCTTAGCCAGGGATCTTAATGAAACCAAATAATACTGAAGTCCTTAAAGCTAATTTGAATCTCAAATTGTACATTTTAAATTAAGTTTTTATTGATAATAAATATACTTTATTTCTTATTAGGCTTGAAAGCTTGAGTGATAACATCAGTAGAATAAACATGTTTTACAAAGATTTACCATTAAGTATGCTATTAATACGACCCTTGATACACTGGCACAATTAGATTTCAAAGTAAGTATTTATGAAGTAACAGCGATTAATGACAACCATCGGAAACAATTTTGAACTCCATCAGTTTAACTCAGGAGGGTAAACTTAATATGATAATTCATCTAGTTGAATCGCATCAGCTTAGCAGGAAAGAATGTAAATATGTGACCCTTACCTAGCTTCTAAATGGATGCTGTGCTGAGAGATTTATCCGTTCCATTAAAGAACTTTGGGGAACTTTGGAATTTCAGCAATTGTTCCCTCGGAGGCTGAAAACCCAACCTGATCTCATACTGGGACCATTCTGGTTTGCATATTTCCATAATTTGCCTTTGCTACTAATATGACAGCAAGGCACAAATAACTGTTTCTAATAATATCAGATGGAGTTGTGGAGGACAGCATTTTAATGCAGTGAAAGACCTCCCCGTGGGGTTGTTATTGCTACCACCGAACAGCAGCCACACAGTTGCAGCCGCAGCCTCTTAATTGATTCGTTTAATTAGCAAGAGCTGAAGCTTAGGCTGTATCTTGTCATCTGATATCATAGCTCTCACATTTGCATCATTCATATTTATAGAGAGAGGAGCATCTTTAGAAACTTCTGAAAATTCACTTATGGAGACTGAGTTTTAACAGAGCAAATGCCCATTTGTTTTAAAGTCAAATTACTGGAAAATGAACTGGATTTGTCACCATTGTTTTTCTTTATTCCTTCTCTTTGGAGTAATAAATGGTGTCATCGTTTTTGGTAGGTATCATCTTCTGAAAGGAGCTTTGAGAGAACTTTGCCAGTCTTCCATGCCTTGTCATTGATAAGCAGTCCCTTTCTCTGCATCAGAAACAGCATGAGGCTTGCAGCCACTTCTAGCACACTGTTCCATGTAACTGTCCCCTGTCCGGTCTGCCTTTGTAGCCACCTGAGTCCTGCTAGCTTACACTTTCCACTTGGGTTCTTCCCTCTACAAGGCCTTGAACTGGGTGGCCCCTTAAGACTTGCCTACCACTAGTACCGACACCCACTTTTCTTGGATGGAGAGAAAAAATGGGGGTGGGGTTATACATGATATGGAAACTAGAGCCTTTTTCTGACTCCACACACACTCACCATGCACATTCCTGCACACGCAGAGGCTCACACCTCTATCCCCCCTTGGACCAAGCTCTCTTATTCTGACCCTGTTCTTTGTCTTCTAGTATTAGAAAGCAGGTGGCCACAGAACAGACATTTAGGGGCTGTACAGTGAAGTTTCTCAGATGTCTAAATGTTTTTTATAAAGTAGGTCAATAGCATTTTCCCCTCCATGTATAAAGTTTCAGCCAAAATATGGCTAGGAGAAGATTTTATGTGCTATCAGTGTCATCTTAAGCATTATTTTTGCAGTAGCCCGTGGTCTATGTAACACAGACCAAGTGTCCAATCCAAGAGCAATTTTTTGGAAAATAAGTTGAGCATATATTCTTTTGAAATTGGTGTGCTGTCTTTTTAAAAATCTGATTATTCGTACCCAGTTGTGTGATGCATTATCAACAAAGTCTAAGAGAAATCACTGGCAGCCTCCTGTATACCATGTGCTATAAAGTGGGTTAGATGAAGGTGAATTGGTCTCTGCCCTAAGGTGACATGCTGGCACACCAGGCATGGTAGTACACACCTCTAATCCCAGCATTTGAGAGGCTGAGGCAGGAAGATCTCAATTTGATCATAATTTTTAGGATAGGCTAGCTACATAGTGAGACCCCCATCTCAAAAAAAAAATAATAATGATTGGAACACTGGCTGTGGGTTAGAGAATCCCCTGATGCTATGAGTGCATGCTGGGTGCTGGGGTGGCCTGTGCTAGACTGATGGAGCAGCAGACAGACCTGGGTACTGCTTTACTGTTGTCTCTTGCTGGCATAAAATCTGCTATAAAAAGTTCAGACCAGAAAACTGAGGAGATGACTGATGGTAAAGGACTTAAGTTCAGTCCTTAGAACCCACAGAAAAAGCCAGGTGTAGTAGCACATGCTTGTAATCCCGCCCTGGGGAGGTAGAGGCAGGGGGCCCTGAAGCTTGCTGACCAGCCTAGCCTACTTAGTGAGCTTCAGGCCAGAAAGAGATCCTTTCTCAAAAAGCAATATGGACTTTGCCTCAGGAATGACATCTAAAGCTGTAGTCTGGCATGCGCGCGCGCGCACACACACACACACACACACACACACATACACACACACACACACAGTCCAGACCATAGAGCCTAGCTCTCTTGTTAATAATCTATGTGTCAGGGCTGGAGAGATAGTTCAGTGGTTAAGAGCACTGACTACTCTTGCAGAGGACTGAAGTTTAATTCACAGCACTCATAGGGTTGCTAACAACCATCCATAACTCCAGTTCCAGGGGATCTGTTGCCCTCTTACAAGTTCCACAGGCATTGCACACAGGGATGCACTTACATATATGCAGGAAGAACACTCATACACATAAAATAAAAATAAATAAAATCTTTAAGAAAAAGAATCTATGTGACTACTTTGTATTTACTGAGGTCAATAAACATAGGGCAATAAGAAACTGTGTTCTGTGTCTTGTTAAATGTCATATTCTGGTTATGAAACACATTTAATGCTGTGTGATTGTCAACTGTGAACTTACACTGATCATCTCTTATGTGACAAGCATCAAGTCCTAACAACTCAAGGAAGGAGCTATCCCTGCCATCCCTGAGCCCTCTGTCCCCTAAAGATACAAAATGGAAGCAGCTAGTGACTACCAAATATGACAAATATGATTCATGATGGTGCATATGGAGGATAAGTGACCTCCGGGTTTTCTAAGGATGACTCAAGTTTGCAAGTAGGAAAAGTATTTCAGCAAGAGAGGGAATAGGCATCTGCAAAGGCCTGGAGACAGAGTTTCAGAACTGATGAAAGGGAGAAAGAAATAAATGAATAAATAATACAATAGAATAAAATAACCCCAGGGGGCTGAAGATGCCCCAGGTTTTCAGGGAAGAACAGGTTGGCTAGTGAGGGTGATAGGTCTGGGGACAAAGGTCTATTTGGGTGGCGAAAGACTAGTGGAAGCTAGCTAGATGATTCAGACTATGCCAAGGAGATGGATCTGTGTTCTCTAGGCTTTGGGGTTCATTGAAGATTTGAAAGAAAATGGTTATAGCATCCCTGGATAGCCTGAATGTTCTCTGCCTGCTGACTCAGAGACAGAAGAGAAGAAGCACCCAGAGAAGTGGTAGAGGAGATGGTAAATTGGACTTTGAGAATGTTTAGTTTGAAAGGCCAGAGAGACAGATGGAATGTGTGACGAGATGTCATGAGGGACATCTCCATTGTGCAGGTCAGGCAAAAAGACCAGGGATGAGCAAGGAAGTGGTTCCTCACCAACATAGAGGTGAGGTCCAAGGCCATGGAGAAGGTGAGGTGACCACAGGGACAAGTAGGAGACAGAGGACGGGCTCAGAGGAGCGCTCCTAGAGGTATCCCCATATCTAAGGAGAAGCGCCCATCCTCCAGTATGATCATTTATGAAATGATGCCATTATGATTGTCTGAGTTACTTAGATTATATGTGGCTGTTTGTGATTTAACAGTATCTCAGTCTTAGGCGATCAGTGCTTATTTCAGAGTGTCTCACTATCCTGTTTTCCACCTGCCCCAAATCCTCAAAATAAAATCAATTTTAATAAATAACTTAATGCTCTGAATGTGTATGATGCTGTAGGGCTTTAGAACTGTTCCACATATGCTGGCTCGTTTATCTAAGATGAATAGGCCATAGAGTAAGTACTTGTGAGTTAGTTGTAAAATTCAAACATAGGAGCTGGGGAGATGGCTCTGTGGGTAAGAGTGAGGACCTGAGCTCAAACCCCTGGCACCCAATTAAAAAGCCACACATGACTTGCATGTGCCTGTAACCCCAGCATTGGGAGACAGGCAGATCCTGAGAGCTTGCTAACCAGCGAGCCTAGTCAAAAGGGTAAGCTTCTAGTTCAGCGAGAGACCCTAATACAAGGCACTAAAGCAGAAAACAATAGACAAGAACACCTTCGTATGTGTGCACACAGACCTGCACAGTCACATACATGCCACAAACACACCATGTATCACACACATGGAAGGGAGGGAGCGAAAAAGAAAAGATTTGTGATTACTAACTTGGATATTCCCAGATATTTTCCAGAACTACTCCCAGGAAGTTCCATGAATAGGAAGCAGTCCAGAGGAGGGGAGGCACCATGCAGGATGTGTGTCTTTCTGCATTTGAAGCCCATCCCCTCTCCACTAGCTTTGTGAACTTGAATGAATTGCTTGCCTTCTCTGGACCTCAATTTTCTCATCGGCAAGATTGGCATTACCTAGTTTTATGGAGGTGGCAGGGGTTGAGTAAGAAAGTATTTGTGAAATGCCTGTCGGTGGCAGCCCTTGACTGTGGAGGCTCCTCTCCTGAGTGCCCTTCATTCTTACTTTGCTTACCTGATGTACATTTCCCTCCTTTTTTGTGTGTGCTTGGAAACATTATCATCTGAAATTGTGATTGTAATCAAGTTCTCAATTTAGTGTTTAGTCTACAGAAAAATTCAGAAGGAAAAACTTATTTGAAAAGCCACATTTTTGTTCATCCTCTGCCTGTGGCCTCTTAACACAGGGCACAAAATGCATACTTTCATACACATACCTCAAAGTTGCAAGACTTCAATTTATTAAAGAATGATGGCTATCCAGAGACAGGTCGTGACCGGAGAAGACTTTGGTGTCTTTTGTGCTTGAAATACATTCATTTGAGTATAGTGGTGCACACCTTTAATCCCAGCACTTGGGAGGCAGAGGCAGGTGAATCTTTGTGAAATTAAGACCAGCCTGGTCTATATAGTGAGTTCCAGTGCAGGGAGACCCTGTCTCACCCCCCCCCCATGAAGAACTCCCCACATTGATTTGGAAAGTCAAATGCATCTGCTACAGAGCATGTTACAGTACAGGAGATTTTTCACACTGACCTTATGTCATTTCAAACTATTCAGGCCCCTGTACCTGTACCACTACATAGTGTTGATTTCTGTTTCTATAAATTACTTGTTCTTTTTTAAAAAAATTATTTATTTAATAACACATACTTAGAAGAAGCATTCCATTACATCAGCATTGACATATTCAATAACAATTTTCTGAGCTAGGCTGCACCTCTTACAAAACTGGCTGTACATTTTTGGGTTTACAGTTCAATTATTACAGTTATACAATATTGTACTCAGTATAAAACCTATAAGACCTAAAATTAAATGAGGTTTTAACCTTTAAACAAGATCTCTGTTTCATTATTAAAATACAGAGTTTCATGCAGAAAACTTCATTTTTAATGCAATTGACATTAAGATGTTTGCACATGCGTTTCTAATCTCTATATCAGATTATTACTAGTCACAGTCAGTTACTTTTTGAGGTCCTTGGCATCTGAGCTACTTGTTCTTTTTTTAATGTTTTATTCATTATTTTATGATTATATTCTGACAACTAATTTAGAATTAATACCAAGTTGAGCAAGTTGACCCAAACCACCTAATGTTACTAGTGTAATGAGCCAAGTATATAAGCAATGTTCTGGATGTTTCTTTTAATAAGATGATGGGTGCAAGAATTCAATTAAGTGTAGTTCGATAATATGTGATAGTTTTTAACCAAGGAGCATAGTGGGACCTAATGTCCAGTGAAGTCTTCTGTGTCCTCAACTGTGTGTCTGCTGTCTGTTTATGATGCATATAACATTCACCCTGAGCGACTTCAAGCCCTATACCTGTAGTCAGTGATTGGTTTCATTTTTGGTTTAAAGCTGGAATTTTCAACCTTAATGGTATTGACATCTTGTACTAGATCATTCCTTGTCATAGGGGCTGCTCTCTGCATATCCAGCAGCACCCCTGGCCTCTGCCAATGAGATGCCAGAGCATCTCCCCAGATGTATTGACCAAAATTGTCTCCAGATATTGTTAAAGGCCCCTATGGAGGGCAGAAGGGCAGCAAAGTCATGCCTGATTGAGAACCACTCACCTTGGAGACACATGATAGTCTATTTCCTGTTTCACTAATGCATGTGTTCTAGAGATGAAGTCTCAGATGATCTTGATGGACTTATGTCTACCCAGTATGTAGATGCTTGAATGTATGATACTTGTAGACTTGTATGTATGATATACATATTGGCCATGTGAATACACCTTTTCAAAGAAAATGACAAACTTCTCCTGGCTTGGTGTTTGATTTGTCTTTGGAACATAATTAACCATTAATTACTTGGAAGTGTGTAAGGACCACCTTCTCTCAATCTGCCGCATACTGGCTCACTATTATAGATCTGCCATGAGTAGCATTCATGGAATCGAGGGCCAACTGTAACTTTTGGGATACTCAAGTATAATTTGGATCCTTACTACCTGTTGAATAGGTAGATGGACCGTCAATCTACTATTTAATTGCTTGGTAATTAATATTTTGGGCATTTTCTTCCTTTGGAATGGGACTGTGTGTGTCAGGGTTCCTGAGAGGTAACTTTCCAAAGCCAGCACATTTTGGGTGGGGGGGATCTTTTTGAGACAGGGTCTCCTTGTAGCCCCAGCAGGCCTAGAACTCACTATGTAGACCAAGTTGGCCTTGAACTCACAGAGATCCGCCTGCCTCTGCCTCTGCCTCCCCAATGTTGGGATTAAAGACATGCGCCACCATGCCCAGCAATAGCACATATTTCTAAATGGTGTATATTCTCAATTGTGAGGGATAGCTCATGTAATTCCTAGGATATCAATGCTAATTACCTGAGTTAATCATCAAACTTCAGGAACACTGTTGCATTTGCAAAGTGGCCTTGCTTGAAATGGAATCTCTGCTTTATTTAGGGGTGAGGGAAACAATCAGTGTATAAATTCAAACTAGTTCACCATGTCCAAGATATTGCCTCACCCCTTTTCTGTTTCAGCCACTTAGACCAGCCTTTAAAATGGGAGTAGCCAGGGAGACATGCTTGCCAAGTGTCTTCAGAGTGCTGTTTGTCAGCTCCCTTCTGCAGGTGAGCTCATACCTCTGTTAGATATCTACAGAAATGAGTCTGGAGAGATGGCTCAGTCATTAAGAGTGCCTGCCGCTCTTCCAAAGATACCGAGTTTGGTTCCTAGTCCCCACAGCCAGGGGCTTACAACCACCTGTAACTCCAACTCCAGGGAATCTGATACCCTTTTCTGGCCTCCGTGGATACCTGCACACACATGGCATTTATAAACACAAATACATATAAATAAAAATGAATATTAAGGGGCTGGAGAAATGGCTCAGTGGTTAAGAACACTGGCTGTTCTTGCAGAATACCCAGGTTCGAATCCCAGCACCCACATGGCAGCTAACAACTATCCATAACTCCAGTTCCAGGGGATCCAACAACCTCTTCCGTCCTCCACAGGCATTGCACGACACAGGTGCACTTACCTACATGCAGACAATACATAAATACACATAAAATACAAATAATAAATAAAAAAATATAAAAAAAACTAATACTAAAAACAAGAGAACCCTGCAGGAATGAAGTATGGTTCGGAGTGGCTCATACTGGAAGGGTAACTGGAGGAGTAACCCAGGCCTGAACGTGGCTCTTTTACCCAGACAGCTGGGGTTGTGGGTTCCTTCTACCAGTGGCCCTTTGCCCCTCCTTGTGATGCCTGACTGGCAGGTGAGGATCACTTAACAATCCTTGTGAGTTTGACCTTAGAGACCTGCTACGTAATGAAAGGAAGGGCCAAATTCCTGCTTCTCTGCTTCCCATGTCAATTGCTTTTGTCTTAGGTGGGAGCACTTTTTCACACATAACTATTGCAGACTGAAAACTAGATTAAACATGCAATTTGATTGAAAGCCTTTCTCTCTATTAGAATGTAAGAAAACCTTAATTAAATGGGGCCTGGTGATGCAGACCTATAATCCCAGCTACTCAGGAGGACAAGGCAGGAAAATCACAAGTTCAAGGCCTGGCTGGGCTATGGAGTGAATTAAAGAAGCCTGGGCAACTTAGCGAGACCCTGTATCAAAAGAAGAGATAGAAAGAGTGCTATATAGCTTAGTAGTGAGTGCTCGACTAGCACATGAGAGGCCCTGGGTTTAATCCCAGTACTGCTAATGAATGAATGTATGAAAGGAAGGAAAGAAGAAAAGAAGAAAACCTCTGCTAATACTTGAGGTGTTTAGGATAATATATATGTTTAAGTGAATTGTTAGAGATTCATTTTCTTATTTAAGTTTTAACCTTTCTTTACCCTCTCCTACTTTATTCAACCAAACTTGGAGCCCTCTTAAAGGATTTTAGGAATAATGTAAGCTCGTTTCGGAAGTGTAAGTGCCTAGCAGTCCAGACCAGTGGTTCTAACCTGGAAAGTGGAGGGATTCTGTTCTTCAGGGGACATAATGGCCCAGTGTTTGAAGCCAATTGGACTGTCTCACATGGCAGACTACTGCCAGAATACAGTGCAGACAGACCAGGGTGCTGCTAAGGACCCTACCCTGCACAGACCAGCTCAGTATGGAAGAGTTAGTCCACCTCAAATATCAATAACATGGGAGTGAGAAGTCCCTGCTCTAAAGCACAATCGTGGATGGACGCCTACAGATGCTTTTTGATTATGATGGGGCTGTCTCCCAGTAAATCCCTTGATAAGTTGAAAATCTCTTAGGCCAAAAATGCGGTTAGTACACTTCACCATTTAGACATCAGACCTTAACAACACTATCTACTGTTGTGTGATGAGAAGCAAGGGCAGTATAGGAAGTTGGTGGTATCCTCTTCTAATCACAGACTAAGAGCTTTTTACCACCACTGCCCAGCATCCCTAGAGGTAAAGATCAAGATTTAAACTTCCAAGTTCCTTTCTACAGAATGTGTGTCAGGATTTTTCTTTTTTTTTTTTTGATCTTTTTGAGACAGGGTCTTCCTGTAGCTCCAGCTGTCTTGGAACTCACTATGTAGACCAGGCTGGCCTTGAACTCACAGAGATCCGCCTGCCTCTGCCTCCTGAGTGCTGGGTGTGTCAGTTTTGTAACACTGAAGTTGAGAAAACATAAGCTGAATCATCGTAAGTCGAGGATTATCAGTAATCATATCTTTGCCTTCATGAAGCTAAGGGCTGGAAACTAACTCTTAGTTACCCCTGGGTAACAAGATGCAGTCAGTCCACCTGTATTCACTCTGTAGATGATCTCATTTCAACCCATTTGCCAAGTAGATCATTTTTCTACTTTTGTTCCTAGCATTTGATGACTTCCTACATATGCCTTTATGTCTACACAGAATTATAACCAAAATGTATACAAATGCAGTGTATGTCTTGATCACTGTGTGATATGTTCCAAAGGCCATTACTTTTTATATCTGTGATTATATCTAACATTTAGAAAAGAAGTAGCTTTCTCCAGTTCAAGATTGGATCATCTCTGTTAATGCCATGGTTACTTGGAGGGAAAGATCAATTTAGTATTGTGTCAGTTTACCAACTTCTTAGAACAAACCTATGTGGAGACACACCGCACACTATGCATGCACCCATGAGAGCAAGCCTGAGCTCAAGCCTGGCTTGTGCTCCAGCCTGGCCTGTGTCCTTGCAGCTTGCAGCCTGCAGCCAGACTTGTGAGGAGGTACTAGTGGGACCAGACCTATGAGCCTTGATTCCTTGCCACCATCTAGTCTGCACTCTAGTCCCTGGAGGCCATACAGATCTAGCACTGACTTTACACAGTGCTGGGAAATATACTTGTGGATTGTGATTTATGGGGTTGACCAAGTGTCAATAGGAGAGGTTACTGCCCTTAACAGAAGAATTTGTTAACTTACCTCCCATAAGAAAAGTAGCCACACCATGCAGGTCCATAGGGAAAGCCTCAGTGGAGTCAGCCAGCAAGAGGAACCCATGAGACATGAGCAGGGGCCACGTGGGGCTCCCTGGGGAAGCAGAGGGCAGGCTGGTGGGAAGGATTGCCTGGTTGGATTAATCTGGATGGACTTTGGGATAAAGGGTGTTCTCCAGTTGCCCAGTACTTGGCCCTAGAATGATTTAGGTTAGGTAATAGAATTAAATAAAGGAGTACTTGGCTTATTACCAAGTGAGTTCTTTTTTCCTTTAGGAATTTACTAGACATTGGTGGGGCTGTCTTTCCTTGAGTGTATATATCTTCCTCCAACTGTTAAACCATTATAAGAATAAGATATCAAAATTAGAACATATATATATATATATATATGGGGTGGGTGGGTGTCCAGGGAGATGGCTCTGAACTTCTCTTACAGAAGACCAGAGTTAGGTTTCTAGTACCCATGTTGGGCAACTCACAACCACCTGTAGCTCCAGCTCCAGGGGATCCAATACCTCTGGCCTCCATGGGTACCTATATTCAGATGCACATAACTACACACACACATACACACACACACACACACACACACACACACACACACACACACACGAACTTAAGTCTTTGAAGAAATCCACAGGGCCCCAGGAAATAACTAGATCCAAGAGAACTAACCTATAGTAACAAAACTCACAGAGATTGGAGCCTAAGTAGAATGTGCATTTGTGAATTTGAAGCAAGGCATATTTTTCTCTGTGACCAGAGCTTGAAGTCTGTCCTCCAGAGTAATTAGGAAGCTCCTTAGCATACCTTAAGAACAGCCTGGTTTAGGTGGCAGTCTGAACTAGGTTGCCGCGGTATACTTGTGTCCTACTGAAACCTGGGGAACTGCTTACAGGAAGAAGCCCCCATGCCCACTCCACGCTTTCCTTTCGCTGCGCCTGCCTCAGCCTTGCTCCTCACACTCTGCTCACAAAAATGACTCTTGGAAGTGATTGGGATTTAACCACCCATCCATAGCTGCAGCCCTATACTAGACAGATCCTAGTTTTCTGGTTGCATTGCATAGAATTTTCAGTGTCCTCAAACCCTTTGCTCATGTGCCTTCACATGAGCGGGTTTTACTGGCATACCTCTCAGAAGTTCTAATTTCCCATGTCTTAGGTGCACCCTGTGAAGTATGTAGACTCGGGAAAAAACAGCTCATGAAAAGAGCCCCAAAGAGTTCATTTCTAGTCCCAGTAATGCTTTAAACTGGTTGTGTGACCTCCTAACCCTCAGTTTTCTTTGTTGTAAAATTAAAGGTTGCGGGTCAGTGACCTCTGAGGTCTCTCTCAGCACTGTCCTTCCCTGAGAGGGACTGCATTGAACACAGTAAGCAGTTTGCCCCTGACAGTAGCAAAGCATCACACATGCAACTTATTAGTATCCTTTTCTCTCTTTTGATTTCCTTGAGCTTTTCAGTCTCATTAGGGGAGACGTCACTGACTTCCCGCACAGTGACAACGTGTCCTGTAACTTAATTCTGGGGACAACACATTGTGCCGCCTGCTACAGGCTCTGTGCTAATAATCAAGATTATATGTTCTGCTTACTGTGACTTTTTTGTGGTTTCTAGGGGGGAAATGCAGATGCTTTTCAATTATTCTAAGGGAATTTTGATTAACCCCCTGGGTAGAGTTCTCTGTACCACCTGCCATGGAGAAGCACGTTTTATTGAACAGAAGGTATAGAATTGAATTGCTCATATTTGTTTTCTTTCTGGAGCCTATGGTATTATTTCAAGTTTGAGAGTTTTAATAAATATTTAACAAATATCTGTCTGAAATAGGTCAAAACTATTATAAAGTAAAATTCTTTGTTCTTCAATTTCAAATGCAAATAAGTTAATTTGACTTTTAAGTGGAATTTCCAAGTTAAAGACCCATGTTTCCTTTATATACATAACTAGTGGGGTTTTCAATCAGTCCTTATTTAGTTTGGGATTTGGGTCTCTCTGTGTGTGTGTGTGTATGTGTGTGTGTGTGTGTGTGTGTGTGTGTGTGTGTGTGTGTGTTTTCCTTCTTTGTTTGGTACTGGGATTGAAAGCAGAGCCTCAAGCATGGTAGTCATGTGCTGCTGGACCACTGAGCTAGCTACGCCCTCAGCCTTGGTAGCTGGTGTTTTGTTTTATTTGGTTTGGTTTTGGTTTGGTTTGGTTTGGTTTGAGACAGGGTCTCACTATGTAGCCCCCAACTGGACTGAACTTAGTAGGCAGACCAGGCTGGTCTCAGAGTCAAGACACCCTCCCGCCTCTGTCTCCTAAGCGCTGGGATTACAAGTGTGCATTACCACACCTGGCCTGGAAGTTATTTTTAACTGGTCTAGCTGACAGCCCCTTGGTGCACATTCTAAACATTTAGTCCTTCAAAGTAACTTCCAAGCACTGATCGCAGCACGGCTCTTCTGGTTGCCATCCTTGTTGCCGTCTTGCTGATTTGTGGTTTTCTTCTGTCATCTGTCATCTTTACATTTTGCCTGTCATCAGAATACCTCATATGCTTCATTTAGGGAGTTATGAAGTGCATGCCTGTTGGAAATTTTGAGTTTTATTGAAACATAATTCTATTTGAAGTATTCAAGTCAATAGTTTCTAGTCTATACAGAGCTGTGTACCCATTCCCACAGTCAGGTTTAGAACATTTTAATCATCCCCCAAAGAAGCCCTTTACCCCTGGTAGTTGCTTCCCATTTCACCAGTGCTCCAGGCCGTGGCAGCTATTTTCCATTCTGTGTACATTTTCGGCACATTTCCTAGAAAGGGACCCATGCAGTGTGACTATTTGTAACTAACTATCCAAGGCTCGTCTGTGTGTCAGTACTTCATTTCGGTTTATGGCTAAACAGTGTAAAAATGTGACTATGAACAATGCCTTTGTGTGGATATGCCTATCCTCTTCACCTCCTAGGCATTTGGGTGGCCTATTAGGAGTAAGGTAGCTATGAACACTTATATTCATGTAGGTATATTTTCATTTTTCTTGGCTGTGTGCCTTGGTGTCGTTTCTAGGTCTTACAGTATCACTGTGAACTTTTGAGGAGCTTCCAGACTGTTTTCTAAAGTAGCTACATTGTTTTCCATTCCCATCAACAATGCCTGAGCAATCCAGTTCTAGATCCAAGCTGGGTGTAGTAACACACACTTGGAATCCCAGCAATCAGGATGCTGAGCAGGAGGAGTATGAGTTAGATACCATTCTGGAGATCCTATCTTGACAAAGCAAAACAAAGTAAATTCTTCTGCATCCTCACCAATACTTGTTATTGCATGTCTTTTTTATTATAACCATCTTGGTGGGCGTGACAGAAAAACCTGTTTTTAAATTATACTTATTTACTCTCTCTCCCTCCCCCCACTTCCTCTCTTTCTCTCTCATTCACTCCCTCATTCCCATGACACATGCTTGAGGGTCAGGGAGTTGGTTTTTGCCTTCTACCAGGTGGGTCCTGGGGATCGAACTCAGGTTGTCAGGCTTGGTGGTGAGTGCCTTCACCCACTGACCCATCTCACTGGCCCCTGTTTTGTTTTTTAGAACTTAACCTTCACAAAACAGCAACTAACATACATTTCTAAATTAATGTGTGTCTTCTAGTTCATTGCTTCTCTTCCTGTCTCAAAATGTTTTTGATATTAAGCAAGTAGCACCTTTCATTTCCCACCTGCTCCCCTTTTTTGATAACAGAGCATGCTGTGAGGAAGGTCATTCTATGTAGAGAAGAAGGAAGACTTAAGAGCACAGAGGAGGAACTCAGGTGATGTTCATATATTTTAAAAATAGGAGTCTTTTAACATTTGGTATTTAAACTAACGTCTCTGAGCATTATGGGAAGTTTCCTCTTGCTGCCTGTGAGCTGTTGTTTTACCTTGGAAAGTCTGACACTGACGGGATTGGTCAGTGCTTCACATACTGGTGTTTTAATTCTCCAGCCATTTAGATATTAATCCTGCTCTGGAGACCTCCTGCATGTGTTTGTAAGGGATATAATAGCTGACACTGTATTTAATTAGCACTAATACTGTGAAGAAGGAAAGCATGCTAAGCATCTTTCCGAGTCACTAGCTTAAAATTAGTAGAAGAGGGCAAGGCGAAGTCCTGTCTACCCACTGCTGTTATTTGCATAGCCGCAGCATTTGCGAGCCACTTAAGGCATTCTCTCATTTGTTGAGTATTTGTTGGGTGCCTCTCATATAGTGAACAATATTCTAGGTGCTGAGAAACTGGACCAATTTTAATAAAAGAGATATCTAAATAACAAAACAGCACTCCTGACAACCAGCGGTGAGTACAGTGCATAAGTTTATACACAAAGTTTCATTTTTCTTCCAGTCTTTGCAAAACTGAAGGATTCCGCTATGGTAAGGCAGGGAGGTTGGCTCAGGAAGTAGGATGCAAACTTTGGATTCTGGAGTTTGTCATGTTTTTCTGCCACTTGTTTGTTTTGAGGTTATAAATCTCTTCACACGAATGTAAATATCTTTCTTGACAGCACATGTGCCCATCTGTTTGTATAGAACAGGTAATTTTATAAGGTAATGGCTGGGGTACCTGCTTTACAGTCAGGCAGATACTAGCTTCTCTGCTCTCTGACTTGACCTCATTTATGTTCAGTAACAGTGCCCTCTGCCTCTACTCCAATGAGAAGGGAATGGGGTAAGACTTGCTTAACACTCAAATGTTGTTCTTGGCACCATGTGGTTACTCAAGAGCTCTAGCACTGTGAGTTGCATTTCAAACCAAGCGTCCAGGGCAGTTTCCTTTCTTGTTGCCACAGCTATTCCCTGAGGACAGCTGCTTTAGATCTAGATGATCTCTTATACCTGTTGGAAGTTCGGTGATTGAGAAAATCCGTTCTGTTCTGTTTTGTTTATGATTTCATGTATATCATAAAACCCTAGATCTCAGTGCCGTGTGTCATCATTGTATCATTTGCACCCGAATGTTAAAAATCCATAGCTTTCTTTATCTAGATGATTCTGGGGGGCTTTCAGTTTTAGGGGGGTTTGTGTTAAGGGCTGTGAGAGAGTTCTGATATTTAGAGGAGGTTGAGATGCACCTGGCTTGGGTTGGTGGATCTTTTCTTAGTAGATTGAGCCCTAGCAGAGCACTTTGGGTCTCATTGCTCTAGAGTGCCTTCCCTTAATACAGAAGTACACAGCCATCATTTCTACTCCAGGGCAGAAAGCAGTCCTGATGGAATCAAAGCCCGCCTTACCCCAAGTATCTTCTATAACAAGTGGAACACATCTTATTTATTTTCATCTGGGACACAGGAAGCCACCCCACCAGCTGATAATCAAATCTGACCATAGAGAATGGGTCCTATGTGAGGTCCTTTCAATGGTTCCCCTTTCTACCACTTCTCAAATCTGCCCCAAGTCAAGGAAAGGAAGGTATTGGGTTTTTTTTTCCCCACCTGAGTTCCAGGCACAGTTACTCAGACTTGGGAAACCTCTGGAGTATGTCTCTGTCTCAGCTTCAGGTTCTAGTCAGACTCATTTCCATCTTTTAGTTGGGCCTTCTGCCCACTAGCCTCTCATACTTGAATTACCTGTCTCTAAAATGGGCAGAACTTGGAGACAAGAAGATACAACATCTGTATCAGCCAAGAGGCATTGTATGCTCTTGATGTGGCTTTTTACCCCAGGCCATTTCTAGTCCCTATTTGTAGCTATTGGTGATGGCCCAAGAGGCTGTACTATGGATGGCTATGAAGTCTGAGAGCCAAGAGCCTACATTCAGAAATCTTGGCACTACCTCCTACTATGCCTGTGGCCTTGGGGGAGTCTCTGCCTTTTTGCCTGTGATAAAGTAAATTAACACAGTGCAATATAATATGTCGCCATTATCAATCCTTAATGGTTATGAAAGAGCATCATTGTTATAATTGGCTGCAGAACCAAACCACAGCCTGTGCACTCCTTTCTGGTAGAGCAGGAGTTCCCCCAGGGCTCTCTCTGACAAAGCCTGTTCCTTTGAGTCTGTGCTCAGTATGCACTAGGCATTTCTTGTAGATTACACGTTTCTTGCCAGGTAATATGATAGTGCTGACTCTAGATGATAATTTGCTAAATCTCTCTGGTGTACCTCATTGTGGAAGGTAAGAGGAACATTAGCCAAAAACTCAAACAAAGGAACATCCAGAGCTGGGCAGATGCCTGTGAGTGGGGCATCAGAGAACTGGCCAGTAGGGGAGGTTATGGAGTTGTCCCCCAGGAAATGGTGCCCACCATGCTGAGGCCTACCTGATAAGGAGATAAAGTAGCTAAGTAGAGGAGCAAAGTAGATGAAGAAGAGTGAGTAGGACAGGACTTTGAATTGCATGTACAAAGGCTGTGCTCCAGAAGTCCTTTTAGAGCAATGGTTCTGACACTTTCCCATACACCACTAGGAGACATGTATGAAATTCACCAACCACACTCCTAGTTACTAATTCAGTTGCAGTCCATTCAAGAGATTCAGGCAAGAGAGTCAGGAGCAAATGATGGCACAATATGACACAAGAAGGTTTGTGTTCAGATCACTCCAGGGGCAGAGGGATGGCTTAGTGGTTAAGAGCACTTAATACTCTTGTAGAGGACCTCCGTTCATTTCCTAGCACTCTTACGGTGGCTCACAACTGCCTATTAATTCCAGTTATAGGGGATTGGGCATCCTCTTCTGGCTCCTCCATAGGCTCCTGTACTCATGTGGTGTGCATAAACTCAGACTCACACATATACACATAAAAAGTAAATAAATTATATTTTAAAAAGATCACTCTCATCTGAGAGTAGATTGGACAGATCATGGGTAACTGCTAGAAGGCCATTATGTTAATCCAGGTGAGAGAAGGTGGGGTTTGAAATAAGGTGGTAAAGAAAACAGAACCTCTCCCCCTTTATTAAAAAAATACAATATATTGGCTGGGTGTGGTGGTGCATGCCTTTAGTCCTAGCACTTGGGAGGCAGAGGCATGTGAATCTTTGTGAGTTTGAGACCAGTCTGGTCTACATAGTGAGTTCCCAGACAGCTGGGGCTGCAGGGAGACCCTGTCTCAAAAAGACACACATATATATATTCTTTAAGAATGTCACACATGCATGCATACAATATATTCTAATATCAACCCCCACTCCCAGTCCCCCTGCCACACTCCTAATTTTGTGGAGTTTTATTTTTGTTTTTGTTTTTATTTTTGTTTTGAGATAGGTTCTCCCTGTGGCCCCACCTGACCTGGAGCTCACCATGTAGACCAGGCTGACCTTGCTAAGATTAAAGGCGTATACCACATACCACCAGGCTTGTGTCTTCTTTTTTAAAAATAACCCACCAAGTCCAGTTTGTGCTGCTCATATACTCATGGATTGTGAGACCATCCTCTGGAGTATGGTCAACCTGCCAGGGTCCACACTCTTGAAGAAAACCTACTCTTCTTCACCCAGAAACCATTACATCACCATAGATCCTCAGCCAAGGGTGGGAGCTCATGAATCCCTTCCCACTCCATTCTAGAATGTTGACTGGCTTAATCTCGTGCAGGCAACCACAGCTGCTGTAAGCTCATGGGTTTAGTGGTCCGGTCATTCCCAGAAGACACTGTTTTTCTACAGTTCTCTCAAACTTCTGGCTCCTACGGTCTTTCTGCTCCCTCTTCTGCAGTGGTCCCTGAACCTTGGGGTGAAAGGATATGATATAGATGCTCCATTTATGGCTGAGCACTCCATAAACACTTATTCTCTGCATTTTGACCAGTTGTCATTTCTGTGGTAGCCACCATCCATTGCACAAAGAAACTTCTCTGATACCATCTGATAGCTACACCAATCTGTAAGTATAGAGGTATGAATTCAGAGGGCAGTTTGATACTTTGTCCATTCAGCACAATAGTAGTAGGTCTACCCCTGGGGCCTATGTGCACACCAACCATGGGTTCTTTGCCAGATTTATAGTACCAGGCTTGAATTTCCTCCTGTAGAGCAGGTCTTAAATCCACAGAATACAGTTGGTTACTCCCATAACATTCATGTCACTATTGTATCTATGGACATATCTTGCCATGCTGATGGTTATTGTAGCTCATAGAGGTTACAGCTGAGTAGACTGTTAATTGTTTTTCCCTGCAGTAGCCTGCATAGCACCTTCAGGTACTATGAAAGCTAGCCAGCTGAAAAGAAGCTTCCTGGTTAGTGCAAACTTGATTTCTCCACGTCCTATGACCAATGTGGTATCTTCAGCAATTGGATCTTACCATTAGAAGAACAGAACTTTTAATCAAATGCTTTCTCTAATCATTCAGAAAGGTGTGTAGCAAGAACTATCCCTAAAAGAACCATGCCATTCCTTCTGGAATAAAAAGTTTCTGGATTTAAGGACATCTCATGAGAATTATAAAAGTTAATACAGAGGTGAAATAATCCATTGCGTCTTCTGGAGCAGCCTTCAGCCACATGGTCATTCTTCACTCCTTCAACCTTGACCATTCCTCGGCCTGTTTATCCTACATGGTCTTTCTTCCTCATCTTGGTGCCTGGGTGTTTCTCTCTCCCTTGACTAATGGCCAATCCTGTCCTAGGAAGAGGACATGCAGAGCAGGAGCAGCTCCACACAGTGAGATTCTTGCTCAGGCCCTTCTCAGCTGGAGGTGGTGGAGGGTTGGGAGGTATCAGTGTGGAACTGTCATCTACACCTTATTAGCTCTGAAGCCTGCAGTGCATTGCTCTTTACCCTGAAGCCTCCAACACCGAGGGTTCATATTTATCCCCCTGTGGACTATTTTCTTTGATCAAGAAAGCTGTCCATCTTAACAATCTAGTTAAGTTTTGTCTTGTCCTCTGGAGAACAGTTATGTATTTTCTAAGGAGCAGGCTGGTACAGCTGCTTGGGGTCTGGAGGACCATGAAGGACCCAACTAGCTAGTCCCTTCCCAGGCTGAAATGGAAATGGGAGGAGTTTGGGTGGCTATGCTCCCTGGCCTGTGGTAAGATTCTATCATGTGTAATTGTGGCTTCCTAGATTGCTTCTTGACACTGACTGGTGGCAGGAACAGTGAGGGCCCTTCTGCTCTTCGGTGGGCAGACAGGGGACCTAGGAGCCCCTGCCTGGATAAAGAAGACTGTGGCCCTCCCTCAGCACAGTTGTGGTTCCTGACCTGATTCTCCTGGAAAGAAACAGCTCCTATGAGCTGCTTGCTCCTCTGTGCTTGCCTCCTTTATCACAAGTAAGTTGCCTGCATTAGTTTGCCTCTTTCCAGCCTGGCATACAGCAGGGCCTCCTAAGTGAAGTTTCTATGGCCTGTCTTTTTCTGAGCCCACCTCATGGGCCAGAACACCAATTATGGAAATTTTACTCTCCAGGCCATCTGTGACACTTATGACACCTTCCCTCAACCTCCACCACTTTCCATCAGCAGTGAGGGAGGAGAGGGCACTGCATACCATACTGACAGAATTCATGGAAATTGAACTACCAGGCCTCACAGAGAAGCCCAAGCTGGCTTTTCTTTTTGTACAGATTCTGAGTGAAAGAAACACCCTCATACTCTGACCTTGCATGTGCTAAAAGCTTCTCACTGATGGTAAAGGATAGCCATAGTGCCAATGGCATTACCTAAAAACAGGTACTTCTAGGTGGGAGAGTTGGCTCAGAGGTTACAAGCACTGGCTCCATTTGCAGAGGACCCAGGTTCTGTTCCCAGCTCCCACATAGCAACCAACAACCATCTGAATGTCTAGTTCCAAGAAATCTGACACCCTCTGCTGGCTTCCACGGGCATTGTATGCATGTGGTACACTTACATACATGCAGTCAAAACACTCATGCACATAAAATAAAAATAAATTTTTTAAATTAAAAAATAAGCAATTTGCCGTTTTACTCCCTGGCAGAGAGTCATTAATCAGAGTCCTGCCTCTCTTAAAGGAATATTTGGGCTTTTTAGGTAAAGCCCTTTATATGTGGATGGGGATAGTTCATGTTACTCTTTCCTAAAATCCCATAAACTCTTACTCATCACTTAAAAATAAAACCAAAATGTAAAGCCCACTTACTACAGGACCTCCAGTTTTGTAGTCAGGAACACTGTGAACATGCCCCAGGGAGCAATCCTCAGGTATTCTTAGAAGGCTCTTCCTACCTAAGATTCTAAATACACCATACAGAGAGGTGACTGTTTCTAATAGGATGTAGCCTCTATCTTAAGTACAGATGTTCCTACACTTACAGTGGCATCCCATCCTGGTAGACATAGCATAAATTGAAAATATCCCAAGTAGAAAAGGCAGTGGACCTATCTAACATCCTGAACATCCTTCCTTAGCAACACAGCACATTGAAGAATGATGTTTGTCTTCCCATCATGACTGTAGGCTGTTGGGAGCATGTTTGCTTTGCTGCTGCTGCTGCCACCACTGCTGCCATTCAGCAACCTGAGAACATCTGCCACATGTGGCCTACCCAAGGAGACCCAAATTCTAAATTCCAGGTCACTTCCTTTTATCATGGTAATGTTCCAAGATCATAAACTCTTCCTCTGTCCTCATGTCAGGGGTCTTCAACTGTAACCGGGGATGACTCCATGGATAGGTTTACCTGACCAGTCAGATGGAACACTTTTGTTGATGAAGAGGTCAAAGGAGCCGCCCCTGGCCCCCTTGGCCTGCCTGCTTCTGGCTCAGTAGCAAGCAGTAGAGAGAGCTTCTTAGTTTAGATTTATTTTAGTCCTTCAGAAAGCATTTGGGGTGGTTACTCCTGGCTCTACTAAGTTAGTAAGTTGGGCTGTTCTTTGGAGCAGGAGGGGCTCTTATTTGCTTGGCTTTGGGCACTTGAACAAGATCCACTGAGGCAGTGCTTTAATGTGTGACTTCCACAGTCCTCATCAATATAGACCCTTCTCTTCACCAGGCTCTACTGGAGCACCAGAAGTGAACAAGTTGTGTCTGAATAAATTGAGTGATTGCCTGTTGTAGGTGTGGAAGTGGTTGGGAAGATAAGGGATGTGACTTCCAGCAAACCTTTTTATTTCTAGAGGAACCACAAACTAACTTCTCTTCAAATCAATGGACCCAGATTAAGCTAATAAGCATTCTCCTCCTCAGCAAGTTGGAGATTTCAAGGGCCTCTTCCCATCCAACATTTTTACTCACATGGACTCAGGTTTTTAATCTCTGAGACTCAGAAAGTTAGGCCTCTTGAGTCTGAAGAGAAAGGGAAATTTTCTTGGCCAACTCATTTCCATCATTCTACCTCAACTTCCCCACTAAGGACAAGGCTGTCTGCAGTCTCAGGGAGAGAGTGATGAGGCTTTCCAAATCAAGCTCCTAGTTTCCTGGAGACTCAGGCAAGCCCTGTCTATAGATGGCTACATTGTCTTACCTTTCCAGAGTTTGAAGGACAGTTATTTTTATTCCTAAATTACTATGCATGATAAAATACCTACTTTTGTAGTAAATCTGTCTCCTTTTTCCAGTATGGATGTTTCTGTAATACTTGGTCTTCTCTCTGGACTGTCCAGTCTGAGAAAGCCCCAGGTTGTCAGCTGGAGGGAACAGGGGATGTGGCCTCTTTGGGTGGTCTGACTGAGTAGACCTGGTAAGCAAAGTGGAGGATAGTTTGGACTCTGTGACCATAAAGGACAATGGTTCTAGGGCTTGGGATACGAGACAACTGGTTTATAGGAGCAACTCAAACTTGGTTTAGGCTGAAGAGGAATGAAAAAGAGAAGAAAAGAATTGTGGATTAGCAGAGTCCTAGGGGAAGAATAAGAACAGGGGTTCGAGTGCAATGCCCAAGGGGGAGCCAGAAGAGAGTATCCTTTGGGCTGGAGGAAGGGGTGCTTCTAGGAAAGTTTGGAGAGGGAAGCTGTTTAGGGAGCCCCTATGGACTCTTTTTTTCTTTGTAAATCCATTTAGGAATAGTCACTCTATTGGTATAAACTTCCACATTTTAAAAGTCTGATGTGAACACAAATTAAATTTACTTTATGTGCTTGATATTGAAGATGCATATAGTTTCCCTTTTCTGTGGTTTTGTCTTCCACATTTCAGTTATTTGTAGTCAGCCTTGATCTAAAAATATTAAATGGAAAATTCCAGAAACAAACAGTTCAGTTTTCAATTGTGTGTCATTCTAGGTAGTACAATCAAATCTCATTCTGCCTGGGGTGTGGTTCTTGTCTTGGTCTTGCACATTCACATGGCATTGGCCCTGTTATTCAGTTGGTTGACGTGGCTCAATTGTGGTGGTTCTTATGTTTAGGAAACCTCAATTGTGCAGAATAAAGCAAAAGAGTAGTGATGCTGGTGATTCAGTATTCCAGAGAGAAGCCACGAAATGGTTCTTTTGAGTGAAAAAGTAAAAGAAAAAAAGTCACACGCTGTGGCCATTAAGATGTGTGATAGAAGAAGTCTTCTATCAGTGAAACTGTGAAGAAGGAAAAGAGTGCGCTAATCATGCTGCTGTGTCTCAAAATGCAAACCGTAGCAATTAAACTTCATTACAGGTGTGTCTGTACAGGAGGAAACACAGTACTATATGCTCAGGCACCCATTGGGCATCTTGGAACCTGTTCCCTGGGGGTAATGGGGCTACTGCACTATTCTTAGATACCAATACCTTAGAGTACTTAGTGTACCTTAGATACTAGCGTAGAGTATCTAATGTTTCTAATAATGGAATTAAAAAGTGACCAAATCATCCAAATTTGACTTTGTACTGACATCACATGTGGCTTACTTCACAGTCCTCAATATTAGCAAAAGATAAATTTGGCCCGGGTTGATCTTTTCTTGAATTCATTGATAGGAAAAAAAAAAAAGGGACCTGGGTAGAAAAGCCATCTTTCACTTTTATAATTTTTAATCCATCATTAAAAGTACAACTTGCTTTATGATCTGAAGAAATACCATCTAAGTCTTTATATTAGGAACAAAAGCAAGCCTTTCAGGAGAAAAAAAAAAGGAGTGGAGCTTAATCTGCATCAGGCCTTTGATGTATTTCTAGGTTTTAAAAAGCTTCCCGCCGTTCCTAGCCACATTCAAACAGCCCCAGCGATGTGTCCAGCCTGGCGCTGTCTCTTCTCCTAGGCACACTTCTCTAGCTTGCCTTTCAGCATCGCACCTACCATGTTAACCGCACATGCTGGCTGTTGGGACTTCTCATCCCCCATATTCTACATAAGGACTGAGGAATAAACTATTAACCTTTGGGTCTTCTTTGGGACTGTTATTGGTCTATCTGTGTTACTTTCTTTATTGAGTATTAACTGCTAGCTGAAACAGATATATTAGCCCAGAGCTATGAAGTAAAAAATACAGTAGGTAAATTTTGCTTTTAAATTAAAAAAAAAAAAAGGAAGTCTTGTTTGATTCTTTGACATTTTTAGACAGGCGAATGGGGGAGTGTGTGTGTGTGTGTGTGTGTGTGTGTGTGTGTGTGTGTGTGTGACCTCATCCCCATGCAGAGGTCAGAGGCCAAAGTCAACGTGTTCTTCTTTAGCTCTCCTTTTTTGTTGTTAGGACAGGGCCTCCCTCTTCCTTACTGGTTAGCTAAACTAGCTGTTCAGAAAGCCCCAGAGATCTCCCTGCCAGTGCCAGTGTCACAGGCACATGCCATGTAGGAGAAACTGATGCCACCAACCCAGCTTTTTTATGTGGGTGCTGGGGATCAGAACTCAGGTCCTTGTGTTTGCTCAGCAAGCACTTTACCCCCTGGGCCTTTTCTCTAGTCCCTATTTCATTTCTTTTAACCCAGCTCTCTGGTTTGGAGGTATGTCACATTGCTGAGCAGCTTGGGACGTGTGCATTTTCTCTGCTGTAGGAGAAACTGATGGGTCTCAGTGCTCCTCCCACACGGGGACATTATTCACAGAAGCAGTGCTTTGTGCCAGCTGGTTTCATAGATGGAGGAAAACACTACGGGTCTTGGTTTCACAAATGCAAAAACAAAACTGAAGAGGAAAAGGAAGTAATTCATTAGCCGGGGCCACTGTGCCGAGTAGGATAACCGGCCTTCAAAGATTTTTGTTTCAAGCTTCATAATATGTTTAATAAATAGTTTACTTCAAAGACCTTCACTACAAGAAAAGGGTCTGCTTTCCTGCTATCCGTTCACTGGCTCAGTGTTGCTATAAGTAGCTCATATCCGGCCCTCTGTGGTCTCAGGTGGTCATCTGTGTTTATGATCCTGAAGTTGAAACTATTAAGAACTTCATCCCTATTTTAAGTCAGTAGCAAATCCACACAGTTCGGCAGGAGTTGATTGAGGTTCTCGTGAAATGCTTGACATTCTGACCCATCTCAAGGAAAATGCTTAGATGCTATAATCGGTATGCATAGGGATTATGGCCTCCTAAAATAGAAAACTAAATTTACCAAGCCTGGCGCAGGCAGACTTAGAGGAGCGCACCTACAGTTTCTGATGTATTGTGACCACTTCTGCATTGCATTCTAAATTTCTAAACAATGTGCTCCGTGTCTTTGAGATAAAAGCCTGACTGGGTTACAAAGACCACATTGGAGGGTTTGAATTTGCCCTTTCTCCCCCATGGATATATTTGGCATATGTAGAATTTAAGAGACTACTCTTACTAACAGTGTTTCTAGTTGTTACCAAATACACAGTTGGGACTCAGAAAGAGATCATTGCTCTTTCCACTGAAATTCTTCACTCAGTGGCCATATTCATTGAAAGTGGCTCCCCAGTGATTCTGGGGAAAGAGCTAGTGAGAATCTCTGTGGTATGAGCTCTGGGTAGGTGAGGCTTGGTGGCGCTGTTTTTTGTTTTTGCTTATTTGATGAATTGATAGGATCTAGAGCTGTTCTGAGAAATACAACTAGAGACGATTTCTTTTTCACACTGGTTTTCTCCCTTCCATCTGTCTCTCCCTCCTTCCCTCTTTCCCACTCTCTCTCTTTCTCAGTTTAAAATCAAGGGGAAAGGATGACTTTCCTATCTCACAGTGGAAGTAGAGCATGTGAGGTCTGAGGAGGAGGAAAGGGCGTGAATGGTACGACATATGAAAGGGAGAAGCCCAGTGACAGCAGTAAGGCTGTGGGGACTGGGGCATGTGCTTCCATATTAGCCACTGTATTCTTTAAAGCATTGGCTGGGAAATTAATTCATTTTCTCCCATCTTTTACCTTCCTTGGTATTACTTTC
Source organism: Nannospalax galili (assembly GCF_000622305.1). Classification (NCBI taxonomy): domain Eukaryota; kingdom Metazoa; phylum Chordata; class Mammalia; order Rodentia; family Spalacidae; genus Nannospalax; species Nannospalax galili. Next base: position 288,748 of record NW_008337765.1, on the reverse strand, counting down.
ATTGTTTTGCTTTCTTAAGAGTATTTTTTATTTCAGATCCTTCTAATCAGTACAACTCCTTTATTTGATATATTTTCAGGTATATTGTGAAATAATGCATAATACCTGCTCATTATGGAAAGATCAGATGTTGAACACAGGAAGTTTGAAGGAGATTCTGCTCAAATTTAGTATTCCTAGGCTCCATATTCCAAGTCTGTGATTTTTAAAAATAGTATCCTTTACATGTTAACCTTAGTCATGTCACAATATAGTCCACATTGTTATCTTTCCATGGTAAAAACACTGACTGTAATCTCAGTGGTTGCATATGATAGCCTATCATATGGAACATCCTAAGTTCTTAGCCAAACCCCTGTTGGTAGAGAGTCAAGGGCTGTCTAATGACTTTGTATGTATGAAGAACCATGATGAGTATCACTGACATATTAGTTTTGGGATGTATCTTGTTTCCAAGGTAGACTTTAATCCCAATACTTTCCTCACTGAAGTCCTCCTAGTTTCCAGTATTCATAGCTTTCTGTAAGCCTTGCTTCCCACCTCTGTACTGGCTAACTGGACTAAAGGGCAGCAAATGCCAGACGTCCCAGTGATTCCTAAGCATCTAGAATAAAAAGCTGAATCAGGTCAATGACAGCACCGGACAGTTCCAGGGACAGCAGGATCTGTCAGACAGTGGCTATGGCAGCTAAGATGGATGTGCATCACTCTGCCATAAGCAGAAACTAAAGATGGGCAGGAATGGGCAGAAGTCACACAGACAGAGGCAAACTCATTGGGAGGAGCTGAGGAAAATCACTGGAGTGCACAGGAGGAGGAAGACCCAAAGCTGTTGTTGCTAAGGCATGAGGATCCCAGCTGTTGTCCCCGAAGAACCCAGGTTCCTGGACCAGCCTGTGTGACCCTGGGAAAGCTAGTTAATTTAAGTCCCAAGTGTTACTTCATGAGAAGGTCAATGAGGAGATAATCAAAAGTGCCTTGGGCATACTGAGTACTCCTGATGGATGCAATGACAGCACTATTACATGAATGGAGCCACCTTGGGCTAGAGAACCACCAGTTAATGCATTTCTTGGGGTTTGGATGACTAGCCTTTCCTAAAGGCATCAATTACATATCTTGGCAGTAAGTTTAGGAAGCATGAATGACTCTCCTAGCGAGCAAAATAAACTGAAATAATTCCTTAAGAATTCTTAGCATTGTAAATACAGGTGGGAAAGGAGTGTTATTTATTTTTTAAGAAACTGCTACCATGGGTTACCCACGCTGTGAAGATGTGGAACAATTCCTCTGAAGGCAATGACCCATAAATACCGGAACTCTAGAAATTTCTACACAGCCAGTCAATTTGCAAATGGCTATGATAAGGTGGTTGTGTCAGCCCCAGCTCAAATTCAGCATGGGTCTCAGAAGCCCTAACTAGAAATTTGGGGAGCATCCTGCCTTGCTACCAGGCTGCCAAAACAGGTAAATAGAACAAGTAAAATCAAGTAAATACAACAAGTAAATACAACAGGTAAATCAACAGTATTGATAATTTCATCTGTGTAGTAGGGCAGAAGGGTGACTTAATAAAGCAATTACTATTAAAGCTCTAAAAGGAGTAAATTATATTACTTTAATCGAGTAAACCTCCAGATTCCTGTTATCTGGAGTATATTGCCATAGATGTTTTTATGGTGGAAACTCAAACCCTGTTATAATTGGGGAAAAACTCAGAATTACTGACTGGGGTATCTCTAGGGTCATAATGTTAACTTTATTGACTATAAGTTTATACACAATTCTGAGTTACAATTAGCATATGTGTGTCTAAGACAGTTTTTCACCAACAGTGCTAATAGAAATACTTAAGAAGAAAGTTTTGTTTTGTTTTGTTTTAGACAGGGTCTCACTATGTAGCCCTGGCTGACCTGGAACTCACTGTGCAGACCAGGTTGACCTTGAACTCACAGAGATCTGCCTGCCTCTGCCTTCCAAGTGCTGGGATTAAAGGCATGTATCACCTTGCCCTGATACTGAATCCTTTTCATCCAATCAGCTGATAGTATTAGCCTCGAAACACTATGGGAGATACTCTCGTGGAAATTTTAATTAATTAATTAATTAATTAATTTAGTGTGTGAGTGCAGGCATATGTGTACCATGGTATGCCTGTGCCACAGCACAGATGTGGAGGTCAGAGAGGACAACTCTCTGGAGTCAGTTCTCTCTTGCCACCTGGTGGGATCTGGGCATTGAACTCCAGGTCATCAAACCTGAGTGCAAGGGTCTCTACCTGCTAAGCCATCTCCAGGACCCTGTGGGACTGTTAAATTAGGGAATTAGAAGGAAGCAGGGTCCTGGAGATGTGGCATAGAGGACTTAAGAACAGAAAAATAATGGCTGAAACTGGTGAATTAGGAAAGACTCTCCTACCCCCTGAAAAACAACAACAAAATCAGTGCCACTGTACAATAGCAGGTGACTAATAGTGGCATGTCCCAACTAAAGTAAGTTAAATCATGCTTACACTTCTTAAAGTTGGAATTATGTAATACATTTTTTAAAAGGCACCCCACCCCAGCCCAAGTGTTTCAAATATGTAGGTACCAGAATATAGTTAGCATTTAATATATATATACATGCATATTAGATTACTAATAATTCTGTGCATTTTTCATGGCTTTTTAGAAGCACAATTATTTGACTTAGGGATATTTTGGAGGTTTTTTTTTTTTTTGGTTTGGGGTTTTTGTTTGTTTGTTTCATTTTTTGAGACAGGGTCTTGCTATGTAGTCCTGGAACTCGCTCTATAGCCCAGGCTGGCCTGGAACTTGCAGTAGTCCTCCTGCCTCTGTCTCTTAAGACCTGGGATTCTGGGCATGTGCAACCACCCCAGCTTGACTTGAGGTTATGAAAAATATTTCAAGGGCTTGGACTGTACTTTAAGATAAGTACTGTCTAAAAGAAAACTGTTCCTCGGTTTCCTTCAAATTTGTTTTTCCATGATGCAGCTGCTTCCCACCCTTATTTTTTTACAGTAGCTATTTCTGTGTTCTGATGGTAGCAGTCCTTCAAGTGTTTCCCTTGGGAGACAGAGTAGCAAACTGCAGCCCACTACTGTGTTTGTAAACAAAATTTCATCAGAAACTGCTGGTTCTGGATTGTCAGTGGATTCTTTCAGACTGGTGTGGCAGAGTAGTTACAACAAAGACATTATGACATGTAAAACTTAAAATAGTTTCTGTCTTTATAACAAAGGTTTGCCTACCGCTGCTTTATCTACTTGGCTGCTGAAGTGAAAATTAGTTTTATCCTCTCCTTTATACACTAGCACTGACAATAGCAATTTGCAACCAGGTTCTACTCCTGGACCCAGTAGATGGACCCACACTGAAGGACATTTAGAGACGCAAATTCAACTCTATAAGCCTTATTATGAATATAATAGAGTACATTAAATTGGGTGGGGCCAATAAGTAGAAGTGTGGATAGGGGAGGGGATCTAAATACTATCAAATTATATGAAAATCACAAAAAGTCAATAAAAATTAATTTTTAAAAAGCTAATATAGGCTGGGTGTTGTGGTACACAACTTTAATTCCAGCACTTGGGAGACAGAGGCAGGTGGATCCCCGTGAATTTGAGGCCAATCTGGTCTACATAGTGAGTTCTAGGTCAACTGGGGCTACAGGGAGACCCTGTCTTAAAAGGACCAAAAATAAATAAATAAATAGCTAATATAGGTGTGTACATATATCCTAAAACGTTAGAAAATCATATATTCCAAATAACATTGCTAACCCAAAGTGGATAGAAAAGCCAGCGAAACCTGGTATCGTATCAAAGCCACAATGCACTAGACAGTTAATTTCATTCCCTCCGTTGTAGTAGGGAAACTTTGGGAACAGGAAAGAGCTGAGGTTTTATAAAGGAGGGAGACAAAGGAATCATCATGAGGAAGAGAGCATGGTGGGGCTTGGGTAAGACTATGGGAAGATGACTCTAGATGACCCTTCCCCTTTAGCCATTTCCTGAAATGGAAGAAGACTGAATTTAGTAACCATTTCTGTTTCCTAGCACAAAGCTGGGAAAGCTGAACATTGTTGTCCACAAAATGCAAAAATTTTTTGGTGCTAGAGATTGAATTTAGGGCCTCACACATGCTAGGTAAGCGCTCTACCACTGAACTACTTCTCCAGCCTTAAAAAAATGTTACCCAACACCTATATATCTCTGTTATGATGGCTTTCTACTGTTCTGTGGATGACCACTTCTGTCAACATGGTCAATCAGGTTTACGACCACATGGTGCTTATTGACTTGAAGATGGCAACAATGAACTCTGTGCATAGGAATTGGAGAAAATACTTCCGGTATTTTTGAAAGTGCTATCTGTAGAGTGATGTGCAGGATTAGTGGTATTAGTTGCCACTGATACACTCCTCTCTGTAAAATCTTCATCATAAGGATGGCGGCTGTTACAGATTAATGTGAAATGCCCCCAACTGACTCATGTGTTTGAATACTTGATCCCCATCTGGTGGCACTGTTTTGGGAGCACATGAAACCTTTTAAACATGAGACCCAGCTGTCTGAAGTAGGGCTGTAGGGGCCTTGATTGAAGGTTACGGGTTGGCTCTGCTTCCAGCCTAGGATGTTTTCTGATCCATCAGCTGTAACATGCTCTGCCTCTAGGTCCCTCTCACCCTGTATGAGCCCCAGCCTCTGTGCCTTCCCCACCATGGTGGACTGTATCCTCTTTACCTAAAGCCAGGATAAACCTCTTCTCCCTTGAGTTGCTTCTGTCAAGTGTTTTCTTACAGCGATGGATAGGCTCGATTCACTTTTTAAGGAATGTGTCACGGAATAGATCCCACTTGAAGCATTGAGGCAGGATGAAACCATCACACTTTTGGGGGGAGTTAGTTCTAACTGACAAGTCTGATTTATCTCATGGCATAGCTACTAGGAACCAGTGTCTAGCTATTATAACCTAAGTACTCTCCCAAACATTTTCACTTTTTTTGTGTGTGCTCGAATGCGTGTGTGTGTGCTCGAATGTGTGTGTGTGTGTACATGTATGCAGTGGTACATGTGTGGAGGTCAGAGGACAACCTTGGGTGTTGGTCCTCACCCTCCACCTTGTTTGAGACAGGAGCACTGCATGCACCAGGCTGACTGGCCTGTGAGTTTTGGTCCCCACCTCTCATCCTGCCCTAGGAGTGCTAAAATTACTGATGCACATTACCACATCCAACTTTAGGTTGCTTCTAGGGATCTGAACCCAGGTCCTCTGCTTCTGGGATCTGAACCGAATGGCAAATACTTTAACCACTGAGGCATCTTGTTAGCCACACTTCCAAACCCTTTTAAAGGTCAACTTTAGAAATGATATCATTGTCTCTAAGTTACAACTCACTGAGTCCTAGCAGATGTGCTGTTGTGCAGCTATCACTGCATCCTAGCCACAGGGCCCTCTATCACCTTGGAATCTCTTTTCTGCCTGGTTACAGCCAATCTCCGTTTTTATCACCAACTCTGACAACCACTGCCAACATTTAATTTTATTTTTCTTATTTATTTTGTAGTACTAAGGGGTTGAACCTAAAGCCACCCACAGTGCTAGGCAAGTACTCTACTGCTGAGTCATGCCTTCAGCCCTGCCAGCATTTCATATATACTGACTAAGGTATTCTTCCTATTCACTCCATTTTGTAAGATGAAGAGAGTGAGATAGTAAGAACTTGGTTCAGATGACCTAGCCTAGACCATCTAGAGCCCCTTATACTGCAAAATTTAGTGTGCCTCAGAATCATCTGCAGAGTTTGCAAGACTGGCTTGCTGGGCCCACACTCAGAATCCCTGACTCAGTAGGTCTGTGGTGGGATCTCATAGGTTGCCTTTCTAATGTGTTCCAAGGTGCTGCTGATAATACTGATCAATAACCTGCTTTGAGAACCACAGTTAGTACAATTTTAAGGGTTGTGAGAGATACTCTTGTGATTGCTCTATTTTGTATGCCTGGTACAAATTATATCAAGAGTTTTGGAAAGCATATACTGTCATGCATCACTTAGTGACAAGACACATTTCGAAAAATGTACAGTTGTTGGCACATGCCTATAATCCCAGCACTGGGGAGGTAGAAGTAGGCAGATCAAGAATTCAATGTCATGGACTGGAAAGGTGGCTCAGCAGTTAAGAGCACAGGCTGCTCTTGCAGAGGACCTGGGTTCGATTCCCAGTACCACATGGTGGCTAACAACTGTCCACAACTCCAGTTCCAAGGCATCCAACACCCTCTTCTGACCTCTGTGGGCACTGCACAACACGGAGGAACTTACATACATGCAGGAAATACACTCATACACATAAAATAAAATAAAAATAATAAAATTTTTAAAAAGAATTCAAGGCCAGCCTTGGCTGTATATTGAGTTTGAAGCCAGCCTAGGTTACATGAGACCTTGTCTCAAACAAACAAACAAAAAATTAGACAGCTTTGTTGTAAAAACAGCATAGAAGGTATGTACACAAATTAAATGAATATGATGTTACTAGGTAGTATAATCTTATGGGACCACTGTCATATATGCAGTCTGTCACTGACCAAAACATCCTAAGAGATACAATTATACTTCGAGTCCTAAGAGAAAGAAATGCATGCTCTGAAACTAGATGATAGACATAGCCACTAAGTGCTGTCTGAAAGGTGATTTTGCAGTGGGGAAAAGTACTTAGTGCACACTCGCATGCACACACGCATGCATGCACACATGCAGGCACGCGCCCTCCTTGTCTGTGGGTCATTTTGTAACTGATTTGCAAGAATATCACATGACTCTCTGCCTTTGAAAAAGTAGGCAGGTGTTCACAATAGCTAGAAGCAAATTTAAATTTTGTGCTTATGTTCTTAGCAACAGGCAAAACTGTAAAGCATAATTTACTAAAAAGAAAGGAAGCAAAGAATGAAGAAAGTATTGGCTCGCTGCAAACGGCTGCAAAATGTTGCCTTTGGGATAGAGGGTAACTCAGGTATAAAATCATGGGCAAAACGAATGCTCTTAAATAACTTTTTTAGCCCTGGAGAAAAGCCTGGGTTTATTCTAGATGCCTGAAGTGCTGTGGTTCAGCAGCTGGCTCTGTGGGGTGGGTTGAAAGCCTCTGTTTGTACAAGCTCATTTGCATTTGTAACACTCTTCTTTTTTTTTTTTAATTTTTAAAAATGATTTATTTAATAACAACATACTTAGAAGAAGCATATCATTACAACACAGTTGACATATTCAATAACGTTTTCCTGAGGTAGGATGCATCTCTTTCAAATTTGGCTGTAAATTTTTAGGTTTACAGTTGAATTATTACAGTTATACAATATTGTACTCAGTATAAACCCTATAAGACATAAATTAAATGATGTTTTAACCTTTAAAAAGATCTCCATTTCATTATTAAAATACACAGTTTCATATAGAAAAATTCTTTTTCAATGCAATTGACATTGGATGTTTGCACATGCATTTCTAATCTCTAAATATCTGATTATTACTAGTCACAGTTGGTTACTTTCTGAGCTTCTAGGCATCTGAGCATGGATATAAAGTCATCAGGTAGATTTCAATGGTAATGTTTTTCACATCTACTAATTATTGTTTTTTAATCATTTTTTTTTAATTTTTTTTGTAACACTCTTATTTTAAATCTCCTCTAAATGTAAACATTTGGGGCACTTGTTCTCTATTTTTTTTAAAATGAAAATATTTTAGCTGGCCTTTGAAATAAAGAAGACTCTAGGGATGTGGGGGCTCCTAAGAGGTAGAGCGGGATCATTGTGTGATCACCAAGTGGTCCTCAGTGGCAAGGCTACAGGGTGACCCACAGACACCCTGGGTGAAGGTCATCTGGAGGTCCCACTGTAGAGTACAGAATGAGGGAAAGAATGCTTAGAAAAGGTTCATTTACTTGCAAAGGAGGTAGTTAGGTACTTTTTTTTTAGAAAAAAGCTAGAAGTTTCTAGCCTTTCAGTAGCTGCTTAAGTAAATGGTCACTAGGCTAGCAGCCAGCCAGCTGAGAGGAAAGTGCAGAAGAGAGTTTGTACTGCTACAGTTGAGGCACATTCTAGTTGACTCTTCAGCTTGCTCAGTGTTGTTAGACCTCCAGAGGCCTGGGGGTCCACAGAGTCCCTCCTCCAGTACCCCACTGTCTAGGGCCTGATTGAGGGGGGACACTACATTGAAAGGTTTCAGGTTTGGGGTTCAAAGGATTGATCTTTTTATAAGAGGTTTATTAGAAGCTATATTAATGCGGTAGACACAGACATGCAACAGCATGGTGGGGGCTCTGAGGAGAGATCAGCCTCCTATGGCAGAGTCGGGGGTTGCTTTCTTACAGTTTTCATAGGAAGAAGTGTGGGAAGGAGGTTGAAAAGTTTCCCAATTTGACTCCAGTTGGTCATTGCTAAAGGTAACCAGTGAGTGGTCACTTAACGACACTCAAGTGATTGATTGATTAAACACCCCTCCTGGCTGGTCATTACTGAGGGTCTCTAGGATGAGGAAGTCAAACTTTAGAGAAACAAGTTACTTTAATTTTATAAAGCAATTATTGAAGTTGCTGAAATCATCATAGTTCAATCAAAATGGAGAAGCCTTACAAAATGACACGGCCCTGGCTAACATACAGTCCCTTTTCTAGCCAACATGATTCTACTAGACCTTATTCTGGTGAGTCCTTCTGATATACTTGAGCCCCTACCAGGAGCAGGAACCAACCATGTGGGGACAACTGGACTCGAGGGCTACTTGAACCCTAAACAAAGTGCTCCACCATTGCCACTGTCCCTGCTCTCAAAGCCCCATCTCAAGACTTCAGACATCCTCCTTGAGAGCTGAGTCAGGATGCTGTAGAACCAAGCAACAAAAAGACTAAGGCATTGATCACACACTCACAAGCATTCTTGCTTGAAAATAGCTGAATATTGACATTGTAACATCCTGCCCACGATGGACATGTGTTTCAGCCCATGTCTCCCTAGTGCTCTTCTCTAGCTCCCTTCTCTCCCTCTCAACTTGCCTTTCAGCTTGTCTTTAAAGTATACCTTATAGTCAGACCTTTGTCACACAAGTGTAGAGAGAATTGGTGGTGTGGTATGAGCCTGCCATAAAAATTACTTGGAGGAACAGGGAATTCACTCCACAGATACCTGAAGGGCCTCCTATGGGAAAAGGAATTGATTTCTAATGCCCAGCCACTTAGAGGAATACAGATTTCCATCCAGACTAGGGAGATGGCTGCTGCTTTTATTTCATATTTTTAGGTGCTTGGTATCAAACCCACATATGCTAGGCAAGCATTCATTTATGACTATATAATATTGAAAGTGACATCTTTATAGTTCTCCTCTCTTAAGCCAGTGATAGAGCACTTGTATAGTTGTCCACTATTTTCACAGACCATTCTCTCACAAGATTGTGTTGAGGAAAAGAGGAGATAAAAACTGTTCAGGAAGGGCAGGGGCCCCAAAGCAGTGGTTCTGAGAACATCCTTCTGAGGCCGGGAACAGCAGAAAAGCATCCTTGGTTCCTGCTCGCTGTCATCTGATAAATGAGCACCTCTGCCTAAAGGCTATACATGTCTATGTGGTAGAGGAGGCACCTCAGCATGAACCCCAAAACCACTGGCTCAGGGCAGCTTTGGTGGAGTTTCCTATGACCCTAGTTCCCCAAGCTGAGAAAGGCTCTGTCATTCTCAAAGATACCCCATTATTCCCGATATCGGTGTTTACCATCAGCTTTCCTGGATGGGTCAACAGTGTTGACTTCAGATTTGAAATTCCTTCACACATTGCAAATACATTCAGCCTGTCTCCTAGTGGACCCTCTACTTGGTCAGCTGGCTTCCCAGGAGTCTGATAGTCTCACCTCTGTCCTGCTTTGCCTTGTGCCATGTCTACACCTTACAAAGCTCACTGTTCTCTTTACTTTGTATGTGTGTGCATGCTCTAGGGATCTAGCCCAGGGTCCTGAGATTGCCAGGCAAGTGCCGTACTACTAGCTACACCTTTACCCCTTTCAGATTTTAAGAGTCAGATCCATCTCACATTTTCCCTCCTCTGACTTAGGCCCTTCCTCAGAAATATTGTAGCACTTCATTTGCTTAACACATTTATTCAGAAAAAGAAAGGCCTTTAGAAGACATCATAAAACAGTGATTTTCAACTGGGGACAGTTTGATTCCCCAGGGGATAATGTGGCAATGTGTGGAGGCTTTTCTGGTTGTCACCACTACGATGACAATGCTGTGTCATCAAGAAGGTAGAAGTCTAGAATGCTGCCGACCACCCTATCTGGTACAGGAGGGCACCTGTAACAAGTGTTTGCTGGGTCTTTGTGCTGCCCATGTACTGCCACGGGAAACCTAGGTTTACAGGTTTCTAGCTGAAGCAGCCTAGACAATGGAGAAGCCTTTCATTCTGGTAATTCCAGAAGAGCATGACTTGAGCAGACTTGATTGCTACATGATGAGAAGCTTGCTACTTACAAGGCCACCTATTCTATTGGAGAGCTCAGTTAGAAATTGTCTTCCTGGACTGAGGCACAGCTCAGTGGTAGAGCATTTCTCATATGTAAGGCCTTGGTCTCCATGCAGGGTGGGGATGGGGGGGGCAAATAGCAAAGTAATGATCTCCCTAGGTTGGATTAAAATCTGCATTCCCAGGGCTGGAGAGATAGCGCAGTGGTTAGGAACACTGACAGTTCTTGCAAAAGACCTGGGTTTGAATCCCAGCACCCACATGGCAGCTAACAGCTGTCCATAACTCCAGTTCCAGGGGATCCAACAGTCTCTTCTATCTTCCTCGGACATTTGCAGGACATGGGTGCACTTACCTACATGCAGGCAATACACAAATACATATAAAATAAAAGTAATAAATAAAATATTTTTTTTAAATCTGCATTCTTATCAATGGCATTAGAAATTCCTTACTATGGGGCTGGGGCTTAGTGAATACAACATTTGCTAAGCAAGGTTAAGTTTCAGATCCTGAACACTCACATAAAATACCAGCCCTTTGGAGGCATGGCATACAGGGACTCTCCAGGGCTAGCCGGCTAGCCAGAGTAGCTGGGATTGGAAAGCTCCACGTTTAGTGAAAGACCCTGCTTCAATAAATAAAGTGGAGAGCAATCATGGAAGAGGCCCCATGTCAATTTCAGGCCTCCACATGCACTTGCATACATTTGTATGTGCACCCATATATATGCAAACACACGTATAAACACAACACAACACACACTCTAATACAGTCCTGTAGCCAACGTGGTGACACACACCTGTAATTTCAACACACAGGAAGCAGAGGCAGACAGGACCACATGTTAAGAGGCCACTCTAGGCTTTGTTTGTTATGTCACTCCTACTGCTGGTTCTGTTAGATTGTTGTCATAGAAAAGGCCAGCACCACAGAGATGGCATTACTGTGGCACTGAGCGTCAGTGGGCTGGCTACAAGTTGAGGACCAGCACCACGTGGGGTCCCTGTCATTCTCATTAACTTGTAGGTATTTAAGGCAGAGATGGGGGTTTCCATGTGGGAAGCCTGTGAGAAATGTCTTTTATTTGTGAAGCAGGTGGATAGCTCAGCATTATTCTGAATGTTCTTGCTTCCCATTCATGAACACACAATAGCCAAAGACGTTTTACCGCTCTGCCGTCCAGTTTGTTGGGTTAATTTGGGAGAAAGTGTCAGTGACCTGGAGCCATGCCAACTTCCAATTAGCACTCCCTGTAACCACTGATTTCACTTTAAAAGTAATTACTGCAGATGTCCTCTCGCCCTGAACACAACACACACGTTCTTCATCTTACACTTGGTTTTCTCATCCAAAAGGAAAACTTTAAGATCTTTAAAATTTAGTTTTAATTCTTAAACTTATTTTGAAATAATGTCAGACTTACTAGAAAAGTCACAGACACAGTACAAACGCTGTTCATATCATTTTACCTAGACTCCACACCTGAGCACTCTACTGTAGGCACTCTAGTGTGTTCTCTTTTCCTGTCTGTCTACTTGTCCGTCCATCCATCCATCCATCCATCCATCCATCCATCCATCCATCCATCCTATAGCTTTCCTCTGCACCATTCACAATTTACTAATAATACATGTGTGTTTCTTCAATACTAGACACAGTTCCTGCCTGTAACAGCAGGGCTGTACAGTTTCCAGTACTAGGAAATTAATAGTACCCATATAGTATGGTTGTCTAAATTACAAACTTTTCCAACCTTGCCAGTTTTCCTACTATAAAAAATACTGATTTAGCTGGGCATGGTGGTGCATGCCTTTAATCCCAGCACTCAGAAGCAGAGGCAGGCAGATCTCTGTGAGTTCAAGGCCAGCCTGGTCTACATAGTGAGTTCCAGGCCAGCTGGGACTACAGGAAGACCCTGTCTCAAAAAGACCCTCCCCCCAAAAATACTGACTTAAGCCGAGCATGGTGGCACACACCTTTAATCCCAGCACTCAGGAAGCAAAGGCAGGTGGATCTCTGAATCTGAGACCATTTCTATCCACATAGCAAGTTCCAGGCCAACCAGGACTACATAATGAGACCCTGTCTCAAAAAAGTTAAAAAGAATATACTAATTTTATACCTTTTCTGGTCCAGCATCTACTTCGGAGTCACCCACCGCATTCAGTGCCACCTACTGCACCTAGTGTCACCTACTGTACTCAGTGTCACCCATTGCATTCGATGTCACCCATTGCTTTTGGTTTTCATTTCCTTTTGCTCTCTGTCTACCCAGAACAGCTCCTCAGTCTCTGACCTTGATGGTTTTGACATTTTTATCAGAAGTCCCTCACTTGGGGTTTCTTTACAATCAGGCTGTGTCTTTTTGGTAGGAATGCAGCTGAAGTGAAGGTGTGTCCTCAGCAGGTGTCCATCCCTACTTATCCCATTCCCAGATACAGTGCTTTGACTACCCACAGAGCTGGTGTTTCTCAGGTTTCTGTGCTTAAACTTACTACTTTTCTTTTCCCATTTTATGACAAAGGAACTAAGTATGTGAGCTGATGATTTCAAAGTAATATGGTTTTTGTCTAGTTTCTATTTGAGTTCTTTCAGATGGCCTCACATAGCCCAGGCTAGCCTTGATCTTTCTATATAACTGAGGCTGGGCTTGAAATTCTGGTCCCCCTGCCTCACCTCATGAGCATTGGGATTGCAGACATGCACTTCCACATCCAGCTCAATGTTATATGTCGAATAGAAGATAAACAGAGCCAGGTGGTTCCAGAGCCAGGAAGTGGATATCATTCTGTCAAGGGTTCAGGGGAAACTTCCAGAGTTGATGGATTTCTTACTCTAGATGTTTTATGCAAATTCAATCCTGTCTGTGACTTTTCTGTCTGGCTTCTTTCACATAGAATAACAAGAGATTCCTGCCACATGCATCAGCAATGTTCCTTTTGTTTGTATGGCCAAATAGTCTTCTAATATGGACAATCATATTCTTTATATTTCAGATTAACTCCTCTCTGCTGAGTTGTTTAGATGACACGCGGGGCCAGAAATAGTTTATGATTCTTCTGTGTAATGTAGCATACTTCCTTACAGTGTATAAAAAGGTATTCGTCTGCCCACTTGCCTTATTGAAACCTTTTAACAAGGCATGGACTCAGTCTGTGGTTGAGAACTTGTCAGTGACTATAGAGAAGGCTACTATTAGCAATACAGGCAGCATTGCTGATGTCAGTTCAGGTCTTTGTCTAAAGCTATGAGCAGACTGCGGCAGTATTTGGAGGCTTTTCACCAAGTCATAAAGTCATAGACGTGCACTCAGTGCATAGGATATTGCTAAGCATAGAACTGATATACCAAATTTAAATATCAGCAGCCTGTGCTGTTCCCCAAAGAGACTTAGGAAAGATGTCTCTGTTGTTGGCATCTGTGTGCACATGACTGATGAAATGCTTGGAGAGAGCCGTTCTTCTGCTCAGGTTTTTGGAGAGAGAAATGGCTTATCTGCTTGAGAGAGAGAGAGAGAGAGAGAGAGAGAGAGAGAGAGAGAGAGAGAGAATGAATGGGTAAACTATGTATGATGCTGATATTGATTGTTTGTCAGAATAGTCCTTGAAATTCCGTACTTCTGATCCAGGCCTCACGCTTTCTGGGTCATGTGACTTAACCCTTGACTTTCTAGTACTGGTACATGTCAGCATTTAACGGGGCAATCAGGCCGCCTGTTGGATACCTGAAGTCAGGCTTTAGTGTAGTTTTAGTCAAGCCAGTGCTAGGTTTTCATGCCATCGTCTTCATGCTACAGAGCATGCATTCCCTATTGCTCCAAGGTGGCTGAGGCACGCTGTAGCCACACTTCATTGCACAGCACTTTGCCCTGAAGAAGCTTTGTCCCATTATATCTAGTGACAAAAGCAAGATGAAAACATAAGTGGACTTGGTCATACTTCCTAATGTAAACAAGTCTTAAACACACTTGACCTTAAAAAAAGGAGATTTTTATGGTTGGAGATTTGATCTCTCAGTGGTAGAGGTCCTCTAAGCAGCACAGAAGCAGCAAAGGAAAAATGACTGTGTGTTTCCGATTCCCATGACTTGAGACTTTTCCGTAGGGGCCAGGAATTCTCTCTAAACTAAGCCTCTGATCCAGACTTCCGGATTGAGAGGCTCCAGGCCCCTAATTGCACTCTTCTAATTCGGTATGTCTGACTCAGGGACAGCAACCATTTGAGGTCACAGAAACATTAATGATATAGTGACTGTGGATACCAAGCCCCCAAAGCTTTGAGTCCTCACATGAGCAAAACTAAACCTAGTGGGCTGGCCTGATAGCAGAGATTTGTAATCCCAGCTACTTGGGAGGCTGAGGCAGAAGAGTCAAAAGTTCAAGGCCAACCTGGGTAACTGAGTAAGACTCTGTTTCAATATAAGAAAACATTGGGAGGCAGAGGCAGGTGGATCTCTGTGAGTTCAAGGCTGGCTTGGTCTACAAAGTGAGTTCTAGACCAGTCAGGGCTACAGGGAGACCCTGTCTCAAAAAAATGAAAAAAAAAAAAAAAAAGAGTGCTTGCAGTGTAGCTCAGTGGTAGAGCTAGCATTGACAAGATCTAAGGTTTAACATCCAGTGATAAGAACAAAACTTAATAAGAACAAAGAAACCCTCAAACAAACAAAACAAAAAAACTAGACTGACTATAGGTCAGAAATTTGACAAGGATGCCCTTTCTGTCAGTCTGGTTCAGAGTGGGCTGAACCTTGGGCTGCCATAACAGAAAGCCACAGACTTGTGTATTTTAGATAACAGTAGCTTGTTTTCTCATAGTACTGAAGGCTAGAAGTTCAGGATCAAGATGTTGTCCATATTGGTTTCTCCCAGAGCCCCTCTTAGATTGTAGAAGACCAGCTTGCATTACCACATGGCTTTCCCTCTGTATGTGCACTCCTGGTGTCTCCTGTTCGTACATGGATGGCAGTCCTGTTGGATAGGAGCATGTGATTTTATTAAACCTTTATTAATAGCCAAGTCTGTAATCCAGGAGGTTGAGGCAAAAGGGTAGAGTTCAAGGCCAGCCTTTGTTACATAGAAAGATCCTATCTCAAAAAAACCAAAATCAAAACAGTTGCATGGGGCTAGGCCTCTAGCCTGAATGGGTGAGCGCATCTCAGTACTTACCAAGAGTTGTAATAAGAGATACCACTTAACAAGTACATGTGTACCAGGATTACGCCAGACACTTCATAATTTCCCTTCAACTGAATCTTTTTATTTCTTGTTGCTACAGATTCATACTCAGAGCCTTGCCCATGCTGGACACGTATTCCTTCATCCAACTAAAGCCCTAGCCCCTGATTTAAATCCTACAAAGTAGCTATACCTTTTTTTTTAAATTACAGTTTTGTTTTTTTAGTTCTACAAGATAAGCAATATTCTTCATTTACCAGTTAAGGGAACTGAGGCTTAGAAAATGAAATAATAAGCTGGGGGTGATGGCTCAGAACTATAATCCCAGGACTTGGGAGGCTGAAGCAGGAGGATTGCCATGAGTATGAGACCAGCCTAGGCTACATATTGACTTACAGACCAGCAGAGCTACAGTATAGCAACACCATGCGTGCTAGCGCATAGACACACACACACACACACACACACACACACACACACAATAAATAAGGAGGGAGAAAGGAAGGGGGTGAGGGGGGAGAGGGGGCAGGAGGTAAGATGGAGAGGAGAGAAAATGAATAAAGTGACGCACAATATAGGCCATAGAATGAGGGTCGAAGCCCCTGACCAAACTTGTACTTCTGACTTCGCATGTTGATCCATGATTCTTGTGTTGAAGAATATGCCACAAAGATTTTTCTGCCTGAAACAAGAATCACACACACACACACACACACACACACAATAAATAAGGAGGGAGAAAGGAAGGGGGTGAGGGGGGAGAGGGGGCAGGAGGTAAGATGGAGAGGAGAGAAAATGAATAAAGTGACGCACAATATAGGCCATAGAATGAGGGTCGAAGCCCCTGACCAAACTTGTACTTCTGACTTCTCATGTTGATCCATGATTCTTGTGTTGAAGAATATGCCACAAAGATTTTTCTGCCTGAAACAGCAGCAGTTTTAGCAGTGAATGTAATTGCAGCTGAGTAGATGAGAGCTAGCCTCCCCCTGGAAAGGGTATGCTAAGAGTAGGGATGCCTACGTCCACGTAGACAGTGCTAGACCCGCAGCTTCAGCAGCCCCTGGGAACTTGTTACAAGCACAAACCAGACCTAAGCCCAAATGGGAAACAACAACAGCCCGTTTTAATAAGCCATCCGGGAATGTTTGATGTCCCTCTTGTGAGAAGTTTAGGCTATGCTGCTAGCTCAGTGGGGAGAGTATGGGCCAAGTGATACCTCTTCTGCTTTTTGTTAATTGACTTGTCAGTTTGATTGAAATTTGTACGTCCACACTAGGGTTAGTGGATGAGCTAGTTCCATGTACAAATTCTTTTGGATTGTAAATTTATTACATACTTTACATATCATCTTTTTGTGGGCTAGACAAGAGAGGCTCCAACCAGCTGAGAATGGTCCATTCCGATTGGACAGGTGCCCCAGCAGGGACAAATGTCCTCTCCCACATGCCTACCCTCTCTCTGCCCACCACATACTTTCAAGCCAGGACAAAGGGTGGCAAGGCAGCAAAATGGTGACTGTTGAGCACTCCTGGCCTTGGGATTATTGATGCGAGGAGCATGGCTGGTAGACTTTCTGCATGGGCTCCTCACAAGCCCTATTTTACTTTAATATGAGTCAGATTTGACTGGACAGCTAGTACTTACTTACATATGAGTCCAGAGGGAAAGGATTCTAACTTCTGTGACTACAGTTAGTTGATTTTGGGCATTTGGGACCCTCTAGACTGTGGAAGTCATTAAGTGGTAATAATTTATAGTTACAAGAGTTTCTGTTGGTTTGTGTTAACATTACACTATGAGATATGCATGCATTCTTTTGAGAGTAAAGGGTGGAGAATAGTAAAATTCTTGTGGTATCGTTGTAGTCAGACAGACTTATCTGTTACATGTATATAAGAAGTCAGAGTATTGGGAACAGTTAACAAAAAAGAAACCAAAGCTAAGAAAAGCAAGGGAAGCAGGCATAGTAGACCATGCCTGCAAAACCAGCTCTAAAGGCAAGCTAAGATCACTTCAGGTTTGAGACCAGCCTGGTCTCTAGAGTAAGAGAGATCATGTCTCAAAATGAAAATAAATAAAATAAAAAGAGGGAAGGGAGGGAAGGAAAGGGAAGAAGACTAAGAAGACAAGAGGAGGAAGGTAGAGCAGGTGCCTGAATGCTTGGATTTTTAGGGCAGCCTTAGAGAGGTGGTAGACATTGAAGTGAAGCAGACCTAGGGCCTTTAGTGGACTTAAACTGGACCTCACTGTTCTTGGGGGGAGCTGGTCAGGGTAACAGGTGGACGGGGCTACTTGGTGCTGTTCTGTGACATTCTGAGGTTGTCATGGAGTTTTGGATTATGGAAGGAGGTTCAACACAGAGGGACCAGAGGATTTCCTTTCCTTAAGATTAGCTTGATGGGGCTGGAGAAATGGTTCAGAGGTTAAGAACACTGCCTGCTTTTACAGAGGACCTAGGTTGTGTTCCAAGCTCCCATGTTGGGCAGCTTACAACCTCCTATAATTCCACCTCCAAGGGATCTGATGCCTCTGGCCTCCACAGGCACTGGCACTCATGTGCATATACCCACACATAGACATATACACACAAAAATAAAAATAAATCTTTTTGAAAAAATAAGCACAGCTGGATATGGTGACATATGCCTTTAATCCTAGCACTCGGGAGGCAGAGGCAGGTGGATCTCTGTGAGTTCAAGGCCAACCTCGTCTACATAGTGAGTTCCAGGCCAGCTGGGGCTACAGGGAGACCCTGACTCAAGAAACAAAACAAAACAAACAAAAAATATGAGCACATACATAAGAACTAATTTTAGCCCGGAGTTGTTTCTGTTCTAACCAGCCCTATGTCCAGATTTGGGCTTCATTTTCCATCTGGAATACTTGTGATAGTAACAAAGACAGTTGCCATATGTGATGACTGTCAAATACTTAGGTGCCAATTCTGTGTTCTGAGCATTATTCGTGTAAGAAGTTTCTTGATCCTTGGGACAACCTTGTGATTAGGTACAATGAAGACCCACAATCAAGTCAGGAACCTGAGATACACAGAGTTTAACACTCCCAAGCTTCTAAGCTATGGAGTGGGAAGTCAAAGCTTAGTAGTTTTGCTGAAGATCCTAGATGCTAAAGTCATCTTTTCCACAGCCTCCCAACCTGAAGTGTTGCACAAGGAGCTGACATGAGAAGCCTGCTTTCCGTCCATCACATGCTCAGTGGTTGTAGTGCTGTTTACACTGTGGCATTTTGCAATGTCTTTTCTGCCTGGCCAGGTTATGGTGTTTGAGGCCAGGAGCCATTTAAATTTTTTTAAAATTCATTTTAATTTTATGTGTATAAGTGTTATGCCTGCATGTATGTAAGTGCACCTGTGTCATGCAGTGCCCTCGGAGGACAGAAGAGGGCATCAGATCTCCTGGAACTGGAGTTATAGACAGTTAGTGGCCATGCGGGTGCTGGGAATCAAACCTGGGTCCTCTGAAAGAGCAGCCAGTACTCAACCACTGAACCATCTCTCCAGCCCCCATTTTTTTTTCTATTTATTTTGTACTCTTTTAAAAAAAATATTTTATTATTTTTATTTTATGTGTATGAGTGTTACGCCTGCATGTAGGTCAGCGCACCCGTGTCATGCAGTGCGCACGGAGGACAGACAAGGCTGTCAGATCCCCTGGAACCGGGGTTACAGACAGTTGTTAGCTGCCATGTGGGTGCTGGAATTTGAACCCAGGTCTTCTGCAAGAACAGTCAGTGTTCTTAACCGCTGAGCCATCTCTCCAGCCCATATTATTTGTACTCTTATAATGCCTAGATGACATCTAAGTGACTTTAAATGAATGGATTATCCAAAGTGTTTCTGTAACTCACCATGTGCCTATTTGAGTATTTAAGCCAACCATAGAGCCCCACACTACCTGATCTTGTTTTTAGTATTATAGGAGCCCAAGTCCTGACCTGGAACTTACTGTTTAGACCAGGCTGACCTCAAACTCACCAAGAGCCACCTGCCTGGCCCCTTTTTCAGAATTTATGTGTAGTGTTTGAAGAATTTAGTCATTTTTGCTCACAAATATCTATGTGGTCCTGCCATCTGTGGTACAAAAAATACTGCCTGCCATTGTCTCATTCTGGGCAGTCAGAGATGTTTAGATAGGAGACCAGAAATAATAATACTTGGTGAGTATTTGCTGTCAGGCACTTGCTGGGTGCTTTACAAATTCTTATAAATTTAATTCCCGACACCATCATTTAAAATATGGAATATTTGGAGGCTGGAAAGGATGACTCAGTGGTTCAGAGCGCTTGCTAGTCTCACAGAGCATGGAAGTTCAGATCCCAGCACCCACATCACATGGCTCACAATTGCCTATAACTCCAGCTCCAGAGGATCTGACCCCCACTGTGAGCACTGCAGGCACCTGCACATGTATGCATATACACATACATAGACCTATGCACATAAATAAGTTTTAAAATATATGTATTATCTTGATTTAAGAGATAAGATTTTGCCTGAGAAATTAGGTTACTTTACCAAAAGGTTAAAATATTTTTTTAAAGATTTGTTTTGATGGGGGACTGGAGAAATGGATCAGCAGTTAAGAGCACTTGTAGCTCTTGCAGAGGACCCTGGTTCAGTTCCCAGCATCCACATGGTAGCTAACAGTTCAGAACTGTAACTCCAGTAACAGGGAATCTGATGCCCTCTTCTGACCTCCATGGGCATTGCATGCATGTGATGCACTTACATGCATGCAGACAAAACACTCACATACATAAAATAAAATAAATAAAATCTTTAAAATTTTTTTATTATTTTAAATTATATGTTTATGTACACATATGTGTGAGTGCCCACAGAGGCCAGAGGTGTTAGATCCCCTGGAGCTGGAGTTACAGGTAGCTGTGAGCTGCCCAACATGAGTGCTGGAAACCAACGTTGGGTCTTTGGCAAGAGCAGCATATGCACTTAACCTCTGAGCCTTCTCTCCAGCCCCCAAAGTTAGCATTCTCTAAAAATTTATTTTTATTTTTAGACCATCTTATGTAGCCTAGACTAGCCCTGAACTGTCTCTATAGCGGATCCTAATCCTCCTGCCTCTACGTCCCCTCTGCTGGGATTATGTGTCACCACACTCAGCAAAAGATAACATCTTTTGGGGCTGTCCAGTTCACACTGGTTGGCTTCTAAGTAAAAGATTCCACTTACTGCTCTTTGCAATATGGTACCACATCACATCTCCTTTTCCCATATTAACCATAAGGCTTTGCAGGTCCATCTACCTGCAGCATTGTATGTGTAAAATATGCATTGTGCAGGATGCAAACAGCCCATTGAGCCCAGGCTGAACTTGTGAGATGTGTCACATTATGAAGTATAGAAGTGCTAAGCAGCCACCTGACAGAGGTCATTCCTGCTGCATTGTGTGAAGGCTTATTGGGTTGTTTCCTGATTCGACTTCATGGCCAGTAGTCCACATAGTATCACAATCATCTCTAGTTTTGTTTACTTTGCCTTTATATATGCTAGTTTATTAATTTATGCCCAACACAAACCAATGGTTTGGTCTATTTGATTTTGAGTTTCTTCAGTAAATTCATAATAATGAAAACATTTTATTGTTTAAACAATCTACATACAGACCTGAGTGTTTGCTTCCTAGCCTCCCATGGTCTGACTCAGGAAACCAAGATCCCCATCTGTTTTCCCCAGAGTTCACTTGTTCTGCACCCTGTGACAGCAGTACTTTCACTTGAGATGAGCAGAGAAGAATTGAAATGGAGGAGAAAGGAAAGAGAGGGGTGGGGACCATTGCAAAATGGTACGCTTCCCTACCTATGTGCCTATTTACATAATTGTGTTGTTATAACATTTCTTGTACTTTTCTGTAAGCTGATGCTGCCCTAATTATAGATTTTCAAGAGAACACTTCATTGTACCCCAAATTACATAGTGCTTTAAAAAGGTACTTTCTTACTGGTTTAACCAACTACCTTATAAACTTGTAATTACATAAAACAATTCAGGGTACAGAATGGAAACAGCTTGTACTGTTAACAGATGTTGGTATTGTTACATAATTGAGTACAGGGTTTTCAAAGATATAATATTTTTCTTATGTAAAAAGAAAAAATGACTCATTATAGTCATAATGTGTCACTTAGACTCTTAATCAAACAGAAGGCACATGTTCTACTCTGTGAGTTCTGTACAGTCCATTGTAAGCAGACTTCCTTTGTGGATGGGAAAGTACCACTTATTTCAGCAAATTGCTTTTGTGGCCTGTGCACCTACTTGTTAGACAGAGTGTAGGCACCTGGCCCAGTGGAGACTGGGCCCTTTTATCCTCTGTACACCTGCGTGCAGGGGTTCCCAGCACCTCATGCCAGGGAGGTCTCCATCCTTGGCAGACTGGCACCCCGGAAGCCCGCTAAAGACTTCTCAATGTTCCTCTTCCCTTAGAGACCTCCCTGTGACCCTTAGAAGACTGGGAATGGGCCAGCTCCCTGGCCAGCAGCCCTTTTCCTTCTCCAGTTTGCATGTAAGGACAGTGATTCCACTGGCAAGGAGCGTTGCCTCAGTGGAGCGCAGTGGAGGAGTAAGTACCCTGTCAGCAAGAGTGTTACTTCAGCCAAGGTTTGATTTTCAGTCTGATTTTCAGCACTATTGTTGAGAGGGAAAAGTTGCTTATTTTAGGACAGTAGAAGTGGATAGAAGCTTGTGGTTACAAAAACAGAAAAGTTCTGTGTGGTGGACAAACATCTTCGGACTAGCATCTCCAAAGGAGATTGATTGTCTTTTTGTCCCAGAGATACATCCAAGCTTACTCATTCCTCAGAATTCTTGTGTAAATTTTACTAGTTTGTTTGTTTATTTATTTATTTATTTATTTATTTGTATGTGTGTACTTATTGTGTATGTATGTGTGCCCTGCCTTGCCTGTGGAGGTCAGAGGATAACTTCTGGAAGCTGGTTCTCTCCTTCCACCATGTGGATCCCAGGGATCGAACTCAGGTTGTCAGGCTTGGTGGCAAGCTCCTTCACTCTTGGAGCCATCTCACTAGCCTGAATTCATAATATCACCTTTAAAATGTTCATTTCCCCAGGGAATTCATACCTCTTTCAGGAAGAATTTTGAAAAATGAAATACATGTAATTTTGTTCTTTTATTAGAAAGATATTTGAAAGCCTCTAGAGATATTTGAAATTCTTTCCTCAAAAAAAAAAAAAAATTAGGTTATCGTTCACTGCCCTTGTGATTCCTTATGCACATTTATTGATTAAAAACTGGAGTTCAGGCCTGAGGGTGTAGGTCAGTGGTAAAGCATGCACCTAGCATGTACAATGCCCTGAATTCAATCCCCAGCACCAAAAAAATCAAACAAAAAGAAACTAGAGTTCAGAAACAAACTTAATCACTTGCAGAATAAAACCCTGAATATAGACTGACTCATGACTGTCAGCGGATGAGTGTTGGAAGCCATGCACTGTATCATGACATAGTGCTGGGACCAGTTTTATGGTGCTGAACAATGAGGCAACTGAGTGATTTACCAGTGGTGTTAACTGCATTTTTCAATGAGAGGGATCAAATGTTGAGTGTCAGAAACCACATTTTTCTCCTGTTAACACCAGCTTCACTGACCCCCAAGAATTAGGCTGTAATGTAACACTGGCATTTAAATGGCCTAAAAAACAAGAGGAGCAGGCCCTTAGGGCCACCTCTAGGACTTTTCTCTAGTGATTTTGTGTTTATGTTATCAGCTGCACCCATAGGAGAGGCCCTTTCAGGATAGTATGTATGACTTTTTCTTAGTTTGATGCCTTTTCTTTTCTAAGATAGGGTCTCTATGTAGCCTAGGCTGGCCTGGGACTTACTATGGAGCCCAGGCTGACCTGAAACTTGCAACCCTTCTGGCTCTGCCTTCCCAGTGTTGGGCTTACAGGCCTGTGCCACCATGCCCTGCTATTTTCTTGACCTTTTAAGATTTTTGTCCGCCATGGTGGTTGAGATTAAACCCAGGGCCATGTGGATGCCAGATAGGCAAGCACTGTACTACTGAGCTGTATCTCTAGCCTTGTTTGATGACTTTTGATTTATTTTGTGTTTCCTTGTAGTGGTTTTGTTGTTTCAGTTGTTATTAATTATCACAATGTGCCAGACCTTAAACTATTGGACATGTTTTGTTTTATTAATTTATTTACCTTTTTGTTTTATTTTTGAGACAGCATCTCACTATGTAGCCCCAGCTGGCCTAGAACTCACTATATAGACTAGGCTGGCCTTGAACTCACAGAGATCCACCAGCCTCTACCTCCTGAGTGCTGGGATTAAAGGAGTGTGCCACCACACTCAGCTAAGCTGTTGAATTTAGAACACAGATATTCTTGGTTTGGCAGACAGACATAAGGGGTACTTTAAGGAAAAAAGTAAGGACAGTGGTCCCTGGCGAAGATGCTCTGAATATTTCCTCCCAGGTTTCACTTGTGATAACTTGAGCCAGATATTCTAGTTCTTTGGGACACTGATTTTCTTACAAATTAACACAATATTTATATTTCACAAGGCTAAACTATACACAGTATTTCTGAATTGTACTCTTGTGAGAGAGACGGATGTATTAACTGTTACTGTGAAGTTGGGAATTTGGATTATTAACTGATCTGCTGCATTTGTTCTTTGTGTAAAATTTTGTTATAACAGTGCTAATTACTAAGCAGCTGAATTTGTGAAAAAGTGCACAGCAGTAATTTGCACCTTACTGTTTCCTTGCCATTTAAAAAAAAGTGAAAGCGCATACGGGGCCCAAGCTTGATTTATGAACTTTCCAAGGGCACGCTTAGCTGCAGCTCACTCATGGTTTGACTTTCGTTCAGGTTTGGGTTTTTGTTTATACTTTTAGACACTCATTTTACCTAAGTAAGTGAGAACAGGACATTTAAAGAAGGAAGAGTAGCATTTGGAGATAAAAGAACAGAACTATTAAATTACTATGTGCTTTTATTTATTTATTTTACTAGTTTTAGAACAGCAGGGAAAAACGTCTCCTTTGAAGTTCCTTCCTCTGATGTGGAATTATGAACTGGAGTGTCCGATTTTAGGGTTCTGGGGCCCCAGTCGTTCTATCAGTGGCAAATGAGTGTGTTCTGTTTGATTCACACCATGAATCAATGCTTGTATGTAATTAGTCTATAGCTCATCTAAACTAGCAGAAATTTTTTTCCCCTAAAATCTGGAAGAACAACTTCAGGCCTTGGGAAAACCTGAGTTTTGCTTTACAGACGAGTCGGAAACATCTGCAGTAAGACATTTACAAGTGTTACTTATTAACTTGTGATCTATAGCCCGCATGAAGAGTTCTAGCTATTTGAAACTACATATTCCATGTGTTTATGAATGTGCTTTCAGATTAATTCAACATACCTGTTGACAGGCAGAACTTTTAAAATAAATTTGTGTTTGTAAAAAGGAAAATAAGAAAATAAATTTCCTTTCCTAGCTCTGAGTTGTGCTGAACTAGAAGAATCCCCGCTCCTGGGTAGTAGCAGAGGTTTCAAAGGAACCTAGTCTCCATATGGTTTTCCTAGATAACCCCTTAGCCCGCATCTTCAGCTCTCATTCCTTTGCTTCCTAGCCCGTGGCTACATTTCTATCTCTGCATCAATTAGCACAGTGATTTATACAACAAGCAAGCAGTTTAGAGGTAATGGTACACAATTAACATCTCATTCCACCATAAAGGGTATGCTAAATACCCCAGTCATTGCTTTCTCTGCCTGGAATTGAAATAAGTGTTTGTCCTAATTCATATGCTATCTGATGTGAAGTGGGCCTGCTTTGTACTGCACTACACCATTAATCTAATTATAGATAGCTGCAAATGAAGTGCTGTCGGGCTGGGAGATTGAAGAAAATAGCCTTTTGTCATTTAGCATGACTCTGTGAAGCAAGATCACACTTTACAGGGTAATACTGCAAAATGGAAATCTCAATAATATTGCTGCCTGTTGCATCTTTTCTAATTACTGCAGCATTGTAAACACAACTGGGCGCTGATATAAATAGAGCTGTAGATATGCTGTCATGTGGGTTGTAGGAGAAAGTCCTTCGAGTGCTGTTGGATTAAATGATGCATCCTGATTGACAGCTACCTTGAGACCACACTGATGGAGTTGTCACAGCATTATGCTAACAGGGCACCACTGCAGCTGCACTAAGCCCAGGCCAACCAACCAGGGTCCTGGCTGACTGGCATCTTAACTGCTGCCTGTTCCTTCCACCTTTGTTAGTGGGTTGTACCTTCAAAAGGATAGCCACTGTCTTCCGTTCTGTATGGTTTTAGAAATCAGCTACTAGACTATGTTCAAAAGAGAACTGTGTGCAGTCCATTGCTTGGAACCTTATTCTTCTCAAGTCTTGATTATGTTCTCTACAAAGACCTGGGAAAGGAACATACTGGTAAATTACAGTTCTAATTCCACATGAGTGTTTTCACTTATATTAGTGGTTTCTCTGCCTTTCTCATAAACTGTTTTGAAAAGATACATGTTTGTTCCTTGTTTCTGTCACTTTCAAAACAGTGACAGTGGTTTTTCCTCCAGTCCTGTTAGGAAAGGATATCTTTAGGGCAACACGTGAGCTTGTTAGCTTTCTCTATACTATGGGAATGAAGATGGGCTTAAGACTAGAGACCTTCGGGGCCAGAGCTTGTTAAACCTTGAACGGGAAGACAGCCTTTGAAGAAGCAAGAGAGTGGATGTACAGTGTTGGCCAATGCTTCATAACTTAAGAGTTTTCAAAATCACTTAGAGAAAAGCTGCATGCTGGCCCCTGAATCCACACTGACTGAGACAACCAACAGATGACATGAAAAAAAATTAGTAATTGATCAACTGTACATATCTTTTTGTTTGTTTGGCTTTAGTTTTGGGTTTTGGTAGGTTTTTTTGGTTGTTGTTGTTTGTTGGCTGGTTAGTTTTGGAGACAAGGTTTCCCTGTAGCCCCAACTAGCCTGGAACTCATGAGGCTGGCCACTATCCCTCAGAGATCCTCCTGCATTTGCCTCCCAAATGCTGGGATTAAAGGTGTGCACCAGCATACTCTGCTAACTGTACACACTTTAATTGGCACTGGGGAAAAAGAAAAAGACTTGGAAAGGGAAATTGGAGCTGAGCCCTCCTTTAAAAAGAATCACACAGGCTCTGAAATCACAATTGAAAGAACAGGTAAAAGGAGACTGGACTTAACCTTGCAAAGAGCTTGAAGACTCCTGAATCATGCCAATGCTGTGGCATGTGGCTTGAGAAATCACCAGTACACCTAGAGACTTTGCAAAGGCAGACAGACGGTAAACTTCATAAGGAAGCCACACATACTAGACAAATACAGAACCCAGCAGAATGAGGTTCTGTGCCCATCAGGTTGGAGCTGTTGTCACAGGGAGTGATTCTGCTCTTTCTGGAGGTCTTGGGTGGGGGGGTCATATACAAGGTCACTGGAGTTGGTTAAGTTCCCCCACAGGTGGCAACCTACTTGCAGGATGCTGTGGTTAGCCAAGTACATCCCTCTCCAAAACCTACACTGATAGCTTCTCCTCTAACAGCCCCACTGGGCTGACTTTTTTTTCACTGGGTTCTGCATTGGGGCTGTGTGTGTTAGTTTTAAAACAATCCTACTGTTGTCCTTGTAATTGTCCATCTCTTGTGGTGTTCTGCTCGAGCGTATTACATCTGCTGGGATTCTTTTTCTTTCTTTCTTTTAAACTTTTGGGAGAAACTTTCTTGTTAGACATGGTTTCACATTATAGGCACCATAAAATTAATTTGCTTGGAGACTCGGCTGGGGTTGATTTTATATAATTGAGTCATTAACTCACACCTTCCCTTGTTGTCCATGTGGGTTGAGAAGCCCATCTAAGTATATCCAGAGAGCACCTGTTCTCTAATTTACCTGGCGAGATGTTCTTAAAGAACTTTCTGTCAATGTGACGGTGATTTCAAGACCACCTCCTAAAGTCAGCAGAGTGAAGATTGTCTACTGCTGAGCCCAGGGCTGACCAACTTCAACCTCCATGGAACTTTCTCATTATCTCTAGATGCTCTTTCTGATCTAGGTAAATGAGACCTGCCATCTTCTAGAACCAGGCTTTTCCTTCCTGTCAGCAGCTAGCCTTGAGAATGTTAACACTATGCTTTGCTTGCTCTCTGTCTCTCTGTCTCTGTCTCTCTCTAAATCTGAACTCCCTAGGGAAATTTTGTAACCCCTGAGGATACTTAAACGCCCACAGTTACTAAAGGAGAGTGGGGTTTTTTTTGGTTTTTTTTTTTTTTTTGGTCTTTTTGAGACAGGGTCTCCCTGTAGCCCCAGCTGTCCTGGAACTCACTATGTAGACCAGGCTGGCCCTGAACTCACAGAGATCCGCCTGCCTCTGCCTCCCTAGTGCTGGGATTAAAGGCATGCACCACCACACCAGGCTTGGAGAGTGTTTTTTTGAACTCTCTCTGCTAGTTTACTGCTCTGCATCCCCCAAGAATCCAGAGAAAGTAATTAATATCCCTAGTACAAATTCTTCAGTGCCTTCTTTTCTGGGACATCAGAAAGCAGCATTTACAGTTATTACCAAGATGCCCACTTAGATGGTCCCATATACTGCACCTACTTGACCCATTACCCATTCAGGCCTGCAGCCCCATGCACTATTGCTGGGCTGAGGACAGGTTGTTTTAAGATGGCCTGTTGTATGCAGAGACACTGACAGGGACTGGGGCAGGACAGCATCAAAGGTAATCTTATGAAGAAAACCTTCTCTCTGCCTCCTTGTTCCTATTCAGAAAGGTCACCTTTAAGCCAGCTATGTGCAACAAGGCCTCTCCTGAGGCATTGACTCCTTGTTATTTTTTACTTGTGATTACAATAAGTCACTTATCCCTCAAAGATTTAAGAACAATAAACAAACACAAAAGGAGAAAGGAACATCTCATCAGTAACAAAGGCCGCATCCAAAGCCTGGGTTTTGTGCTCTTTTACATCTCTTTCCAAGCAAAGCAGGAGCCCTACAGAGAAAGGAATTCAGAAGATAGGAAAATTATAAAAATAGTAAAAGGACCCAGTTTCAGTCAGGATCTGGCAGTTTCTGAGGAGAGCTAGTACTATGGACAGTCTTAGCCCTTGGTTCGCATTCAGACTTGTGAGCTAGGTGGGATCATTAGCTCTTAAGTCTCTCTGCTGTGGTAGAAACTTGCCACATTCTCCTCAGTGTGTAGAGACTTTTCCTGAATTCAGAGGTCACATGGTGAAGTTGAACTGTGCAGAAAACAAGGGAAAAAATAGATCTATATGCTATGCTGGAAACTAAGCCCCAAGGTGGAATGCCAGCCAGTCACAAAGCAATGTAACACCTGAGGGACGCGGCCAGAAAGGGAACTTTTTGGTCACTTTCAGGCCTCCGGTGATGTGGATTTTCTTCTCTGAGGCAGACAGAGCACAGATATGAAAACTGTGCAATTTGGCCCAATTATGCCCCCCCCATAGATTTAATGAAGGACCTGGAGGTACAATTCGTGGGTGATAAGTAGTCTCTGCCCAGAATGTTTGTCAGACTGACAGCAGCATGCACTCTCCTTGCTTTTCCCTTGCCACTTATGACTCAGATGAATTTTAATAGGAGCAAAAAGCTTTTATTTGCACTGTAATTTCACTTAAGGATCATATCCTTCAGAAATTGGCAGATGCTTGTATGTCTTGATTGCAAAACACACACTCAGGAGTAAAGAAACATGCAAAAGATGTTATTATTCAGCCTGTCACCTTGTCGCAAATCTACTTGGAACCTAGGCCATCAAAGCTCTTCCTGGGGCCTCTCCCCACCCGCTTTAAATAGGCCCTGCAAAGAGCCCATTTGGAGATTTCCGCTGTCCCTGCGCAGAGTCAAAGGGTGAATTAGACTCCGTCTTTGCATCCTGCCAGCAGGATGCCCACAGGAGGCTTTGAGCTGCAGCAGCTTTCCTCCAACCAAATGGAGCTGCCCAGTGGGTGCTACTTCTGCCTTACCTCAAGAGACAGGTCTGATGCTAGCTCCTGTTCCCCACCTCAAACCATTTTATTTTCTGTTTGGATAGAATGAGTTCTGACTCATATATTTATGCACAAAGATGTAGGATTTTTCCTATCCAGTGGGAATCCTCTTTATTAGAAGGGTCATAATTGACTGGACTCACTGGCCTTCCACCTTTGAAAGCTGCCTGTAGAAGAGGCCATGAAAACATCTGTGCATATTGTTTTCTGTGTCTTTAAAAATCTCAGCCCAGACGGTAGTCTCAGTATATCCCATCTTTCACCCAGCCGTCTTGCCATACCAGGAAAGATGACATGATGATGTGCCTATAAAGAAAAGCATTTTTATGTGGATATAACATTTTTGGCTACTGAAAAATATTTGAAATTTAAAGATTGTTTTGTCCAAAATGAACATTGAAGCCTTTGTCTCAATTTATTGATCTCCCCAGTACAGCTGCTCTGGAGGCTTGTGGCAGCAGTCTGCTGCCATCTGCTGGCTCCCACTCAGCATCACTGCCTTTACCCCTGGCCAACCCAGCTCATGGGATTTGACTTCCTCTCATCTGAGCACAGTGAAGCATTTCTTCGAGCAAAATCCTCACTGTTTTCTTTATAAAGTTTTGAGATGTTTTTCTTAAGGATCCTGGATGCTTATTATATAGCACCAACTAATCACTGAAAAGTTCTTTAAAGAAATTTTCTAAAAAACTGGCCCAGTATATTCAAGAAATGAATAATGTTGTATATAAGGATTGTAGAATGTTTGGCTTAAAGGATATTATTGTAATTTTAATTTAGAAGCTGAAAACTGATTTTCAATGAGTGGGGTTTTTTGGGAGAAATTCATCATTTGAACTCCTTTTTTATTTTGTTTTTTTTTTTTCTTCAAGTACAAGGTACACATCTTAACCAAACTCGCAGCAGAACTGAACAAATTTATGCTCACAAAAGTGACTGAAGACACAAGCAGCATCCTGCGCTCTCCGATGCCTGGAGTGGTGGTGGCCGTTGCTGTCAAGCCTGGGGACATGGTAAGAGCTTGTGTGAAGGGCACACTGGGCAGACTTGCCCTACAGAATAGTGGTAGCAACACGGTCGTGCCTTTGCAGTCTCTCATGGGATGCCCGTGGCACTGCGGGCTGTGCACTCATGTGTCCACTTGCTTCCCTTCTGCAGTGCATTAGTAAAGATACCACTGAGCACCTCCTCCCCCGTGGTCTGGGAGCAGAAGGAGAAAGGCCAGACTTTCTTTTCTTTCTCACATTCAGGGTTTGTATGGGTGTATTTTACTTGAAATTGCTACTTACTTCCCTAGCCCTCTGGGTTTGAAGTATCCTTGAGGAATTCCTATCAGGAAATAGCCCTCTGATAGGGAGCCTTGTGCCAGCATTTCTGGATTAAATGCCTGTTTGGGGAGGGGAGTTAAGAAAAGGTTTATCCTATAATCTGTATAATCTGTACAGTATCAAAGTACTTCCATAAATTGGGAAAGGAAATTTAGGGTCATAACTTAAAGTTTTCTTCTTGACCTTATAACAAACACAGATTCCTCATCTGCTCAGTGGCACGATGCATACGTTTTCCTAAAAATCTACTGATCAGGAGCAAAAGTGGGAAATCAATTTAAGATGCAACCTGAAGCATTCCAGAGACCCTTACATACTCTTGATTTTATTTACATGCAGGAAAATAGCAGCCAAACATCTCAGATGATATGCTGATTCTGTTTTGTATCTAAGAGAAGCCATTAGAGTTTACCTATTTTCTGTAATGATTCTGTTAAAATATACCTGATGTGTGTATTAATGCAGATTATTTTAACATTGAGGAAAAACTCAGGTAGTTGGCATTGACTTCTAGAAGAATATAAAAGAGTACTGAGTAAAAGTGATCAGGTGCAGTCGTTTTAAATGATTATCCCTGAAATTGACATGTGAGCTGGGAAACTGACTTCCCCTGGTGATGCAGAAAGCACCCAGCTTTTGCAGAAAAACATAGAAGGCAAGGGGCCCTGACTCGTTGCATTCACTTTGAAGGTGCGAGATATTCCTAGAAGAGCAGTCGCTGAGGCTGCCTAACACCGCAATGTTAGGATGTGGGTGAGGTGAGCCAGGAAGTACAGATGGGTATGCTGTGTTCTGGGGGAGGTGTCTGCTTTGTGCATTTGATTTCTGCAGGATTGGGTAGAAACTTAAGCGTTTCTTGGCCTTAGCATTAGCAGTCACATGCTCACGTACTACATTATCAGAGCAGTCAGTGGAATCTTCGAATGACCAAGTGTACAGATCAGTAAACTGTGAAAGTTTTTTTGTTTTGTTTTGGTTTCTTTGGTTCCCTCCACCTTTAAGGAGTTTTTTTTTTTTTTTTTTTGGAAGGTGCAGAGTCTGTATACTGCCAGTCTGAGCTTGCCAGTCCTAATTGTGTGGCTTTAATTAGAAAATCACATTTGTGCTCCCCTACTCTCATAATAAGTGTTTACCTTCAATCTTACTTCTCTAACACCTGAGTCCAAGCATGGGTAGAGAAGAGGGGGGTCAGGTCCAGCATGGAGAGTCTAGAGGGTTGAGGCTGAGGCTGCAGTCCTAGGCCCCTATTTGACTAGTCGTGTCTGCTTAGCTAGCAGGAAGTGGGGAGCTCCCAAGCCAGGCAGTGCAGCCTCTTGCCCTTAGCAAGCGCTGTCCCCTGGCCTCGCTCTTAACACACACCAAAAAGGTTTGACCTTCATACTTCCCATTTTTTGTTCTTTAAACTAACCTGGGGAAGCCAGACACCCAACAAAGGGGACTGTATGATGCCAGTTAGCATCATAGGGTTGTTCTGATATTGAAGATACCACCACCCACTCAGTGAGGGTCTGTGAGTTTGGCCCAACCAGTGCTCTGAGTTCCTGAAACTGCTGTTCCCAGTGGCTGCTGGTGAAGGGTTCACCTTCACCTTCTATACCTACGCCGTGTGTCTGCGAGTGCCTGGCTGGTCAGGTGAAGTGTAAGATTTTTTTAACCCCTCTCTTTGGGTCTTTATAGAACTCCCTTTCATATCATGGGTCATTGTGCTGTATTAAAACAGTGTTTTCTCTTGAATTACTATTACTTGTGAAGAGTGTCCCAAACACAGTGAGCAGTTTGTCAGCTCTTTCAACAACTTCTAGTTGAATTCTGTCCCATGTAATTAAAACCCAAGAGCCTTTCCTTGGATGATAGGCAAAGAGCTTAGTTGTAACCATTAGAAGAAAATGTCACTTGGAACTTTTCAGTTTTGCAGTTTCAAATGATTTGAACACTGAAGGGCAGACTGTATTTTTCTGAGCAATAACAATGGCCGAGCGAAGTTTAGCTTTTATCAGAGGAAAGAAAATGGAATCAATCATTTCTGTGTATTTTCAAGGAAAACAGGAGCCTGAAACCAACTAAGGGCATGCAAGTATTGTTTTTCTTTGTAATTTTATTTATAGTTTAAATTCCCACAATCTGTACTGTTTATGCTGACCTCTTAAACAGAATGATGGGTCTGACAATAACTTTTACACAGGTGTCACATAAATTCTAAGTAACAAATCTGGTTTTTTTTGAAGTAAACAATTTGAACAGGGGTTAAAAGCCTAAGAAAGAAGGATCTGAGTAGCTACGTAGAAGTGGTAAGCGCCTTTACAGGGCTTGGTGTGAGAAGGTATAAGAACTGGCTCATTTGAAACTAGAGTTGTATTTTATTTGAAATTCTCCCTTATTCACATTGCAAAAGTTCTGAATGCTTTTCAATCTATTACATTAAACATAGGAGCAAATCATTTTTTCACATGATTGTATAATAGGTTTTTTAAAATTTTAATGGAAGGGATGTGAGTATACAGTAAGAGGTAAACAATTCATAAATTTAATTCAGGAAACAATTGGTAGAATGATTTTATAAGTCCTTTCTCTATGCCTTCTGAAAATATTTTTACAGCGACTGTCATTTCAGTTAAAAAATGCCTATTTTTCTATAGGTATAATGCTATTATAAAACAGATTACTTCTGTGATCAAAATGTTTTTGTGACTTGATTTTTAAAACTATATCCTTGAACAAAAATATTTAAAGTATATTCTTTCAGCATAGTGGTGCGGTACATTGATGTCATAGATTAGCATTAGACTTAAATTGTTATATTTGTTGCATGATTTTCCTTTTGACTTGGAAGAATAAAATAAAGCCATTATAAGCATATTTGTTTCCTTAGCCTTTTGATACCAGAAACAAAACAATACAAACTAATCAGAGCCAACCCAAGAGAGAGTGAACATTGTGTTCAGTTCAGATTTTTTCCAGTTGTGTTCACATAATACAGTTGCCTCATTTGCATCAAAAATAATTTTTCTTACTATCAGAAAATTAAGTGGGCTACAACCCAGGAAACCATTTGCATTTCTTTCTTACTGTGACACCAGGTGAAACACAATGTGGTATTAAGTTCCTTGGGGCTGCTGCTTCTTCCCCCTCAGCCCATTCATATTAGCACATCAGCTGATATTTTGTGGCTCCAAGATGACAGGCCCCTAGACTGGCGTTTAGCAGAAGGGGCCATCAGAGATGCCGCTGCTGCTTTCCTGGACAATGTCTTCAGCAGAAAATAAGCACAGTGATAGTAGAGCACCTGAGCTTTACCCTGGTCTTTTCTTCCCTGCATGTGCTCCTCTGGAGGAAGGCCCCAGGAAGCTGAGTGACCATGGACCCTGAGACACAGGTACCCTACTCCAGAGCTTCAGTCAGGGCCCCCTGTTGTCTCCAGAGCTCATGCATTTGAGCCTGCAACCAATCTTGGGAAAGTAGCACATAAACTTTGCAGGAGACTTAATTTTCACGTCTCGAAGAACCAGCTCTGAAAATTGCAGCCTTTAGGCATTCTAGATAGAAGGGCTGGACTGGGCCTCAAGATACCTGTGTCTAGCATGGCACTTGGGTGCCTCAAGCATCCAGGGTCCTTAACTGCCTCTTTCTCTGGCAGAGGGGCCAAACTAGAAAGAATAGATTCTTTTCTATTTTGTGGATACCCTGATTTGCAGTCAGAGGATGATGTCAATAATTAATTTATGTATCTTATAGCAGTGGTTGTTTAAGCAGTTTATCTGAGGAGAAGTCAGTTTTGCACCCAGATCACAGATTGAATTCCTTAACACATAGACACAGAATCATACACTCGGGATCACTGTAAGCCTGTAAGTCATGAAACAGAAAGTTAGGCCAGTCATCTTACAAGCACCCGTGTACTCTCTGCTCGCCTTAGCTGTATTTGGTTCAGCTTTTACTCACAATAAAATGTTGCACATCCCGTGAACTTGCCTTGTGGCCTTTCTCCAGCTCCAGCCCTGTCTTCTAAATGACTCTCCTGAACTTCTCCTTTCAGCCCTTTTCCATGTAACGTTTCTTTTTAAATTTGGGGGGATGGTTTTTGTTGTAACAGTTGGAAATTTTTACAACTTAACTTAGTGCTAACTATAAAATAAAAATATTTTGATGAATCAGTCAGTACATTGCATATTGAGCAGAAGTCATGTGAAAGCTCAGCCCTGGTTTTGTTTTTCAAGGAATGAGCTCCCTGGGATGAGAAGGCCTGTTAGCTTTGTTTGCTGCAGTTTTAAAGATGACCATTCTCAACCTTGCCAAGATTCAAAATAACTTTTTCTCTTTTTTGAAAATATATTAAACTAAGCTAAAAAAGAAACTACCCTTTCCCCGAGTCCTTTAAAACAACCTGCTTCTCAAAGGTAGTGAATCCAGATTGGTTTCTTTCAGGGACTGTAAAACATGTCAATTTGAACTTTTTCCCTTTGTAACTGTAGGCTTTGGCTGTGGGTTTAAGCTAAGTTAGAGGGCAGTAGGGAGTCATATTTTTCTTCATTTTAAGGAATTTTTAGAAAACCTGGACTTGATTTACATTGGCCACAATCTGAATTCCTTCGTGAGCCCCCAAGCTTCTACTACACTATACCAGGGACTCTGAAAAGAGAGCCAAAGGCAGCACCCAGCAGACCTGAGTCCCAGAGTCCTGAGCCCTGCTGAACATGGGGCCTCTTCCTCTCCCTCCTCTAGAGTCTGCTGGCAACGAGTGTTGCAGATGAGGGGTTGGAGGTTTCTGTCCACTGCCAGGTCCTCTTTATAATTTGATGTTGGCTCCATCCTTGCTTAAACAACTGTGACCTCCTGGGGTCCCATCTCCCTGCCACTTTCCGTGAGATACACATTCTTCCTCCAGGAAAGGCCTGGGGTATTTAGCAGCCCATGTTTGCAGTTCAGAAAAAAGAAGTTGGGATAATGTCTAGCCTACCCCCTAGCAAATCAGATCCGCCGCCTTCAGATCTCTGCTCCTTAAAATGTGTGGGGCTTGGACACCTGTATTCTAAGCAGACACTTTAAAGGTGGAATAGAAGGATTTTCACTTGTGTGATGCAGTCAGGAGGGTTGACTCAGATCCCTGGTTTTCAGGGGGACCGTTGCAGCAGAAGGGGGACTGCAGTGGGCCGGTTAGTCCAGCCTTCTGTCTCACTTGGCAGAAAAACACAGAATACAGGACAACAAAAGAAGGCTTCTTTTCCCATAAAGATTCGCCCTCCCTCTGCTCCTCTCCCCCCAAAAGGGGCCTGAATTTTTCAGCTGCACACTGATTTGGTGCTCACTCTTGCAGGGAAACAGTTGCTGTCTGAACAGGCAGGAAACAGTTTTCTTTTAATTGCCGAAATCATTCGGAAGTGCTTCGTGCCCTGCTTCTATACAGCAGATGC
The DNA here is from genome assembly GCF_000622305.1 of Nannospalax galili. Lineage (NCBI taxonomy): Eukaryota > Metazoa > Chordata > Mammalia > Rodentia > Spalacidae > Nannospalax > Nannospalax galili. The sequence continues at coordinate 252,241 of NW_008337765.1, read as the reverse complement.
TGTGCATTAATTGGCCTGCGTAGAAGTGACCCAGGGTTCCTTGCAGCGGGCCCATTTTAGGCAGAGGGTTTAAATAGCTTATTTATTATTTTGTATAATCTGGCGTGCATTATGTGCTTCTGCATGTGTCGTGTTTCATGGTCTGCAGTTTCTAATGTCATGTGGGTTTCAAAACCTGTGTTTCTCTGGTAATGTACTAGCAGCAGGTAAGCTCAAAATACCATCCATCAGGAGCTAATTTTTTATCCAGATACTCCAATGACTGATGAACCTGTCTTTTGTATGAATGTTTAGCACAGTAGAAAGCCATATGCCACTGGCACAGTTTCCTCTGCATTCTTTACAGTTGCTACAGAGTGGGCTTCCAGTGGGGGGACAAACTCGACACCGTTTGCATCCTCTGTCCCGTATTTAAGCAATAGCACCTTTAACACAGCCCTGGGTTTGGACTGCAAAACAGGGAAGGGGCTATCTTAAAGGAAACCTAACTCCCATAATGATTTTCTCCATCAGAAATAGGACTGCACACCCTTAATAGGGGACCTTGTTTTGTTCCTCCCCGTCTGTTGCAAACAGACCTCAGCCCATTAGAAGGGCCTCCCTTGTGTGGGAAGACCACAGCTGTTACTGTAAATCTCATCCAGTCACTGTATCGCCCCCATTTTGTGGCTCTGAAGGATGAAATTGCGAAATGGAGCACTGTGCAGCCATCCTTTACGTCTCCGATTTTAGGCCTCTGCCGTCATTTTCATGCTTTTATTCCAAATCAAATAACATTAGCGGGCTACAGCACCTTCTGTGACTATCTGGTCCCAAGCACGGCTTTTGCGGTTCCCCTTTTGGGGGCTTCCTTTTATGTTTGGCAGAGACTCCCCCTTTCTCTTTCCCTTCCTGGACTTTCTTTGAGCTTTCTTAGGTGATGGCAGCTTGCAGTTAGAACGATACACGTTGCCAAACAGGTCCCAGTTGGAGTGTGTTTTCCGAGGGGGGCATGGACTGGAGAAGGTTCTGTGTCTTTTAATCTTGGTGGAAGGAGTGAAGGAGTCGTGGTAGAAGGAGATTGGGAGCTTTAATCAGAAACAAGATGTGGCTTAAATCATTAGCACAACAAAGCATACTATAAGCTTCAAGATAAAAGTCCCCAGAGAAAGGAGTCCTCTGAAAATAAATGGAACTTGATAGATTTCCATATCATTTATAACTTCCCTTAATTACACTTGGAAGACTTGCCAGTAAAACTGGAAAATTGGCAGCCTCTCTCCATTAGAGTCATTTTGCCGACCATGGCAAGCAGCTGGCTTCGCTGGATTTTATTTCCCATCACTCACAATTAATCATCAGCTGGAGATGTCTGAAACTCCTCAGCACAGAGTGATGCTGGGTGACATTCAGGCCCCTGAAACATGTGAAAATCTGCTGAGTAAATGGCTTGAGTTCTCTTGCAAGCTTACTCATTTGCGGGTAAGCCTGGCTCCTGCTTAATGAGGGCCACTCTGATAATCGGATTCGAATGTGAACCTTGACCCCATGTCAGAGGAGAGGATGCAATAAGCTGGATGAAAGATACAGGATTCAGGCCTCCAAACTTTGCACCAATTAGACAGGGAGCAGAGAAGTACATCAGGCCGACTGGCTTCATCGGAAAGACTTGCCAGGCTTGTGACTATTTAGTAAGCCCAGAGCTGGAGACAGCTTGTCACAATCAGTAAGTCTTATCAGATGATTCACAAAAGTGTTAGAGAAGCATGTGGGCACCCATGCTGCAGGGGTGGGCACTGTGATGGGGACTGCCCAGCTAGGCACTGCCAATGTGTGAGGCATGATCTGCAGGTATGGGCAATGTGGGTAAAGAGGTTCCAGCAGCTGGAAGCTGAGCCCCATGCTGCCACTCAGTGGGATCTGGAGCCTGGCTGGGAGCACACCCTCCAGTGATAGTCCCCACCCACAGACTGCAGCTAATGTATACTGCATTGATCACTAAGGGATGAATTTAGTTGAAATTAGATCAAGCTTGTCTGCATAGCTGTTTTTATACTTGTGTGTGTGCATGTGTGTGTAGCATGATCCTTGTAGGCTAAACATGCCGCTGCTGTCTTGTAGGGCATCAAGGAACACTTTCTAATTGCTGCCTCAAGAAAACAGCCTACAAAGCATCGCTCACAGTGAGGAGAGAGGGAGAGGGGAATAACTTAGGTTTCTCCTCAGAGCTAAATGATGCTGGGAAACCAGCAGACAGTAAGAGGAACTAGGAGAAAGGCAGGTGCAGGACCCAGATCTAACACTGTGAGTTGCTGCTGTACTGAGGGTTGAACAGAAAACAACATCCCTTCCCATCAGGCCACGCTCACTTTTCATCACATTACCAGCTTCACAAAGAGAGGGACAATTTTGAGACTTCCCTTTTCTGATCATATTAATAATCCGTAGGTCACCTCTTCATAATTCAGCCTTGTTACAAGCATCCAGAGCTGGCCAGGAAGGATGGTGAGTGGGCAGCAGTGGCAAGGCCTCCTATACTGGCCCACCTCTCCTGACCTTGGGCTCTCACAGGACCTGGAGGGCAGCTGTAGCCTGGTGAAGCGGTTCCTTAGTGTTTGCTGTGGGCCTTGTCATTTGGCTGGTGGGCATGTCCCTAGCACTCCCCAGGCTTCGTTTCTTCTTACAGAAGACCCATGTAAGGAGGAGTGGTGAGCTGCTTCTCAGCCTGGCCAGCAGATCCCGAGCAATTGGGGTGAGGAGAGACAAGCAGTGGCGGGAGACACAGCTGCTAGCAGTGGGATTGAGGTTGGCCCACCCACGAGGAAACTAGGGGTGCAGCGAGGGGGCACTGAGCCATCCCTGGGTTCTCAGCTGCTCACAGAGGAAACCAGCCCAGGTGGGGTGTGGAAGGCTAGCATGTGGGAATGCATCCATCTGACTGGAATAGTGACCAGAGCCCAGAGGTGGAGATTTGAGCCCTCATTTTTTAATAGAATTTCTAAGGTGTTCTGTGGAGAGTTGGGTCCATTCCCAAGGGAGCCATCTGTGCTGTTCCCTGGGGGCCAGTCCTGGGGTCAGGGAAATTTCAGTCTGGCTGCTAGACCGGCTCTTAGCTCTGTTCCTGCTGTGGCTAGACCCATAGTCCTTTCCTGTGTGGCTGTGACACCTGCCCTTCTCCTGGTGTTCTTGGCCCCTGACTTGCATTTGAGGAGAGAAAAAAAAAAAAGCTCTAAAATGACAGCATCATGGAATAAGTGTTCCGACACCTCCAACTGGGGCATTTGCATCATCTTGGTGCTAGCCTCTCCTGTCCCCCACATTTTGAAGATCAGTCCTTTCGAGTGTCTTCTTCACTGTGCATGCAATGCACACGCCAGGTGAAATGAATCAAAAGCGGCAGCAAGCACTGTGTTCCAAGCCCACTTGTCAGCAGTGCCTCTCCTCCGTGCCAGCACCGAAGTCTTGGCATCCCCTTCTCTTCCTATATCCCTGTGCCAGGAAAACACAGCCCACCACCTGAACAGCAGAGGGAAGAATGCACAGAGCTCCGGCACTCCCATTGCCAGCAAGACAGCTTGTGCCACATGGGGAGCCGGGAGGGGACTTGGAGATCATTTGGGGATGGCAGGAAAGAACATTCTCCAGGCCCTTCTGTGGCATTGGCCAGCATAGCCACAGTGGTTTGACTGTCCAGGATCCCCACCCCCAACCCCAGCCAGCATGCCCAGCAGCACTCCATGAAGCCTTCGTCCCATCCCACCATTTCATAGAGCAAGAGGCCCTTTTCCACAAAGCAGAGAGAAAAATCCTGGCCCAACTCCTTGGTGCTTAACCAAGGCCAGAAAGAAGGGAGTAGTGTAGCTTTTAGTCACAGCTGACTCCTGGATGGAAGCCCCAGCTTTGCCCCGTGGTATGTGCTGCTGAGCCTGGAGCTCCCTCACTGTCAAAGGCAAGCACCAGACACAGGCTTGAGTGAACACCTGGGCCTCCTTGTGAGGACTGGCTGTAGCTGGAGAAGCCATTTGCTGTGTGGGAAGGTACTTCCCAGGAGGTACCTCAGTGTCAGTACTTGTGTGTCTGAAGACGAAAAGGACAGTGGTCCTTACGGCCCTGGTACTAGGATGTTGTCCTCAGCTCCCCAGCACTATAGTTAAGACATGCTATTTTTTGGTAAGAGCTTTATAAGTTATAATTCATGTATAGTTCATCACCCTTTTAAACTATACAGAGAAAGTATATAAGTTGATGGTGTTAATCTGTGCATAGATGTGTAATCATCACCACAGTCAATTTTAGAACATTTTTATTACCCCATGAAGAAACCTTTACCCATCAGTAGCCACACCCCTTGTCCTTCAACTCCAGACAACCAGTGGTGAGTCCTTTGGTCTGTAAGCATTCGCCTATTACAGACAGACATGGCAGGTTAGTGGATTAGTAGCTTTGTACCACCTTTGGCAGACTGTGAGAGCCCCACGGAAGCCTCACGTGCAGCACTCCCAATCTTCCTTCCAGTATGGGTTTTCCTGCTGAAGACCTGATGATGGGGAGAATGGCCTTTCCCCACTGCTCCCTAGGGATGAACTGGAGTGAGAGCCATCAGAGGTTGTTGGTACTTGTTCCATGAATATTTCAATGTGTCTGACAAAGAACTGAATGGCTTCACTCTTGGGCATTATTGTAAAATAGAATGTTCTTAAAACTTGTCTATTTTAACCTATTTTCCAGGTAGTAGAAGGTCATGAAATTTGTGTGATTGAAGCTATGAAAATGCAGAACAGTATGACAGCTGGGAAAACAGGCAAGGTATGTCCCCAAGTTCCTGCCAGCCTACTCTAGTCTGTGATGGACATGCAGTCTCTACCTTTGAGACATGAATGGTTCGGGTGAAATGGACTGCCACCCGTCCCTTCCTCGGGGAGGACATTAGGGTCTGGAAGTCAGTGTCTCTCCCTCTTAGAGAGCAGACCTTCCAGGAAGGAGTCTCTGTATTATGTTCAGGTAGTCAAAGAACAATTGTTCTTGACCTTAATGTCTTTCAAATCAAGGCGTCTTTAATTTTTGAGGTTTACATCTATCTTGGAGGCAGATAGCTATTTGAGACATTCATGGCAGGAAATGTTTTTACAGATTGCAAAAATTAATGTAACTCTTCAAGATAGTTTCCCCATGAAGGAAACGATTTAGTTGTAGATGGAGGAGCTGAAGCCCCAAGTACAAGTCGGGGGCTTAATGATTCAAGGAGAAAAAGAGAAAGAGGCATCAGTACTAAAATTTGTTGGGGGGAGGGACTTCTTGAAGACCCTGCTATGCACTTTGCTCTTCTTCCTGTGACTAAAGAGATGCCATTGCTAGGAATATCCCTTTGTTTGAAAGTATCTGCATGGTGGAGTGTGATGGGCTATGTCCTCTGCTGTGGGCACTGTTCATAGAAATATGTCTGTTACAGCCATTTACATCACCCAGCTTCTGTCCTGTGGTCCGTCATTCCACAAGACAATGTGACTGAATCTCGGAGGAAGGCCTAGGGGAGAGCAGAAAGCCCTGTACAGACTGGGTGGCCCCAATCTGCTGCCAGGCTGGAACAGGTTCAGATGGCCATACAGTGTTGGTGACTTTGACAGTGTCAAATGGCTGGAACTGCAGTCTTTACAATCATTTCTAAGCCACGCATGGTGGCTCATGCCTATAACCCCAGCACTCCAGAGGCTAAGGCAGGAAGATCATAAGGAATGCCATGCCCCCTAAAAAAATAAATGGACAAAAATGTTTCTGTTCATGTAAAATCCATTTTACTTGTTCTTTGGGAATACCACATTAGTACAATGGTAAGAACTTGGCCTAGTCATGAGGGTACCAAGAATGGGTGCCATAATCAGGCCAAGGGCCCTGGGTGGCTGGCTGACTGGGGTGCTGAGTCAGCATATCTATCACACCTGTGGTACATGGAGCCCCATCAACTGGGGTGTCTTATTTCCTTGCTTTTGGTGCCTGGCTGGCTCCTCCCTCATCCTCAGTAGCCCAGAACCACTTCCAGAAGTGCTACTGGGGTCAGTCTCTGCTCTGGCCAGATCCCTGTTAGCTGGAGTCCCTCCTGTCCATTCCAGCCTCTGTCCCCAAGGCTCCGGAGTTCAACCCTGTAAGACACAAGAGTGGGGCTGGCCAAGTCTAAGGCTGGTGGTTCTTAACCTGGGAATTGTGCCATCGTGAAACACATACCGTATGTAACCGTCTGAAGATCTGGGTCCTGAAGCAGACCTTATTATTCTAGATAGCATTTCCCCCATAGCTTGTGAAGTAGTAACTGACTGGTCTACACTGCTCATAGAAACTCTGGGCTGGAGTTTGAGAAAGGGCTTGTCTAGTCTGCACATGAGTGATGGGGACACAGGCCCTTGCAGCAACCCAGACAACCACCACTGGAAATATTATTTGCCTATTTCCCATGTGGCTAGTTTGGTCAAACCCACCGTGTTCATTCATGGCTTAAGCAGTCATCTCCAAGGAGGCAGATGAGAGCCTTCTCTACACTTCAGCCTCTGCTCGCTCCTTTTAAATCTGATCATAAACTTGGGCAAGCAAGACACGAATATGCTCAGGAGAAATCATCAGAACGTGGCACAGCTCTGCATTCTGTCACACAGACAAGGGAAAAATATTGAATCATTTCATTTCCCTTCAGAAGGAGGCAGTGTTCAGGCTAAGAAGTCTTGTGTGTGTGTGTGCGTGTGTGTGTGTGTGTGTGTGTGTGTGTGTGTGTGTGCGTGTGTGTGTGCCTGTTTGGACTATTAGGCAGTTTTTGGTTGTTTTTTTTTTTTAATATTTTATGTGTATGCGTGTATTGCCTGCATGTAGGTAAATGCACCCATGTCGTGCAATGCCCTCGGAGGTCAGAAGAGGCTGTTGGATCCCCTGGAACTGGAGTTACGGACAGTTGTTAGCTACCATGTGGGTGCTGGGATTTGAATTGGGTCTTCTGCGAGAACAACCAGTGTTCTTAACCGCCAAGCCATCTCTCTAGTTCCTAGGCAGTTGTTTTTTACCAGGCCACTAAATATACACTATAGTCCCCCAAACCATAGGAAAGGTAGAGATGGGTGTGCTTCAGTCACTAGCATGGACAGGGCAGGTCAGGATGTGCCTGGCCCTAGTGGCCCAATGAGCAAACCACAGCCTGAATTCCTTGAGAACTTTCTTAGGCTGACAGGACAGACTAGGCAGGGGGAGGGTGACAGCCCTGTCTCTCACACACATGGGCCCTGCTATCTCAGAAGAGGGTAGGATAACTGCCCCTCCTGGTTCCCATTTCTGATTCTCTCCCCTCACCCTTTCTCATTCAAGGTGAAGTCGGTGCATTGCAAAGCTGGAGATACAGTTGGGGAAGGAGATCTGCTGGTGGAGCTGGAATGAAGTATTTATAGCCTTTCAGTCACCAGCGCTTTAATTAGCACTTCTATTGTTCTCCAACACTCAATTTATTCAAGCATTTTACAGGAACACTCCTGTGCAGCAGGTTCTACATCATATTTATTCCTCAGAGGAGGCAAACCCCGACATTCTGCCAAAAAAATCACCAACGGAAAATTTTATTGATATAAATACTTGTACATATGATTTGTACTTCTGCTGTGAGATTTCCTAGTGTCAAAATTAAATCAATAAAACCAAGCATTTGTCTAAATATTAGTTTTCCCTTTTTTTCTGAATGAAGACAATGCACACAGGCGACAGGCTGTGCCAGCTGACTGTAAGTACCAGCATTTCATTGTGAGCCTTTAAAGATTTATATAAAGATCTACATAGACCCCCATCTCTCTGCTCCAATTGCATTAGCATTTGCCATTTTATAATCTGATGACCTTCCTTCTTCCAACACTCATGACTTCCTGAGACCAGGTAGCACAGATGAAGGCTCTGGAAAACCCCTGCTGTGGCTGTACAGTTGTTGTCACACTGGATGGCTAGAGTCAGAAGGTGACTGTAGGGCTTTTGGTACACAGGGTGCTGCCTGCCCTGATCTGAGGACACCCATGTTGCAACACAGGCTGGTGCTCCTGGAGTGCCCAGCAGCCTCACCCTGTTGTGTGGGGGCTGCCCGCCCATCAGCTGATAGCCATCCTTGCTCTGTTTTGTGAAGCAAGCATCCTATTAGAAAGCGGGGCTAAAAATAGTGATGTTTTTGTGCCAGATGCAGTTAGCAATTACAGTCTACCATTAAGTTGAGTGAGTGAGCCTCAGCAGAGGATGGGGGGAGGTTCTCTGGCCCAGCAGAGGATGGGGGTGCTCTGGCCCAGCAGCTGCATTTTCACTTGGTTCTGAAATTCTTGGAATCCATTTTCTACTTTGCTGGGAAGCAGAAGCAAAGTTGTATGAGACTTGCATCTATGCTGACAGATTATCAGATGGAGGTGGATGGTAATTGGTACTTCATGCCTTGCTAACATTATTTTAAGTGCTGTTTGTATTTGGAAGCTAAGCCTCTGTCAGGCCTGAGGAACAAATTACTAATGTGCTGGTTCTTCTGAAAGGCCCACCCCCAAGGGCTGCACCTTCAGGTGGCAAGGATGGGATGGGCTGTTGGGAGCTGGGTAGCCATCAAGGACATGAAGTCCGAGTGCTCAGCTGTGTCTCCCAGCAAGTGAGTGCTCTTGTCTTGGCTAGATTAGAATGAAAAGAACTGTCTGTTAAGTACACCAGAAAGACCAAACACAACAACACCACACTTATAAATGAACATTTTAATAGTCTATGATCTGAAAATGGCAAGGAGCAAGGGGTACATAGTCTAAGGTACAGCATGTTTTCTTGAAGAGTTTATATTGAGCCATCTCAAATCAGCTTTCACTGCCAATTTTCTAGGTGCTAGGACTCTACTCAGCCCCCAAAACCGAACCACACCCCAATCTTTAGTCACTGAAGATATGATCTTCAGGTTTGAACTAAACAAGTCAAAAAAAAAAAAAAATCCCAAGAAAGGATGGTAAGTCCTCGAAACACCATTTAGGGGACTTGAGAACAAAGTGTTTCTTATCTAATATATTCAAGGCCAGGAACTCCTTGAATAGCAAACAATAGTAAGTAATATCAGATTTGAGGGTACAGTCTTGATACTAGGATGTCCAAATTACTTGCAAAATTTGTGTCACAGGCTTTTGCAGACCGATATCTGTCCAGCTGGGCCAGCTCTGCCTGAGCTGGGCACCCTCTGTCTTGCCGACATCTGCTGGTTCCACAGCCTCCTCACCTGTTTTCCCGGGGGTTGTAGCGCAGCCCATGTGGGCCCTCTGAGTCATAGCTGTCATGGTAGGGGAGGTGCAGCCACTCAGGGGCATAGGTGGCTGTGCTGTACACGAAGCACTGTAGGCTCTCCCCTGGACCAGTGACGCCCTCCCACTCAAGCACCCGCACCCGCAGGGCCTTGCGCTGGTACATGTTAGGGCAGCCTTCGAAGTCATCGAGGAAGCGAAGCATCTGCTCGTCCACTGTGTAGATCTCACCTGACACGCAGTGGCCCCTACCTGGCAGGTGGAGCAGCCATGGGATGTTGTGCTCCCCTGCGATCACCAGTGGGAAAGGCTCAGCTGTGCAGCCACGGCCCCGAAAGGCCGCTGAGCCATGCGAGCAGTCCAGCATGACCTTGTGGTTCGGCTGGCCTCGCTTCAGCGTGCCGTACACGAAGACGTGGGCCATCTGGGTGCAGGGGCTGCGAATGAGAACACAGGCAGGCATGTCAGCACATGAAGAGCTGGCCGGCGGCACAGCTGTCTCTGGCGTCCTCTGGACTACAGGGCCAGTGCTCCATCAGTCTCTCCACTCTGCTGGCCAAGGAAACTGTCCTGGTTAAACTTTGCCTGTGAACATGGAAGTTCATACGGTTTTCACATCATGAAATAGTTTCTCACAGCCATTTACTTAATTTGGATTTATTTTTATTTTATGCATATGAATGTTTTGCCTGCATGGATGTAAGTGCATTATGTGCATGCAATGCTGGCACAGGCCAGAAGAGGCCTCTGGAACTGGAGTTACGGGAAGTTTTTAGCTGCAAGGGCAGCCAATGCTCTTAACCACCAAATCATCTCTCCCAGCCATTTAAAAACAGAAAGGCATCAGGCCAGCCTGCCCTGGAGTTTTTGATCCTTATGACTTAAAAATCTTGGACTAGGGCTGTAGCTCAGAAGTAAAACATTCACCTAGCACAGCAGGCACCATGGGACAGGGAGAGGGAAACTTCCATGTGTTTGCAAGTACTTTGGTGGTAGCTCTGAGCTCAGCTGATCCTCTTGCTCATCCTCCCGAAGACCTGGCAGTACAAGGATAGCTAGCACATTGGGCAAAGAGCCCTGTTTTTTTGTGGCTAATCCGCTACCACAGCAATGCTACAGTAGGAAGTCAAGGCTTGTCAGCCACCCTGACAGACTGACCCAGTGTCAGAGAGAACTCAAGCATAGTCTACATCTGGAAACAGCCCAAGCATCTCAGGTGGGAATCACAGTGGGGTGGGAACAGAACAAAGGACCGCCTCTGCAGCTGGCCACTGAGTACAAATGGCCTCACTTAGGCCTCCATGACACTCGTGTTTCAGAGGCACAGGCCTGACCTCATGACTGACACATACTGACATCCTTCACCAACCACCCCACCCTGCCCTGCTCATTGGAAGCAGCAGCTGCCAGAAGCAGCCTTGGACAGGCCCCGGCAGTCACATCCCAAAGCATCCAGTCCTGTGAGTACGCTATACCCCACCCTTGATGATGTTGTATGGTGTGGCTGAGGCCGCTGCAGAGGTCAGCCACACACCGTCACTGTTGATGGAAGGTATCCAGTCTGAGAAGGTGGTTGTCTGTCAGATGGGGATAGCCCAGCAGCTCAAGACCCGCAGACTGGCTGCTTTCTTAAACAATTAGTTTTCAGTATTTTAAAGGGCTTTGAATCTGCATAGCAGATACTACAGGTAGATCAGGAATAACGAGACGTAAACACATACATTAACAACTTGGATCCCAGCTTCCAAAAAGAACCAAGGTTTCAGTACCACATTTACATTCCAGGCCTGGCACTGAGACCCAGTTAAAACTTCACAGCACCTGTCAGCACCACTTTTTTTTCTCAAGGTCTTGGTGGGTAATGACTTCACAGTGACTCACTGTGACCCAGAGCAACCTTGGCTCCATGTAAAACTAATGCTTATGGCCGGCCTGGGTCTGGGCTACAGACCATTATATAACAATGAGAGTGACTTGTGTAGAAAGTGACTAGGAAATGCAAATAAGCATTCAAAAAGCAGGGCCTCTCCACAGCCCTGTCTATGCTCTACCGCCCCCTGCCAGCACTGCCAGACATGAGAGTCTGGGCTTTGGGGAGAGGCTCCCAGCGCAGGAAGAAGAGGAGCTGGTGTCATACAGCACTTGCCTAGCTAGTGCCGGGCTCTGGTTCCATCCCAGAGGTGGAGGTAGAGAAGATCAAAAGATGTGTCTGGGAAAGCTCAGCCTGTGAAAAGAGAAATGCAGTTCTCTGCCCCTTCCTCCCCGACCCCCAACAGGCAGTGCTTCTAAGCCTTTCAACTGTCACATCTGGTCTTTCCATGTGGTTACTTGCTGCTCCCTCTGGCTTTTCTCCACAAAAGGCAGGTATGAACACTGTACAAACTGCTGTTGAAATCCTGAGTTTATTTCTTACTGTGTGCCTTTGGGCAGATCACTGAACCTCTCTGAGCTGCAGCTTCATCAGCTGTAAAATGAGGTAATCACAGCAGCCCATCACAGGACCTGGAAACAGGTGAGTTCATCACAGAAGAGCCCTTCGTGTCTGTAAGCCACATCTACCATTCTGGGACACAGCTCCTACCTCTCCCTGACCTGCCATCAACCTGGCACCTTCTGTGCTGTCTGTTTGACCTCTGCACTGGCACTGTGGCAGATGGCTCTCGGGTACACCACACAGTGCACTACCAGATTTCCTTTCTCAGATATGCTCTGGTTTTAATGTTCTGGAATTAAAACTGCTCTGGGTGTCCGTTTTGCATGACACCTGCATGGGTTTCTGTGGTGATGACCCTGCCTCACCACTTCAGACCCGTAGGCTCAAGCCAGCTGGCCTTGCCCTCCCTTTGGCTGCTACTTAGCCTCAGATGTTTTCTCCTTCTTGGGAACAGTATAGTGGAAGGGAATCAACTCTTCTCCTGAGGGGACTCAGGTAGGCCATGGCCATCTTCCTGGTTCCCAGGCTCGCTGGTAGCCAAGGTCACTTGGGGCCTGAGCTGCCTCTCCGAGGCTTGGGTCCCTTGGCTTCTTCTGATAAGCTAAGATAGGGCTCAAATGGATTTTCTCTTTCATTCATGGTGCTGGGTGTTCCAGCCTGAAAGTCCATCATCTTGGGTCATAGGGGAGTTTCTTCCCTCTCCTCCCTCCTCCTCTGCCCAGTTTCTGGTTCTGTTGCTGTTCAGGCAGGTGATGTGGAGGGACCCTCAGTGTTCTCCCTTCATTCCCAGGCTCATCTTCCCATTCTGTTGCAGGAAGGCAGCTCTCCATTTATTTCCAGCATTTTTCTTCTCCTGTTTCTAGCCTCTTGCTCTGGGACACAAGCAGTATCAGCTCACTCTTCTCGAAAGTTTCTTTCTCTTCACGTCTTTCGAACCTGTGTTTCTCTGAGAGATTTTCTCCCCATGTCTGGCCTTTTATAGTCAAACTGACCATCTCTGAAAGTGAGATGGTACAAGAGAGGGGCCCAGCAGCTGGCTGGCTTGGGGGCAGGTCTGTGGATTTTCCTTCAATCCATTACAGTCTAAGTGCTAGGATTAGAGGTGTGAGCCTCCACACCTGGTTTGCAGTAAGTTTTGAATCAAGAAGTATACAACCTCCAATACTGTTTCTCAATATGTCTATTTGGGAACCCTCGAAACTGCATATGAACTTTAGGTTGGATTTTCCTATTTTGGCAAAAGGCATGGCTGGTAGTTTTGGTAAGGACACATTACATCTGTAGATTGCTCAAGGTTTGGCTGACACTTGTCTTGCACCCCATGAACATGGGGTGTCCTTCCATTTGGGTTTAAGTTTTTTCAGCAATTTTAAATCATTTTCAGTGTCATTTTAAGTTTATTCCTAAGTATCTCTTTCTGATACTATTAGAACTGGAATTTCTTAATTTCCTTTTAAGATTGTTTACTGTTAGCATTTAAGAATCCAGCTGATTTTTATGCATTGATTTTTGATACTACAGCTTTGCTGAATTCATTAATTTCTAAAAGTTTGGGTTTTCTATGTATAAGATGATGCTAACTACACAAGACCATTTCCTTCTTGCTTTCCATTTGGAGGCCTCTTTCTTTTTCCTGCTTGACTGCTCCAGCTAAGACTCAGTGTATGCTGAGTATAAGGAGGGAAAGCAGCTGCCCTTGTTTTGTTCTTGTCTTTGAAGAAAAGCACTCAGGGTTTACTAGCTTGGGGTTTTCACATATGGCCTTCACTCTGTTGAGGGTACTTCCTTTATTCCTGGTCTGAGCATTGTCTGGAAATATGTTATTAAATGCTTTTTTCTGTATCAACTGAGGTGACTGTAGGTTTTTTTTTTTTTTTTTTTTTTTTTTCTATTCAGTCAATGTGATTGCATTTGATATATGGGCCCATCCTTACATTCTAGGATGCAGGCACGAAATACTTTTAATGTTAATGGGTTCTGTGGAAGATTTTATATCAACTCTAGTAGAGACACTAACCTGTAACTTTAGTATCCTTGTCTGGCTTTGGTATCAGGGTAATGTAATGTCTTGTGGAATGAATTTGGAAAAGTTCCTTCAGTTTTTGGAATTATTTCACAAAGACTGGAGTTAGTGTTTTAAATGTTGGTCAGGAGTCACCAGAGAAGCCATCTGGTCTTGGGCTTTTGGGGAGGGGCAAGATTTTTTCATATGTTTGAGTGTAGGTGTGTGTGTGTGTGTGTGTGTGTGTGTGTGTGTGGAGGTGGGGGGAGTCAGCCTCAGGTGGTGTTCCTCAGGAGCCAACTATCTTGACTTCTGTTTGTTTGAGACAGTGTTTCACTGGGACCTTGGGCTTGTCAATTTGGCTAGACCCGAGTCAGCCTGTCTTCCCCTCCCTGGAGCTGGGATTGTAAACGTGTACTGTACTACCATGCTTGGCTCTGATTAAAATGTGAGTGCTGGGAATCAAACTTGGGTCTCAGGCCTACATGGTAGCTGCTTTATTGACAAAACTCTCTTTCCAGCTTCCTTTCGGTAGCTAAAGGTCTGTTAAGATTTTCTGCTTCATCACGATTCAGTCTTGGCAGGTGTGCATTTTTGTCTCCCTCATCTGAGTCAACCATCTCACTGACTGCAGTTGCTCACGGCATCCTTTCTATTTGTATAACGTGGGTTATAATGCTCCTTCTTAACTTCTGGTTTTAGTTGTTTAGGATCTCTTTCCCCACCCAAGCTTTGTCATTTTTGTCAGCTTTTTTTCAGATGCCCAGCTTTAAACTGTTTTCCCTGATTTTCCTCTACCATGTTCCTATTACCTATTGTCTATCTCTACTCCAGCCTTTTCCCCTGCGCTCTTTTTTTCCTTTCCTTTAGCTAATTTTGGCTTTAGTTGATTCTTCTTTGAGTTCTTTCTAAATAATATACACTGGTCCTTGTCTGGCATGTCGAACCAAGAGCTGCTGTGAAGGTCACGGACAGTAGGACATAAGAAACCATGACAATGGCAGGATAGCTAGACCACACTACAGGGCCTCAGGCCCCCAGGCCAGGCCTGTGAAAGGGGATGTAACTTCCTGAGTCATGCCTGACTGTGTCATCAAATCCCACCTGCTCTGCACTGCTGGATCTTCCCACAGCACTGAGTTAAGGTCAGAATCTTAGATAAAAGTGCAAGAACTTCATTTAATAGGGGCAGAACTGGTATAGGTCAGCCAATGGTTTTTTTCCAGAGCAAGACAAAGATGGCTGTTTGTCTCTGCTTTAATGTGAAGTAGATGTCCCCAAGTCAGCCTGAACCATGATATGGAAAGGCAAGTATTCTGCTGGATCACACAGGCTACGGGCCTAACCTCCCCACAGAACATCAGACAGGGCAGCCACAGGTGGGCATTTCAGGATAAAGTGCCTGGTAAATATAAAAAAGGGCACTTATGTCAACAGATCTAAATTGAAGTCTAAATTGAGTACGCCACAACTACATAGTCTGAGGAAAATAATTTTAAGTCTCTGAGCTTCTGTTTTCTCCTTTTAAAAACTGAGCTCATCATATTTTCCAATGATCTAAATCTGTATTGACTGCTGACTGTGTGCCAGCCATAAGCACCTGACGACTTTAATTTCCTTTTCCCCTTGACCCTTTCCTGTCTTTCCTGTCTTTCCCCGGTCTCTACCTCAGCTTCTCCTTCTAAAAATATGGACTAGCTGTAGTTTTCTCAACTAATCCCCTAAAAGCATTGTGGCTGTGGGCTTAACAATTGTTCAGAACCAAGAATGAATTCAGTATTACATGATATAATCATGATTTGGACATAATGTATTACTTCCAACTCTAAAAAATCAGTAACTTTCCTCTGCAGAAAATAGCTTATTTTCATAAAAGAAGCTAGGCTTTTCTCAGAAGCAATCTGCTGAGTGAATCCTGTCTAGTATAAAATCAGCCCAAGAACACTGCTTAGGTAGTATTCTGCATATCTGGCTTCTTTCATAAGAAAAACATCATTACCTTTTCTGATTGTGTTTTGAACAGCACACACAGATCCTTCAGGAAGCAACCTGTCCCTGTGGGGATTGAGAAAGGATCAGAGTTAAGCACTGAAACAAGCAATTAATTCCCATTAGAGGATTAAGGCACTCACGTTCACTTTGAATCAGAAAAGCAAGTTGTGAGTGAAATGGTGTACAGCCAAGAGGTTACTTGTCAAAGTGAATAAATTAGAGACCCAAAGAGCAGCTAGAATGCACTGGAGAGCCTGGGCAGGCACATGACACTGGCCAAGAAGTGGTAGGGTCTCTCTTGTTCATGGGAAGGATTGCCTTTCCCTTTACAACACTGTGCAAACACTGTGCCCTATGTAGCTGTCTTCTCGATAACAGATGTGCCCCGTGGATATAAGTCTGAAAGCATTAATCACCATCCGTCACGCCTGACTCCCTCATCCCACTGCACCAGTAAGAACATGGAATCCAGGGGTTGGAGAGATGGCTCGGCAGTTAAGAGCACTGGTTGCTCTTGCAGAGGGCCTGGATTTGGTTCCCCACACTCACATAGTGACTAACAACCATCCTTAACTCCAGTTCCAGGAGATGTGACACCCTCTTCTGACCTCCACAGGCAGTGCTTGACACAGGTACACTTACATGCAGGCAGGCGATACACGTAAAATAAAAATGATAAAAATTTTTAAAAGAACATGAAATCCAGACAGTCACATATGGATACTGTTTAGAGAGTTTCACTGGGAGATCTAGAACCTATACCAAGTGCATTTGTGCACTCTCTCTGTGGATGTATCACAGATGCCATGAGGAGCAGGTGGGCAACCTGCAGGGTCAGGACTAAGATGCCCTGCTCAGGAACGGAAGAGCGGAAGCTGAGCCCCTGTCCCACACTCTGCTGTGGCCAAGAACACGGTGCCTGACCAGAAGTCAGCCAGAGGAAGAACAGGCTCGGAGTCTCCAGAAGCTTTAGCTCAGCAGAATCTGACTACTTTAACACCGTCAATATTTTACAAAACCAAAACACTTGGGAATAGGGCACGTTCATCTGGCTGGACACTGCTTGAAACGCCTGTTACTCAGCAGTTTTCTTTCCTGTAGCACAATCCATCTATAGTTTCATATTTCATCACTTAAGCAGAAACTGAAAGTGATTACAAGTCCTCTGCATAATCATTTGCTTTGTCCTGTTTTTTGTTTTGTTTTTTTTACTAGCCACCTGGTGGCAAGAGTGTAAGAGGCAGGATTTAAGCATTTAATTAAGATAGTTTAAATCATGACTACAGCACGTGTCCAATCCATACTTAAAAACACACACCAGGTGAACTAAACAAAGAAAAAGGTTAATACCCTCTTCCAACATTAATTTACAAAAGGATTTTAAATGGACATTGCCTAGCACAAGAACAACCTTTTGAAAAGGTACCTCAATAAGATATTCACCCTGCTTGCATTAAAATTCAGTGACAAGAAGAAATGTTAGAAAATTCCGTATGTCATAACTTTATGTTTTTTACTCCATATGATAAATCAAGAAAGTAACAGTATACTTGCCATTGTCAAGTCAAGACCATGAAGGATATGGGAGGCACAGTCTCTGACCAGACCTGGCTCTACCGCTCACCACTGGCTGCAGGAGTAATTGTTTCAAAGTCAGAAACTCCTGCTCTACAGAATCAATAGCAAAAAACGTATAAACTGCTTTCATCATCCACTGTCTGGGTCAAAGTGGCGGTACCAAGTTCATAAAGGGCACAGTGATTACAGTTCGGGCCACCCAGCTACACCTGAACATGGTGCTGACTGCTGTCCCGGTCTTTATATCCACCAGCAGCCACACGAGGGACATGCCTAAGTGTGGGGAAACCAAGTAAGAAGCACATGGACATGTAAACATAGGGGCATGTTTACAGAGAAATTCCTTATTTTCTAGAAACCTCCTTGCAGCTCAGTCACAAGCCACTTCCCCTCTCCTTCTCCCTCCCCCACAACAACCCTATTTTCCTTGGAGCAAAGGCCAAGTATCTGATATAGTTACTCATTAATTCTTCAGAAGTTTCTTAGAACTGTAGGAAACAGGTGAAAAAACAAGATGCTGTGAACTTTAAACCTGGCCCTGGCCTGTGAGCAGGAGCAGGCACTGAGGTCTCAGGCATCTCGCCAGGGAGGGCTGGCCGCATCCTGCAGATGCTTTGATGCTCTCATTTCGTTGCCTGCTCATTTCTTTATAGCAAAGACAAAGGCTTCCTGCTGGAGCCAGCCTCACCAACTCCACCAATACCCCGGAAAGTAGACAGCCAAACACTGACCTTACATTAGCAGTACTGGACGCCTTGGGTAGGACCCACTGGGGTGTTCAAAGCCCCAGACTCTCAAAAGTCTGGGAAAACAAACAGGGCTTTATGGCCCTGATGCCACATGGGCTGCATGAGTTTGCCCTTGGCAACCATTCTGGGAGTTTGTACACTTTGGCTGTGACAAAAGTTACTTTATCATGCTGTATTACTTTAAAGGCAGTTGTAGGTCAGCAGGATGGTCCAGCAGGTAAAGACACTTGCCACCAAGCCTGATAACCTGAATTCTCTGAGACCCACAGGGTGGAAGGAGGGAATGAGTCCCACAAGTTGTCCTCTATCACATGAACTCTGTGGTACAGGTACCCCCCCCACACACAAAATATATGATTAAAAAAAAATGTAAAGGCAATTGCATTGCCATCTTCAAAGCACAGTGACCAATAATGCAGGCAGCCGTCTCTGCACTCCTGCCCATTCTGAGAGTATGAAGAAGAGTGGCTGGACTATTCCCAAACACTGGCCGGGATGGAGTCCTGAGCACACAGGCCAGGTACATTGGGGTGGAGACATGCTGGCCCCTGCTGTTCCAAGTAGCTCAGCAGCCAGATACCTGTCAACAGGCTGAGCAGGCAGCTCCAGGCCTCAGAAGGTACCAATGACTGCCAGGACCACCTGCTGGTGCCACTTGCATTTCAGAGTTGAATGCAACAGGATGGCCACTGGGAGACTGCTGGCATTGGCCTAGACCCGGCTAAGTGCTTCAGCTCCTCTCACTCATGCTTAAGTCCTCACACAGAGTGTGCTCTGAGGTCCCCTTAAAACCCCTCTGGTTCAACACAACTTGGGTACAAATCCACAGGTATCTCATACAGTGCTAGGCTCTGCTACCATTGCTGGTCCACACCCTACCAGAGGCCAGGCAAGAAAAGAAGCGGGTATTGTAGATTCTGGGAGGTGACTCAGGGAGGAGCCAGGTGCCCAGGGAGACCAGTACAGACAGCAATGGGGCTGAACTGGGATCAAGATCTTTCAAGAGCCATCCCCTAGCAGGGTGGGAAGGGAATCAATGTGAAGATATGACCCTTTTGGTGGAGGAGCTAGTGACACTTTCCAACTTAATCCAAGTGGTTGTACAGTGGTAGCCATTTGTGAAAACCGCCGTCCTGTGCACTTAGTCTGCAAATCTGTGTACAAATTATAGTCCAATGTTCATACACAAAACACTAATGGCCAGGCACAGTGGTACACACCTATAATTCTAGCGTCTGGAGGCCGAGGCAGATAGTGAATTCAAAGCCACTGTGGACTACAAAGTAAGGCTAAATTTCAAAAATAAGAACTAGTGAGAAAAAAAGTAGCACAGAAAATCTGCAGGCTGCAGAGTCTCAACTGTCATTACTAGTGTCTGTTAGGGAATGCAACATGCCTCCCAATCCCTAATCAGAAACAGAAGTTTATCTACTTACAGTTAGATTTCCAGAAGCATCGAGTTTCCCAAGTCTTTCTGCAACACATCTGTGCTGGCCTGTTAAATTCAATCACTTTCTGGAAGCCAACATGCACTAAAACAGAGCAAGACATCCTCCTGTGCAGCCTATGGAAAGTAGGCCAAGTCAGCAGGCACAAGAGGTAGGAATGAGGGTGCACAGGGTGTCCCTGTCAGGCTCTGGACACACTCAGCTTTCTTTACCCACCCAAGGCCCTATCCACGCCAACTGCTGACTAGGCAGTGATTTCCCACACTTGGTAAGAAACACAGCAAATGATCTGTCTTTCTGAATTCCTTTCCAGGCCTACTGGAAGGGAGTGCGCTATTAACTAACACTTGGCAATTGCTCAAAAAGTGTTTACTCTGCCTGGAGCTAGCACCCTGGTAAAGGAGGGAAGAGCTAGGAATTTGGGTCTTGTTTGTGCAGAACTAGGGAAATAGGGCATCTAGGTCTGGCTGAAGGTAGTTTCCAGTCTGCCTTGTGGGCCCTGAGGGCTTCACCGTTTTGCTTTGAATCAACTCTGCCAGAATAGTAGCCAGTGCTTGGGAAGACTGCTCTGCCCCTTCCTTCATTTTTCTATAGTATAGGTTATTGGTTTTTTTGTTTTTTTTTTTTTTATTTGGAAACTTAGAAATACTTTGACTAACTGGGTTTGAAATAGGAATGTCTATACCTTAGAATATTGTTTTGTTTTTCAAAGACAACTCAATGTATTAGTAACACCTTTGTTGCTGTTTTTGTGGTACTAGGGATCAAACTGAGGGCCTTGTGAATGCTAGGCATGTGCCCTACCACTGCTCTCCATTCCCAGCTCCATTTAACATAAATGTTGTATTCCCAACATAAAAACTGCAGAAGGCGCCTGGGCCAGCAATTAAAAATGCTGTAGAAAGCTATTCTCTTTCCTTCTAGGTAGTTTACTAACAAAATACTCCAGAAAGATGAGAACTTAACCCATTTGAACAACTCTTGAATAATTATTTTAGAATTCTGACTTACTCAAAAGTGAAGAAATAGAACTACAAGTGAGGGCCCCGGCTAGGCTTGGCCAAATGTATTCTCTATTTAATAGCTTACCAGTGTGATTTCTTTAAGAGGAACAATTCCATAAAGAGCAGTGAGCAGAGAGCCAAGACAAGTTCAAGGTAAGGCCAAGCTCTTGCCTACCATGGGTATATGAGAGGGGAAAGGAAAGTCAAGGAAAAGCAAGACCACATGGGAAGGGACGTAGGAGCCACAACAGCCAACCAGGCTCCACCCAACAACACAGGACAATCGGCAGGAATATTTTGGAAGATGGTCACTATACTAGTAACTTGTTTTGGGGATAAAACATCTGATGAAGCAATGTAAGGTAGGAAGGATTCATACTGACCCATGGTTTAAAGTGAGAAAGGCAGAGCTGTAGCAGCAGGAGTATGAGGCTGCTTGCTCACATCTAGGGCAAATCAGGACTCAGACAGGACAGAAGGCAGGGCCAGGCTATAAGCTTCAAGGTTCACCCCAACCTCCCCATCTACTCACTTCTTCCATCTAGACCACCCCTTAAAGTTTCCACAACCTCCCCAAAACAGTATTAAGGATCAAATATTCAAACACATGTACCTATGGGGACCATTTAACATCCCAAACATAACAGCTGACAAATACAATCACAATGTATCAGATTTGAAACACCGGAGAAGACCACTTCCATTACTAAAGGAACCCTGAACACAACCTAGAAACTCGTATCATGTGGCCACCCGTTAGTCCCTCTCACTACAAACCAGCAGTCCACAGCCTGGAGGACTTCTGCCTAGAATCATAAGACCAGGAGCTAAAGGAACTACAAATCCAATTTACCAATGAAAACTCCAAAGTGATGTACCCTGGTCCCCTGACTCTGTGTCAATAACAGTAGCTGGTCAGGTCAAGAGAAACCTGAACTCTGTTTCCAGTGGCTTTGGAAACTCAATTCTTTGGGTAGCAGCAACATACCTTCAGAAGCTTGGCTTCCTGTTGCCAAGAATTATGCTAAAGCCGCTTTAAAAACTCAGAGAAGATACTACCTGGGAAGTAATCAGGCAGGAGGAGGCAGTGGATGAGAGCAGAGTATGAACCTGGAAAGACTGGTGGCCTACATTAGTGCACAAGAAGGAATGAGCTGCCACAACATGCAAGCACAGTGGTTTTTGTTTTGAGATGGGGTCTTGCTATGTTACTCAAGCTAGCCTCAGGTTCACTATTCACTACTTGTTTTAGTTTGCTTTCTATTGCTGTGATAAAACACTGACCAAAAGCAACTTGGGGAGGAAAGGATTTGTTGCATCTTATACTTCCAAGTGATGATAGTCCATTACTGAGTGAAGTCAGGGCAGAAACTCAAGGCAGGAACTGAAGCAGAGACCCTAGAGGAGAGCTACTTACTGGCTTGCTCTCCCTGTCTTGCTCAGCTACCTTTTTTATACAGCTCAGGCCCACCTGCTTCGAGATGGTACTGCCTACAGTGGGCTGGGCCCTCCTACATAGAGAAAATGCCTCACAGACATGGCCTCAGGCCAATCTGATGGAGGAAGTTCCTCAGTTGAGGTTCTCTCTTCCCAGGTGTGTCAAGTTGACAACTGCAGCTAACCAGACACTACTGAAGCCCAGGTTGGCCTTGAACTTCCGATCCTCCTGCTTCTGAAGTACTGGCATTACAGGTGTGCCATTGTGCCTGGCTTCTATTTTTAAACATTTTATTTTTTAAAATTCTTTAAAAATAAAAGCACAGACCTCAAAGTTAAGCCTGATTCTTTTCTTAGCAGGGGGGAGGGGGGAACACTAATTGCTTCTCCCAAAGCATTCAAATTCTTTCAGTGTTTGCATAATTACCCCAAGTTGAATTCAATTAAAACAGCTGAGCGATAAATTAAAGCTCAAATCATTGAAAGAAGGGCTCAGGGGAGGAAAGGAAGGGCACATTATTGAACATGCATCAAGTGGATCTCATGTACATTCCTACAATCCTTATCACACAGCTTGTCACTGTTTGCTGGTGGCAGCCTGAATTGAGCCCAAACATCCACCAAATGTTGGCTTCTTGGAGCCTCTCAAGAAGCTAGGTGCACGGACTCAATGGGTCTGCCCTAGTTTTATACTGTACCCCACCACCCCAGTATACAACCACACCCACCACACAGCCGAACAGCACTTTCTAAAGCTTCATTACAGCCAGGAACTCAGACAAAAGCTGGGGGGAGGGGGGTGCAGGAGGAGCTTACACACCAGAGGCCAACCCTCTGGCCTCTCTAGTGCTGGCTATCAGTCCAGGGTTTACTTAAATATCACCAAAAAGGGGCACACTTTGGTATATACTTGGCTTTTAAAAGGCACTAAAAACCAACACAGGCCATTCTTAGGATACAACATCCCTTGATAAAACATAAACTCCCATTATTGCACTATGAGTAACAGATGCTAGCTACCTTCAAGTCCCCCCGTGCAAGAATTTACTATTAGTGTGTGGATTTGAGTGTATAATGTGGGGGAGGGGTGTACCTGCGGTTCAGGGGACAACTTTGTGGAGTTGGTTTTCTCTTTCCATCTTTTGTGGGTTACAGGGATTGAACTCAGGTTGCTAGACTTGCACAGCAGCAACTTTACCTGCAGAACCATTTTGTGGGCCCCTTTAAAGTCTTTTTCAAATAAAATTTACAAAAGCAACAGAAGATTTTGTGTGCGTGCGTGCGTGTGCGTGTGTGTCTGTGTGATGCTAAGACTCAAACCCAGAGCTTCACATGTACTACGCAAGTGCCTAGTGATGCGCCATTAAGGTGCACCAGCTAAGATCGTTGGTTTTCATTACAAAGTTTTAAGTTTCTACTATCCTTTCAATCATGATAAAGAGAAAATTGTGTCTACTTGATCATTTTCTTAACTGGACAACTCAAGCATGTTAGACATTTAACTATTTTTCTTTTTTGTTTAAAGGACTTCTGTCATTTTCCTTGCTTCAAACTACTTTCGTAACTTAAAAACAAACAAAATCTTGTATATGTAAATAGGAAAGAAGGAAAAACCCTCTCAATTTCTGTCCTAGTTAGGTTTCCGATGATGAAACACTCTGAACAAAAACAATTTGGGGAGGAAAGGGTTTATTGCACCTTACAATTCCAAGTGATAGTCCGTCATCACGGCTTGGAGCCCGGAGGCAGGACCTGAAGCACAAACCATGGAGGAAAGCTGCTTACTGGCTTGCTCTTCTGGCCCAATGCTCAGCCTGCTTTCTTAGACAACCAAGGACCACCTGCCCAGGGGTATGGGCTGGGCCCTCCCACATCACTCAACAATTAAGAAAATGCCTCACAGACAGCCCACAGGCAATCCCTCTAATAAAGGGAATTCCCCAACTGAGGTTTCTCTTTCTAGATATGTGAACAACTGAAGCTATTCAGCACAGCCACTTAGTTATCCAAAGTAATAAAACATATTTTCCATGCAACCCACAAAACCACTCTTTGGAATATACTCTAGCTAAATGAGGACCTGTATATAAACGTTCACAGCAGTTTTATTCATCACAGCCAATGACTGGATTCAACCCAAATGCCTACCAACTGGAGAATAGACAGCTAAACCGAGGGATAAAGGTACAACAGCACAGGCAAAGCTGAAGTTCCTGTGCAGAGAGGCTCCAGACACCAAATGCTTTCTACTTTTGTGAGTCTACAGACACTCTAGAAGGGAGAAAACACAGCAGTGCTGTGGGGCTTGGTATCAGGGAGAGAGGACTGTACGAGAAGAGGACAGGTCCTATACCTTGCCCGTGATGGTCACAGAATGAGTGTGTAAAGGAGTCAAAATAAACTGAACTTAAAACAACTTTGAACTTTAAATAGTTAACGGATGAATTTTACTGCAGGTAAATTAACAGAGCCGATATACTTGAAGAATGTCTATCAAGCACCAGCATTTGGATAGCACCTTTCCCTTCCATACTTGGACTTACTTTTTGTAATATGCTAATTTGCCTTAAGTATCTTTCCCAAGGGTGGTGCTCACCCACCCTTCCCTCCTCCAATCTCAATAGGATGGACAGGAGTCGTTTTATGCTCTCTTCTCCTTTTCACCCAGGCCAGGTCAACTCCACTTTTTTTCTGGAGACAGCATGTATCCACAGGCTCCAGTGCCAGCCCAGTGGCATAACTGTGCAGATTCACTCCCTTCCCTCAACCAGCCAGGGCAGGGAACCAGGTGATGGGCTGGTCTGGGGCCTCTGTTGCCTCCTCACAAATGCTTGCTTCTCCTGTACTCACCTGCTGTTCCTTCCAGACTGAGGACTCTTACAGCACTTGACCTGGAGCTCACCTGGGGCTTTGTAATACAAATTTCCATTTCCTCACATAATTTCTTTGTTTGCAGACACGTGACCAAGGGGTGTGTGTGTTGGGGGTGTTTGGGGTGTGTGTGTGTGTGTGTGTGTGTGTGTGTGTGCATGTGTGTATCTGCACGTGTTTATTCCTGTGGTTCAGTGTCCTAAAAACAATCAGAGCTATTTTCTAAGAATGAGATCATGACAGTCCAGGTTGCTCCCCTGTCATCACGAGTGCACCCTGAGCCCACTCCAGCTGAGGTCACACTCCATCCCAACTCTCTGCCCAGGAAGTATTTCTTGCTGACAGACTTCTGATTCTCTAGCAGGGCAAGCTCCTGCTACCCACCTAGGGCTCATTAAGCATTAATCCTTCCAGACGCTGCAACCTCAGGCTTTCAGGATTTCCCGTCACACTGCTCCTATGACTTTGCCACTATTTATCTACAAAGCTTCCTTGAACTTTATATTACCTTTTGGTTATGGTTTCCTGGTGTAAGCAAGATTTCCTATTGGTTATGAAATGCTGCTTGTTTTGACTATTTCAAATACCAGTGGTCAGGGAAGTCTTGCTTCTTGCCTTATTGCCCGTTTCTGACCTATTTAGAGCTGATTTGCTAGAAAGGGCTCTTCTGAGAGTAACATGAAAATGATGAGATTTTGAAATGTGAGTAGTAACAGTCTTGGTAAACACCATCTTCAGAAAGTTCATGCAGCAAACACTTGCTCAGAAGAACCAGGCTGGGTGGGGCAATGCACAAGCGCCTGCCACATGAGGGTCCAACAAATGGAGTTGTTATGAAGGAAAGAATCCACTGGGACATGAATTCTGCTCAGTGGCCACTTCTTAGAATCTCGTTGCCCTGAGAAACAGCGGACAGAGCCTCAGGGTCTGGGGCTTCTACAGGCTGCATACAAGTGTGGGATTCAAAAGGAATGGATTGGATTGGAGGTGGCTCCTGGCTGACCATACTTCCTCTCACTGGGTTTTAGGCAGCTGTAAGATGAGGATAGAAACTCTTTTCTCTTCTGCCTACCTCACAAACTCCAGCCTAAGGTGTGAATGACTGGCAACAGAGAGCAATACAGTGAATCTGTAGTCTACAAAACTGCAAGTCCCATCTGTAGGAATGGCTTTTATAAAATGCACAGTGAAGACTGGGAAGGATACTTGACCTGGGGAGAATGAGATATTCTAGAACTAGGGATGAAGAGACAGGATGGTCTATTAAGACAAGGGTGGATTCAAACTCGTACTTCCCCAATGAAGCTAGAGAAACTGGTTTGAATAAAAATGTGAATGAGGCCAGTCTTGGGAGCACAGTTTCAGGAGACAGCTGGTTCCAAGAGTCCTCTGAGTTTGGGCTCACTCTTAAAAACTTAATTTAGGAGTCAGGCTTCTTTCTTCAGGTAATTGTAATGTTAGTGCAGTAATACCACACCATCTACTACCTTGAGGACATTGACAGATTCTGGACACTGGGAAACCACATCTCCATTTCCAGGCTCATGCATATACTTTAGTTTTGCATAGAAAACTTTTTTTTTTTTCTTCCTAGAAGGAATGCCATCCTCTTCAAACTTGGTGTCAGTAACAATCTCAACCAATTCTCATTCAGCACCTGCCATTTGTCTAAAGAACTTTCCAGGTCTTCAATGCCTGGCTCCTTTACATAGGTGGAATCAGAGTGCAAGAGACCTCCCCAATGTAAACCAGCTGGTAAGCAACAGAGCTGGGACCTATGCTCAGATTTCTGAACCAGGGTTCAAGTTCTTCCTTCCCTAGAAATAAGTGTGGTCACAGCCCTGCAGCCACTTCCATGGGGCTACCTCAAAATATAAGCAGAGTACACACAATTTACTTAGGGACACCCTATGCTCTGATCAAGTCTCAGTCCCTTTCTCACATGTGACTGATCCTGGAGAGAAGGTAAATGCATTAAAATGAGGTCATAAGAGTGGGTCCTGATCCAATAGGACAGCACCCTTCTAAGAGGAGACTGTTGTGAAAGGAAGAGTCCATGGGCAGCACACAGATAGAAAGAAACCATCTGGAAGCCAAGAGAGTGCTGTCAGAAGAAACAAACCTGGCTAGGTCTACTCTCAGACTTCCAGGCTCCAGAACTGTAAGCTGGTGTGGTTTGAGTTCCAGACTGAGTACTCTGTGGTCTGAGCTAAGACATCATCAGCATAAAATGCTGCACAGAACTGAAGCCCACTTCTCTCCTCATCTCTCGACTCTTCTCTCAGCCTGTGCCCACTGTGCTCAGGCAAGACAGCCTCCCAGGATGTGCTTCACCCACAACACCCAGATCAAATGACTCTCTACCTTTCTCTCAGGCCAGTTTTCCAGTTTTCATTCACTAAACAGCACTGGTGATGTCCAGGCTGGAGAGCTCCCAGCCAGCTGCCCTGCCCTGTCCTCCACTGCCCAGTGCCACCCTCTATGGAACAGGCTGCAAAACCGCACTGTATGCACACTTGCACAAGGGGATGGGAAGGAAGACCTTGTGGCCACTCCTGCAAAACATCCTAGGCTCCCTGTGATTCACTGCTAGCCCTTGGCTTCCATTCTTAAAGTTCCCTAGTGTAAGAAAATGGCTGTTGAAATTCCAGCCATACAGCTAACTTCAAAAGAGCAGGAATGAGGAAGGGCATGAGGAGAAGCAGGGCTCTGTTTCCAGGTGAATCAGGCTCCTTATCTCCTTGGAGCCCCACCCATCTCTGCCTCCCTTTTGCCCCCCATACTTAGGCACATGGATCACTGAATAAAACAGGATCAAGAACTGAATAGGACAGAATGAATATTTAGTGACAACAGCCATTTTTTGCCGTTCCTACTTTTCATATTTACTAGCCAACATCGTGCTTCCAGGGCTTACTGGAGACCTCTCATGAATCTGGAAGCTGTCTGGGTCCTCACCCATCTCTGGGTTTCTGAAGTCCTAAGGAATGTTATTCTGAACATTCAGAAATTCTTAGAGCAGCTTACATGCTGCTCAGAGGATATACCACTACTTCTTTGTTCATCAAACACTGCAGGTGTGAATATCCATGAAAACCACCTCTGATAATGGCAGTTCAATGGGCTTTGCCTGCGTGAAAACACAGGGCTAGAGCAGGTCCTGGCTCCAGTCCCAAGCACCATTGCATTAAGTCACAGATGGCAAAGTCCAACAATGGTCCTAGCTCTCTGCTGATCCAGAGTAAAGGAAGAAAAGAAAATGATGATGCAGTGGAGGATAACCACAGAAACATGGGAACCAGCATAGAAGAGCTACCTATGGAAGTGGGGAGATTTAGTTTGCCAGATTCCTCAGGGGCAAGCCTTTCAATGCTGTGTCAATGAGGAAAAAAGGAAGGGCTGCTACTTAATGCAAAGGCTTTAGGAAGGTTTTCTGTCTATAAGCTATCACAGCATTGCTGTTTCCTGATGGTGTTCCAATATCCTCCAGACCATACCTGCTTGGTGTTCCTCTGGCAGCAGGAGCCAGTGTGAGGTAGATATAAGAACACACAACCATTACAAATAGATGTCACAGCACATGCCTGTGGTTGCAGTACTTGAGAACCAGAGACAGACGGGAAGATCAGATGGTCTATCTAGCCAGCCTAGAACATACAGTGAGACCAAAAAAAAAAAAAAAAAAAGCAAAGCGAACAGGGCAGAGACCTTTGAACTAGAGTACCCCACCCCACACCCCACTTCAGCACTTCAGTCAGGCAAAGCTACATAGCTGAGTGCCTTTCCATGGTTCAGGCATCCATCTTTCTGAACCTTGGTTATAGCACTGAAAAATGGAGCAAATGATGACCTATATATGAAGAAAATGACTAAGATTCTGGCCCAAGGTGATGTTAACTATTCACTCCCATCTGAGAGAAGGAAAAAAATCACAGAATTGTAAGAACTAAATAACAGAATATAACACAGAAATAATAATGCCTGTCATATAGCTATATCTAATAAATGTTAGTTCCTTTAAATTTACTCATTAATATAAAGATCACATAATAGTTATCTAGTTGACTGATGGCTTTGTTATAGTTTGGCTTTGGGGGTTTACTGTTACTGTGTTTTTGTTTTTTCAGACAGGGTCTCATGTAGACCAGGCTTGCTTCAAACTTACTATGTAGCCAAGGATGACTTTGAACTGCTCTTCCTGCAACCACCTCCCAAATGCTCGGGTTATGAGTGTGTCAACCACACCTGGTTTTTAACTGATGTTTTTGATAATGAACTTGAACTTCTTATGCACAGAAAATGATTTACAGAAACCCTTCTTGGCACTAATAGTGGTACACTAAATATGATGCAGCAGTTCACATTCCCAGTAGCATCACTCTCAAGAGCCAAAGGATGGAAACCACTCAGTAAAATTCTGCAACCATGTGGATAACCCCTGAGAACATTATGCCCAGTGAACTAAGCCAGTCATAAATGGACAGATACAATGATTCTATTCACATGAGGTTTTGAGAACAGTCAGAGCAGAGAGATAGAAAATAGAGGTTACTAGGAACTAGGGGAAAGGGCAGTGATGAGATGAAGAACTATCATTTAAAAATGACTAAGAGCCAATCGTGGTTGTACACACCTTTAATCCCAGCACTTGAGAAACAGACAGGTGCATCTCGGAGAGACTGAAGACAGCCTAGTCTACATAGTGACTTGTAGGCCAGCTGGGGCTACAAGAGGATCTCTCTTTGTCTGTCTTTTTCTGTGTCTCTGTCTCTGTGTCTCTGTCTGTCTCTGTCTGTCTCTGTGTGTGTGTCTCTCTCTCTCTCTCTCTCACACACACACACACACAAGCTAAGATGGTAAGCTATATGCTATGTATTTTTTAAATTGGGAAGCTTTCTGAATGATGTAACTTAAAGCTTTCCATAACCACAAAGAACCATCACACTGATTCCTAAGGACTTCTGTGATAGATGTATGCAGCTTGCTGCCCAGAAATGAAGTGGTTTCAGGATGCATTTGAGGACCTGCTTTCTTGAATAAATACACAGGATTCATTAGGGTAAAGTTGCCAAGGGGAAAAAAAAAAAGGAACTTGACACCTTTTAGCATGTAGTATTTGTTAATATCACCAGAGAATCACAGGACAATAAAGCTGGGAGAGATTTAAGGAATCACATGCTACAGTTGAAGAGAATGAAATCTGGACCATATGCTGTTTTGCCTGAGACCACAGAGGTGGCAATCACAAGTGGAAGAGACGAAGTGTTATCTCCTAGCTGCCTCTGGGATTCTCAAGACTGGACAGTACAGGTCCAGGCCTCTGAACCCCACTAATACACTGCCACGAGGGGGCAGCAGCTGTGTGTAGTCTGGCATTCTAAAATCCATGAACTAAAAAAAGACGCCAATGGATTTCTACTATTCCTTTTCCTTAACCCCAGCCCCAACATATATGTATACATATGTGACTCAACCTCAACAAACTAAGTTTAAACAATAGCCATACACCAGTGAGATGACTCAGTGGGTAAAAAGTACCTGCTGCCAAACTTGACAACCTGAGTTCAATCCCTGGGACTCACATGGTGGAAGGAAAGAACTGACTCCCACACATTGTTCTCTGACTGCCACATGGACACTGTGGCATACACACACACCCTTACACACATATAAACAAATAAGGGGAGAAAGAAAGTTTTAAAAAAATACCCATAACTGACTTTTAAAAAGCAAAAGAGATTTGGATCCAATGGAGATTACACCCTTACTAATCCTTACTTCTGAAATTTCCACCTAATTTATATAACAGTCAATTAGTATACCAGTTTTAACCAAACATGACTTGATTTCAGAAGCCCATCCTTTCTTTAACACTCTGAACTAGATCTAAAACTACAACAATCTCAAAGAACCCATCTGACAATCTGTCCTCAATCTGCCTCACACCCACCACATCCCTATTTTGGAAGCTGGAGTAAAACCTCTCAGCACTTGTTCTCCCCACAGATACCAGAATCTTCTACTCCCTACCAACCAGATGAATGAAGCAGGGCGGCTAAAAGCTGAGGATCGAAAGCCCCCCCTCCATCTCATCTGCAGCAATGACCTTGTGTACCCAGAGCTTTCACAACTTCATCCAGTGGGTAAAGGGAGAGGACAAACAGTGACAGTGTTCTTCGATAACTAACCCAGACCATGTTTGAAAACAACACTGACGAGTAATCCCACACGTGGCAGGAGCAAAGCTTGTGTGCCTTGTGGGTTTCTGATGCTGGTGCTTGTTAGGCTTATCATATCCTACTTGTGAGTAGGTCTCAAAATGGTCATAATAAAATGCTGAAAGACAGGGAAAGAAGGGAGGAATCAGGAGAGGAACTGCATTACTTACTGGTGTGTGTCTCCGCAGGAGCCAAGCTCAGACCAATCTGCACCTAATTGTTATGCATAAAGGGCAAGAATGATATTTCCCTGTCTTTCTTCATTAGGGTTTGTTATTTATGCTGGCATAACTACAATATCAGAGAGGAAAAGACTAGAAGCATAAAGACATGTTTTCCAAGGAAGCCCTGGATCACAAAGTTGAGTATGAAAACCGTTCCTTGCCTAGGGGACACTGGAACCCAGACGGCCACAGAAAAAGCCTCCGCTTTCATTCTGCCTTCCCTCACCATCCCTCTCTGGCTCCAACTCCAAACACTGCTGATGGTGAGGTTCTCCCAGCACAAGCTCATCACTAGTAATTTTGTTACAGTTTCAAAGGCGATACAATAAATACCGACTTTTACCACCATGGTGCCATTTCAGGTTGAGTGGCCCTTAAAGCATCTCTGATTCCAAAACCTGAAATTTGAAATGGTCCAGAATCCAAGACTGTCACTCAAAAAGTGTTTGATATTGGAGCATTCCACA
Source organism: Nannospalax galili (assembly GCF_000622305.1). NCBI lineage: Eukaryota > Metazoa > Chordata > Mammalia > Rodentia > Spalacidae > Nannospalax > Nannospalax galili. The sequence goes on along the minus strand of NW_008337765.1, from coordinate 220,572 downwards.
TTTCTGGATTAGGGATACTCAACCTGTGTATTGGCACCTGGGTCAAAAAAGTCCAGAATTTGTGATCAGTTTGCTTAAGATATTTGCCAGTTAGCAGAAGTAGGAAGTGGTCACAGAGCATCTACTAAGTGGTGGCAGACAACTAAACTTCTAGACGCTTCTTGTAGCCAGTATATACCCCTGCCCATCAGGGATGTGGCAGACCTGGTTCATTTGCAAATCTACCTGCCTCTGTTGTAAGAAGCTGCTGTTCTTGATTCTAACACAGTGTCAGTAACTAAGGTCTTTATTAAGTATTCCCAGAAATGTGACCAAACCATTTTCTATTCTTGTATAAGGTATGTTAATTCCCTCTCAGGAGTTTGGATTAGGCTTTTATTAGCTTTACCTAACTTTACAAATAACCAAGTTGAGGGAGAAAAAGTATTCAAAGCAGGCATCTGTGATTATTCTAAAAAAGAAAACTTTCCAAACACCACTTACTGCTCATAAGTTAGCAGAACCATCAGGTAGCAATTTTTTGTTTGTCTTTTTGAGACAGGAATTTAAATAAGAAAAAGAGGAGTCTGGCAAACATGCCACCAGGATGCAAGGGGAAGAGACCATAGCCCTGAGGGCAGGACAGAGTCAAAGGCTTCTGTAGCTGTTGAGTAGAACTCTAAAGAGTAAGTTTTACAGGGGCTGGAGCAACAGCTTGCAGTTAAGAGCACTGGCTGTTCTTGCAGAAGACCTGGGTTCAATTTCCAACACCTACATGGTGGCTAACAACCATCTGTAACTCCAGTTCGAGGGGAATTTGACATCTTCTTCTGACCTCTGCAGGCTTTGCATGACGTGGGTGCACTTACATACATGCAGGCAATATACTCATATACAAAAAAATAATGAATAAAATGAAAATTAAGAGAATAAGTTTTACAAGGAGACCTAGACTGTTGTCATTCAAATATCTCCTCTATTGAGAGAGTGAGCTGGAACTGACCTGGAAGCCACCTCCTTGAAAACTGTCTGTCATAGTTTCAGATACTATGCAAGCTCCTAAGGGAGAAAAATTAATCAACAATCCAACCCCAGGTTCAACCCCAGCTTTAAAGCCTAATAAGCACAAGAATGAAAGGCACAGCAAACTATCACTATCAGTGTAGTAGTGGCACTTTTATCTTGAGGGTAATCAACAGTTATCTAATTGGACTTAAAGCCACCCAAAGGGAGGGAACTCATGTGTGATACTGTAAATATAGCCAGATATGACTAGATAGGTCATAGATTCTAGAGAAAACCTTACATCTCTCACATCCTTAGACAAACATAATTTCTTACTGTATGCTAAACATGTATCCTAATATTTACAGACAAGTATACCTGTTATCACTCATCAAAGACATTTCTTTTTGCAATAGGTGGAGACTGTACGGAGTTCCACAACTGGTCACACAGAGAATAAATGTCTGTGAGATGCCCTAAGTGACACATCTACAGTGGAACCTCTACACCTAAGGCTCATGGAACATAGAGGAACAGGGGGTAGAGAAAACTCTAATGCATCCCTCAACTCTCACCAGTGAAGCTGCCTCATGCAACAGAGGGCGATTAACACAAGGCCACAACTGGTCAAAATGTAGAGAATAAGAGACTATATAGTATGTGTCCCTGGATCTGACTCCTATATTAAATCTCACCCACTCAGGGCTCAGGGACCACGGCATAAAAGGGAATGAAGAGACTGTAAAAGTCAAGGGTGGTAGATGACCACAAGGAAACAAGAGTTTTCCTGGCTTCTGGTAACTTGCTCACATGAACTTACAGCAATGTGACAGAATGCACAAGACCCATGCAAACTCAAACCAGACAAAAACCTGGCATAGAACTAGGGAAATGGGCAAGAAGCTCCAACCTTAGCTGAGAAACTACTGGCAGCTGATTATAGCAGGGTGAGGAAGAGTTGGTCTTCTTTAAGGGAGTGACACTAGATAGGCTGACCAGGTTCTAGTGGATGAACTCACACTGAGGGACATCTGGGTACACAAACTTGACTCAGTAGGCCTTAACATATATGACAGACTGCATGAAATCTGGTGGGGGCGGATATGGAGGGGTGCAGAGAGGGGAGGGAGTTTAAATATGACTAAGATGTTTTGTCCGAAATGCACAAAAATTTAATAATATATAAAAAAAAAAAGTCCCCTCTGCTATGGTGGTATTCCCCAAATTCATGTGCTAGAAAGTTAATTCCCAATATAAGAAGTGTTGAGAGGAGGGATCTGAAGAGGTGATTAGACATCAGGGTTTGACCTCATGAATGCATTAATGCCCTTATCTCAGGAATGAGTTCCTGATAAAATTATTTCAGCTTCCTTTTCTCTTTTGCTCCCCACCTTCTACCCAGGGATGACATAGCTTTCCTCAGTTTTGGACTTCCCTGCATATAGAAGTGTAAGAAATAAATCTCTGTTCTTCATAAATTACCTAGACTCAGGTATTCTGTTATAGCAGCACCAAATGGACCAAGACACATTCCTAATAATCAATGCTGAGGGTCTAGATCAGACTGGCCTGCCTCAGTGTGGAAGAGACACTGCAGCACACACACCCTAAGGACTGTTAACATGAGACTGGAGAGATGGCTCAATGGATAAGAGTGCTTGCTGTTCTTCCAGGAGACCGAGTTTAGTTCCTCGCATCCATGTCAGGCAGCTTAAAACCACCTACAACTCCAGCTCTAGGGGATCCATCACCATCTTCTGGCCTCTATGTACACCTGCACTCATATGCACGTACCTCCACACACCTATATACATAACTAAAAACAAAATAAAATCTTTTAAAAAAGAATCACTAGCACCTAGCATTAAAGTATCTTCTACAAAATGCCAGGACAGTTTCTCTGATCCTGCAATATTTACTGTAAAACAAAGAGAATTAAATTGAATAAAACTCCCTTCTGTAATATACATCCTATAAAGACACCCATGTCTTAATTCCCAGAACCTTTGAGCATGCTACCTCACGTGGCAAAGGGCCTTTGTGGGTATGATATGAAGTTAAGGACCTCAAGACAAGATCACCCTGACTATCCAGATGGGTCCTAACTCCAATAGCAAAATTCTTATGAGAGAAGAAAAGGCCATGTGAAGACAGGCAGACACAAGTGATACTGCTACAAGCCAAGGAATGCCTGGAGCTACCAAAGGTTGGAAGCATTTTCTTACAGAACTTTTGGAGGGTTGTAGCCCTGCCTACACCCTGATTTCTGAGTTTGAGCATCTATGAAATGTAAGAACATAAATTTCTGTTATTTTAGTCTCCCAGTTCATGGTAATTGTTAATAGCTTTATAAAATTAATATGGTTACTAAGTAACTGTTCTCTGTACCAAGTCTGGTTAGTCATGGCTGACCTGGCTTCATGGTCAGTGTCTTATAGTTGGGTTACTAAGAGACAGAAGTATTGCCGTAGGAAGCCATAGGATCTCCACCCTGCAGATCTGACTGCTGAAATACTCTTGGTGGTAGGACCTCATTTCATCCTGTGCAAAGACAGAATTTCACCTGTTATTACAATCCAGTTTCAAGGCTAATGGCAAAAAGAACTGGCCATAGGAACTGCACTGTAGAAAACTGAGCTGGCTCCCACAGAGTTATGGGTTAGCAATTCTGATCCTGATAAACATGTATACACATGTTCAAGTAAATGAATGGCAGGTAGTAGGAGCTAGTGTTCTCATTGTTGGAGTCAGAATGACAGACTAGCCGGGGGGAAGTCTAGAATGATTCATGTGATGGTGGCTAAGTGTGGGAGACACCAGCATGAACTCATGTTTAGCTGAAGAGATATGGCTATACAGAGTATTTACAGACATGTGTAGACATGTGGCTTGGCACATACACACACACACACACACACACACACACACACACATTTCTTTGCTTCCTCAGCTAAAGGGATCTCAAAGCAATGGCAGTACAGCAGACATGGGTACAACCATGTAGCTGGTGGTTCCTAATAGCTTCTCCAACAAAAGTAATGAGGGCTTCTGAGAGAAATGGCTGATTCTAAGTCAGGGATTATAAAAAATAAATCTGGAACACAGTGTAGTGCTAGAAATTAAGAAAGTGCTAAAAAATATATTCATAAATAACCCACCCAACAATGGGGGATGGTGAAGGTCATAGGAGCCAACTGAAAGACTGCCAATGGCCAGAGCAGGAGCAGTTTAAGGAACAAAATAGATAAGAAAGTGTTAGATTATAACCTAAAGTATTACATAAACACTTTAATAATTAAGTAAAGGTGCATAATTAAATAGAGGTGAGAAGACACAAACCTGTGCAGAATTCCAAATAATTTATATAGATACTTTACCTACACAGTAGGGAAGCAGAGCCTCTCCCTCAAGTGCCTGCTGCCCACAGTGACTTCTTTTACAGAGTACAGTATGAAAGAGAGAGAACAGCTTTTCAGTGGAGAAACTTGACAGGCACTTCAGCCAGAAGAACAAGGTGGACAGCAACTGTGACAAGTCATGTTGACGGTGTACAGCTTCCGCATGACATGGGGAAAATGGCATTCTACCTCTGTGGTCTTCCTTCCCTGAATCCATACTTCCCAGGGGTAGTAACTGTTTGTGCTGAGGAAGCAGAACAGACTTGGAAGTTATCAACACATAGTAGTTCACCGTAAACAATGTTTCTTCCTATCTCTGTCAGCTGAAATGGTTTAAAAACAATTGCCAAGGGGCTGGAGAGATGGCTTAGTGGTTAAGAACACTGGTTGTTCTTGTAGAGGACCCAGGTTTGAATCCCAGCACCCACATGGCAGCTAACAACTGTCTGTGACTCCAGTCCCAGGGAATCTGACAGCCTCTTCTGACCTCCTTGGGCATTGCACGACATGGGTGCACTTACCTACATGCAGGCAATACAAGCATACACATAAAATCAAAATAATAAATAAAATTAAAAAAAGAAAACCATTGCCAAACCCAAAGCAATAACAGGTCCAGATTATGGTCTCTAAATACCATTTTCTAGTTTTAGGGAGCCAAATAGGGTTCTTTGGAGAAATGGCTGATTCCAGTATTGGGCATTTAACTACAACTACGACTTCCTCTTATTGTTTATTTTATTTTAGGTGTGTGTTACACCTGCATGTATTTAAGTACACCACATGTGTGCAATGCTCAGGAGACCAGAAGAGGGCATCGGATTCCTGGAACTGGAGTTACAGATGGTTGTTAGTCACCATGTGGGTTCTGGGAACTGAACCTAGGTCCTCTGCAAGAGCAGGCAGTGCTCTTAACTGCTGAGCCATCTCTCCAGCCCCTCCTTTTGTTGAGAGAAACTTTCTCATGCTGTTTAGAACTAACAACTTCTTCAGTGCTTCCACCACATTCATCTTCTTTCACCTCTCTGTGGTGAGCAGAAAAATCACACCAAAGATGTCTGCGTCCTAAATCCCAAAGTCTATGAATGTGTTACTTTACATGGCAAAAGAGATACCACAAATGTATTAAAGTTGACCACCTCAAGTGAAGATCATCCACATGGGCCTAATCTAATTCCACAAATCTTTAGAAGTGGAGAGCAGCTCCCAGCTCAGGTCAGAGGAAAAGCTCTGAGGAAAGCAGGGCGAGAGGGACAGTGTTGCTGACTCTGGAGACAAGGCCCATGAGCCAGGAGACATGCATCTCATGGAAGATGAGAAAGGCAGAAAAGCAGGCATTGTTTCCATGTCGTTATCATCATCCCTATTTTTTGAAATAAAAAGTTTAAAACCACCCAGCTAATAAGTGGCAAAGTCAGGATGCGCAGTCTGACGCAAGAGTTGGTGCCTATAACCATGACATAACCTCCAGACTGCTGGGATTATAGGTATGTGCCACCTTACACAAATTATAAGATTACTGTTCTTTATGAATAAATATTTATTTTGTGCCCCTCTACTCCCCATCCCTATGCTAGAGATCCAATCTAAGGCCTTACATGTGTTAGGAAGGCATTTTACCACTGAGCAAAATACAACCCCAAGTTCTATTCTCTTTTCCTCCAGTACTGGGGATCAGACTCTGGGCCTTACCTTGCTAAGCAAGCATTCTACCACTGAGCTCTATCCCCAGCCTAAATAATTCATGCAACTCAATAAAAGTCCACAGCTCAATTGAAAAATGGGCAAAGGGGTATGAACAGAGCTTTCCTCTACTTTTTTTTGAGATGGGGTCTTATACAGTCTTAAACTGGCTCTGTGGCTGAGGATGACCTTGAACTTATGCTCTTACAGCCTCCACCTCTTTAGTGCTGGACTTGCAGGCATACAATAGCACTCTCAGTTTATGTGGTACTGGAGCTCAAACCCAAGAGTCCTGACATCAGGCAAGCATTCTACCAACAGATCTACATTCCCAGCCCTCCCCCTACTATTCTTAAATGACAAAAGATGAAGGCTTCCAACTGGCACTATTTGTCAGCATATTGCCTCCGATGAGCAAGTTTAGAAGTCATAAACATTCTAGAATAGAGGAAAACAATTCTTACCTGTAAGTTTGTTTTGTTCAAAGATGTGTGTCAGTGGAATAGTAAGTCTGAAAGTCTTAGCTCTGGACTTCAGAATCCTTCCATAGGACACAGGGAGACCAAGAAATCCATCTGAACCAAGTATTCAGTTCTTACTCCTGCTGGAGGCAAGATAAGAAACTGGGTGGAAAAAGTGAATGTGGTAGAGGAGCTTAAAACCACAGCAGATGACCCAACTCTTCTTGGGAGGCAATCTCAATTTCTGGGCTCAGCTCATGGAAGGAAAGTATTTACATTCAGTGAAACTAAGTGGGCTTGGTATCAGCTCAAGGGACCAAGGAATGTATTGAATAAAAAAAAGTTCCCATTAACCTAGAAGAGGCGTTCAAAGTTCTTGACTCCATGTAGAAATAACAGCTGTATGTTCTCAGATAAATAAGGAAATGCTGAGCTTTCTGAATAGAGGTTCCCAAGTCTTTTTAAGTCAGACCAACTTACATTAGAAAGAGTAAAACAAAACAAAACAAACAAACAAAACAAGCTTCTGAAGTAATTTGCCAAAAATGGTCAACCTCAACTTAATTAAGCCTTTATCTCTAATTTCAATTTACAGAAAATATAGGAAGTAGTGCAGCAAGCTAAATCATATTAAACAAAACAGAAACCCAGCCAAAAAGTTCAGAATATGCAAGATTCTGCATGAAATAAACTATGTGACATCAATAAATCATCTGTACTAAAGAAACCTATTGAAGGCTGGCAAAACGGCTCAGTGGGTAGAGGCGCTTATCACCAAACTTAACAACCTGAATTCAGTCCTTGGAAACCACATGATAGAAGGAAAATCGAGTCTGGCAAGTTGCCGGCTCTCTCTCTCTCTCTCTCTCTCTCTCTCTCACACACACACACACACACACACACACAAATAAATAAACATTAATAAAAGAAACTCATGAACTACTCCAGACCAATCATGGCCTGTAGGTAAATCCAGTCTACCAGTAGATTAAAAAAAACAACTCGGAAAATTAAACATTATTTGAACAGAGTCATGCACACTGATTTACATACCAGGTATGGCTACATTTGTATGACAACTGCAGAGCCAGGCATTTGTACAGAGACACAGGCCCTTCCAAACCCAAGTTTTTATCTTGCCCTTCACAGGGAAAAGTTGCCAAATCCCTGCTATAGCCTAACAGAGGCAATCAACAGGTACCACCTGCAGCCCTTGTTTACATTCTACTTTACATAAACCAATGTAAAAATTAGAGCATTTTTGAGGCAATCTGCTAAGAGGTGATGATGACATTGTGGTCATAGAAGGAAACATTCCGTCTTTGTGGCTACAGATCCAAGTATTTAGAGGAGAACTGTTACACAATCTAGAATAGACTGCTTTATTAATTTCACTTTTTTTCTTGCAGTGTTGAGAGTCAAGACCAGGACCTGCATATGCTAGGCAAGTACTCTACCACTGAGCTATATCTCTAGCCCTAAATTAACAACCAATGGAAAAAAGGATGTAGACAAGGTCCAAGAAAATCACAAGATTAATTTAGAAGGTGTCTGGAAGTTCATTATATTGTATCTGTGCTTCCAACATTTGGCTAAAAATCCCTAATTAGAAAAAAAAAATCAGAACTTTGATTAAAAAAATAAAAACAGAGCTTACCATCAGATAACCTTTCCTTCCTAGTACCAATTTGGTTCATCCTTTCCCACCACTAAGCGCAGCCTCAACACACCTGTTATTGCGTTCTCTGAACACAGTTTCATTTTAGCTGTCATATCATTGCTCATGGTGCCAGCTGTTGCATCATTGCTCAGTGCCACTGTCCCATTCCTCTAGCTATAAAAACTCACTCTGCTCAAAGCTTTGGCCCTGAATGACCTTCCCTGTGTTCCCTGGGAGCATTCACTCCACCAGCACATGACCTTATATCTCATTTTAGTTAGTGATAATTGATATTGATTCATAATGCCAAATAAACCCAGATACTTTGACTACCTGAACTTTTCTGTAAACAGCTGCAGGAGCATAACAATACCTAACAGAATAATCACTGCCTACATAATTCTGGATTCCAGGACTGTAACCTACACAAGGCTCTTGTTCAGGCTCTTGCTGGGAGCAATTTCATTAACAATACAGAGAAGCGGCTGACTGAACATAAATTCCTGTTAGTCAAGATGCTGGGTGGTCATGGTTAGAACAGGCTCTCTATCTAGTTTGTCCCAGATGAGGGATTTCTAGAGAAGACTCCTAAGATCATTTGCTGTTGTCTCCATACTGCCACCCTTCTAAGGACATCTTCAAACATAGCTGCACTATACCCCTACACCACCTGTGGGTCCCTATCCCCTCTCGGAGTCCCTGGCCAAGGTGAATACAAAGCCTTCCAGTGACTCTTCTTCAAGCACTGACAGAGTTGGCACTCTCAAAGGTTCTCACCAGATAAAGAACGCTTTTTGCTTTGGTTTGTTTTTTTTGAGACAAGGCTCATATGGAACTACGTAGTCTAGGCTGACCTTATACTTGCAGCAATCCTCCTGCCTCAGCCTCCTCAGTTCTAGGATTACAGGTATAAACTACTACACCTGGTTTGAACACACACAATTTAAAAAGTTAACTATGCCCAGGGTGGTGGTGCATGCTTTTAGTTCCAGCACTAGGGAGGCAGGGGCAGGAAATCTCTGTTAGTTTGAGGCTAACCTGATACATATAGCAAGTTCCAGGCCAGCCTGGGCTATATAGTGAGACCCTGTCTTAAAACAAACAAAGAAAAACAACATAATAACAACAAGTTAACTAAGACAAGGTTTCTATCTTTGGTCTATACCACATACTGTCATCCATTGTCCAAGATCACATGAATAGCCATCCACTCCAGGGCTAGTATTAGGACTCCAACCTACAGCCTCATATACACTAGGAAAACATTCTACAACTGAGCTACATACCCAAACCCAGGTTTTTTGCTGTTTTCCCAGTCCTGGGGATTGAGCACTGGACCTTTTGTTTGCTAAGGTCATGGCTAGTACAGTTTACTTAAAAAAAAAAAAAAATTCAGAGGCCAGGCATGGTGGCAACAGGCCTTTAAACCCAGCAGTTGGGAGGCAGAGGCAGGCAGATCTCTTTGAATTCAAGGCCAGCCTGGTCTACACAGTGCGTTCCAGTCCAGCTGGGGCTACAGGGAGACTGTCTCAAAAACTCCAAAAACAAAACAAAGCAAAACAAAATGAAAAAAAAATTTTCAGTACAAAAATCCACCAATTAACTTTGCAAATTCAGCCTGCCTCTGCCTCTCAAATGCTGGGATTTGTGCAGAAGACAAATGTTCTCCATTGGGTAAAAGTGGTCTGTTTACTCAGAAACAACTTATTTATTTCTGGGAGCAGGTTCAGGAAAATGAGACCAAACTGCAGGGGTCAGCATGTAAGCTCTTCAATGAATTGAACTGGGCCAGGGGAAAGTCTTCAATTAGAGGAAACTCCTTCAACACAATGAACAGGTAATGCCATGGAGGACAGAAGAGGCTGTCGGATCCCCTGGAACTGGAGTTACAGACAGTTGTTAGCTGCCATGTGGGTGCTGGGATTCGAATCCAGGTCTTCTGCAAGAACAACCACTGTTCTTAAGGGCTGAGCCATCTCTCCAGCTCTGGTTGTTGTTTTTTAAAATGGCTACTAGTTTAGTGAGTGACTTTCTTTATCCCTTCAACATTAATAAACTGTGCTTGGAGTTATGAAGCTGTTTAAAAGAAAAAACAAAACCTCTGTGTTGTTATAATTGGCTGGTAGAGTGAAATAGCAATAACTACAAATGGAATCAAGGCAAGACTGCAAAGATCCAGATGTTTCCTAACCGCTTCAAAGAAAATGAAGGTCAGACACTGATCAGCAGAAGTTGGTTTTAGATTTCTGTTGCAGGTTCTGCTCTCTTCACAAACACGAATTATCTAAAATTCAAAGCAGAATTTCTAAAAGCGGTTAGCCTCATTCTACATGGCTATCTAACTACCTGCTGTAGCCATCGTTTCAGCAGCAGCGAACTGTGGCTCTTTGGGGCCAGTGACTGTGCCGGTCGCCCACTTTGGCAATGGCGTCCAGCGGGCTGGCCGTCCGGGGCCATTTTCCGGTGTCAAACGCGTTCCGGACCCGCGGGTTCCGCCGCGGCCCGCTGTCCTCCGAGCTCCGCGCGCACAGGCACAGTGGCGACAGGCGCTCGACTGCCGCGTGACTCTGGAGTGCCCACACTGCCCGAGGCTCCCAGTCCCCGCCCGTCCGCACCTCACCTGCACCCAGTCGGGCTGGTCTCCCGCAGCGCGCTGGGCCACGGAGCGGAAATGCACCGCTAGGTCGGCGTCTCACCCAAACCGCCCCGGGCGGCGCCCCCTGCAGGCAGCGCACAGCTCCGCCCGCCCCTGTGGGGTGCCCTAACCCTGGGACACCTGACAGACTGCACACCTGGCCGCCAGCACCCCGCTGCGCGCCAGGCCCCTGAACCACTCAGTCACCTAACTGATCTAACGCGCCTCAGAGCCAAACGCAACTCACTCCTCACACCCGTGGACGGCCTGCACCAGACACTGGCAAAACCGCTTCCATACACGTGTAGCACCGACATGACACACATGTACTCATGCTCCTGAGCACCCATGCCCAGCTTTGACACCATGTTGGACCCAAGCACACCCAAGACACATATTAAAAACAGGACTCATAATCGACTTCACAAAGGGAGACAAACGAACCCCTCAGGACAGATTCAAGCATCACCAAAGCCTCACAACAGCACATACAACTCATAATGGATGCAGATAATCATGTAATCATACTGCATACTTACAGATTCTTCTTTTTAAAATAAAACTTGTTTAGGAGGGAATGGAAGGGCTTTCACCTGTCTCCTGGCCCCAGGACCAAGAGCCATAGAGAGAAATGAAAACCAAATGCTATTCTCTAGAGACTTGACTCATTTGGGGTTTGTTGCTTTGAAGGCTCTGATGACAGGAATGTCAGAGATGGAAAAAGGCCCACTGTCCTGAGATGCACAAATAAGTATTTATCAGACTACTGTTTCTCTTAATCATTTCCTGTCCACTTTCTCCTGTGTTAGTCTGCATGAAGTCTTTAAAAAAAATTTTTCTGGATTGATTTTTCTCCTTCCTGTGTGCCTATGATTCATAAGTTTGGTCTTTTTATGGTGTCACACAATTCCTGCATAGTCCATTCTTGTGTTTTCTTAAATTTTTCATAGTCTTTGCTTGAGTGGTCTAATTCATCCACTTTATCGTCCAGTCTTGATATTCTGTTTTCCATTTCATTCACCCTATTGGTGAGGCTTTCTCCTTGGCTTCCTGAGTGTTTCACTTCCTTTTTCATTTCAGCTGAGTATTCTTCAATATTTCTAATTCTTTTCTGAATTCATTCAGAAGTTTCTTTGATTTGTGTGCTCTTTAAATTCACTGAATTTTTAAATCATGTTTACAATAGTTCTTTTGAGTTCCATGTCCTGTGTTATCTCTAGGGGGTTCTCATTGTACTCCTCTAGAGGACTATCGGTACTTGGTGGGGATATATTATTTTGGTTTTCCATGTTATTATTTTGGTTTTTTGTGACTTTAACATGTGGATTTGTTTTGTAGTTTCTGATTCTTGTGTGAGACTCAAGCCTTTCTTTGTTGAGTTTAGGTCTGCTTCTTTTTGTAAACTTTATGTAACTTTGTGGTTTACTTGTTGGGCATGAAGAGTTGGTTGGTCTAGGCTTTAGGTTCTCTTTTGATTTCATATTGGACTGGACAGATTGCTTTTGTCTTCAGGAGTTCCCACAGAGACCCAAGTCAGATGAGGATCAGATGCTCTCAAGCTTTCTCCTAAGGTCTGGATCCCTCCAGGAAAGATGCTGATCTCAGGAATTTGGGGGCTGGGCTGGCCAGGGAGCAGGGTCCAGGAAAGATGCTGGTCCCAGGAAGCTGGTGGCTGTGCCACACAGGCATGCAAAGGGAGGTGGGGGCAGGAAGAGACCCCAAGGGCTCCTGGGGACTACTGGGAGGAACTGGGTTGGTCTGAATGCAAAGGATCAGGAAGCAGTGTGGACCCTGGGGTGCCAAGGCAAGAAATGGGCTGGTAGGAGGGATGGGGTGGGGGGCCTTGGAGGGTGAAGAAGGCTGGGGGAGTCAAGGCACAGTGGGCACTGCAGGACTTACCCAGGAAAGATGCTGGCACAAGGAAGCTGGTGGCTGTGCAGCCCAGGGGCGCAAAGGGAGGTGGGGGCACAACCAGGCCCAGAGGGCTCTTGGGGATTGCAGGGAGGGATTGGGTTGGTCTGGATGCAAAGGATCAAGAAGCAGTGGGGATTCTGGGCCAAGAGGTCAGTCCAGGGGTCTGAGGTGCCAAGACAAGAAATGGGCCAGTACCCAGGCTAGGAGGAGAGATGGGGTGGGGGAGGCTTGGAGGGTGAATGAGGCTGGGGGAGTCAAGGCACGGTGGGTGCTGTGGGACTTACCCAGGAAAGATGCTGGCACCAGGAAGCTGGTGGCTGAGCTGCCCAAGGAAGCAAATTTATTTTTTATGTGTATGAATGATTTGTCTGCATGTATGTAAGTGTACTACATGGGTGCAATAACCACAGAGGCCAAAAGATGGTGTCAGATCCCTTGGAACTGGAGTTATGGATGGTTGTTAGCTGCCATTTGGGTGGGTGCAACTCAACCCAGGTCTACAAGAGGAGCCAGTGCTCTTAACCCTCCAGCCCCTTGAAATCTTTTTGTAACCTTGGTTTTCAAGTAGGTATTTCCAACAATGCAAGAGTGGTTGTATTTTAATAGATGTGCAATTCTATAAGAAATCTGATACTATTCCTAAACCACTGACTTCTAGAAGGAGGACCAAGAGAGGGAAAGGAGGTCTTTAAGGGAGGACTGGGGGCAGAGGAGAAAAGACAGTAATAGACTACTGTGAAATGAACACAGATGGACAAAGATGCAGAGAAGAATGCGGAAGATTGACAAAAACAAAGAACTATTAAAATACCGTAGTATCATTACTCTGCATGCTAACTTACAAAACTAATAAAGATGATTCTAAAAAAAGTTAACCATCTAAGAATGTTTGAAGATCACTGGGATACTGCAGCCTTCTCATTTCAGTGGAGAAATTGATAAAAGCAGTAACCATCAGATTGCTTCTACGGGGAAGCAACTGAAACATGGTGAAGTATGGTGGGATTGGAATCATTTGTCTCTGGTAGTTACTGAACTTTAAAAAATATGACCCATGGCAAGGAACCTGACCCCAAAATTTATGGTCTTGTTCTCAAATTCGTCCAACCTCATCCCATTGTTTGCTGAGTAGTTTCCTAAGCCTAGATGGTAAAATCCACCATCACCATCCAAATACTTTATCAGAATGATTTTAGACATTTGCAGTTTTATATTCCTCAAGACAATACGTGATGCTCTGTCAGTTTGATGGAACTTACAGACTCACCCAGGAAACAGAACCTCTTGGCACAGCTGTGAGGATGTTTCTGGAGCGGTTTAACTAGAAAGACCCACTCTAATATGAGTGGCAACATCCCAAGGGCTCGGGTCCAAAACTACATATAAAGGAAAGTGAGCTGAGACCAGTGTTCATGCCTCTGCTTCATGACTGCAGATGCACTGTGACTCACTGCCTCACACCACTGCCATACCTTCTCCACTATGATGGTCTGTATGCCTTTTTAAACTTTAAACCATATCACCTTGCACCCACGACTGGCCTGGAAATCAGAGAGATCCTCTTGCCTCTGTCTCCCAGGTGCTAGGATTAAAGGCATGCATAAACAAATAAACCTTTCTTTCCTTACATTGCTTTTGTTAAGTATTTTGTCACAGCAATGAGAAAAGTAACCCTGTTTAAAAAAAACAGGCCTAGTAGCTGGGCATGGGGCTCAGTGGTAGACTACTTGCCTACTGTGTTCAAGGGCTCACTGATTCCTGTAGTAGTTTAAATGAGAAATATGTCTCATAGGCTCATGTATGTACTTGAACATCTCACCCCCAGTTGGCTCTGTTTAAGGAGATCATGGAACCTTTAGGTGTGGTCTTCCTGGAAGAAATATATTCTTGGGGTAGGCTTTGAAGGCGTATTGCCTTGCTTCACTTCCTGCTTGTTCTCTGCTTGTAAGTGCAGATAAAATGTGATCAGTCAGCTTCTGGTCCTCACACCTGCTGCCATGCTTTACCTACCATTATGGACTCCTCCTCTGAAACCATAAGCCAAAATAAACTCCTCTAGAAGTTCATTTTGGTCATGGTGTTTCATCACAAGAACAGAAAAGCAAGCAATACAATCCTCAATACTTTAAATACACACACACGAGAGAGAGAGAGAGAGAGAGAGAGAGAGAGAGAATATCTTTGAAGGAAGGAGGCATACAGGTCAAAAAGATAAGACATCTGTGTGAATTTAGACCCTTAAAACTGGAAGGTAACCAGAAGAGCATAGCAGATTGGAGGTCTGTGCTATTATTATAGGAGTTTAGTTCAATGAGGCCTGGCAGGGCAATGAATGGCATCTCCTGGTACACAAATTACACAATTGGTGCCAGTATAGCAGAGCAAGAGGATGCTCCAGTGGGGTGAACACTTGTTGGGCAGAGACTTTGTCAAGATTGTGACTTGCCTTACTGATAACTTCAATTCCCAAAGTATAGTGAGGAGTAGAAAGTGAACAATAGTCAGGCCTGGTAGTGTATGTCTTTAATCCCAGTGCTTGGGAGGCAGAGGCTGGCAGAGCTCTGTGAGATCAAAGTCAACCTGGTTTACATAGTGAGTTCCAGACCAGCTGGAGCTACAGGGACACTAAAAAAAAAAAAAAAAAAAAAAGTGAACACTATTGCAGATATATGTGGCAAATTACATGGACCTAACCAGCTTTGCCATTCTATATGTTCTTTTCAAAATGTGATGCCAACACACATGAAGTGAGGTCCATTTCCTTCCTTTGAATCTGAATGGAGCTGTAACTGTGGCAGAAAACAATGAAAATAAACACAGCATTGTGCCAGGATTATAGGCATGCACCACCACATTGGTTCTACCTTAAAAATCTACATATGCTTATATAATATCATTGGCACATCAAATCTAACATCATTTATAGTTTTTAAATTTAATATTTGGACTCAAAGAAGGCAAACTTTCTGCTTAGATTCCAGTGGAGTCATTTCACTTTAGAATTCTTCATAGGTGGCTCTATGTATGTCACATGGCCTCATAGTGGGAGACTGACTCAGTGATGCTGAAGTTAATCAGTGAGCTCAGCTTTCTGGATACAGTGGACCCTCCAGTGCCAAGTTCCCCATCCGCCTTCCAGCTAACGGTTTTATTCATTGCTGATCTTTGCTTGAATCAATGAATTCATTTGGGACAAAACCCAAAGGATGATTTTCTAATCGACCTTCTTTTGACATTTATTATGAATAGCTCTGACTAATCCATCAAGAAGGCTCCCTCTTAGGCTCTGGATGCTCATTTATCTTGTGATCTTGAGGCATGCTGAGTCCAAATTCTAGACAAGTATCTCAGCCGTCAACTTAGGAAAGCCTTCTAGACAAGATGGGAAATACAGACCTTGTGGGTACCCAATAATGTTAAAAATTAATTTGTCTGCATTAAGTAGATGCAGTAATCTAAAAAAAAACAAGTCAAATTTCTGGGTTGGCACATATATTTGTGTCTTACTGAACAATAGAGTTAACAATGCTCATCAGAGGTGTAAAGTGGGTAACAATGTGAACATAGCTACAATTTAAATATTTTTATTTCTTATGGTGCTAGGGCTCAATAGAATTGGGCTCACCAGGTTAACATTCTACCACAGAGCCACAGCCACAGTCCACACAGATGCTATTTTAAAACAAGGAGCCACAGGTAAAATTAAATGGGAAATTAATCATATTTTATTTTAACCCCAGTTCATGCCTTGGTACCCATGGACAATGAACTGGAGGACTATGGGAATCTGTAGATGCACAAGTCAAGAGACTCTGTCCATTTCCTCTCACTGTGTACTTCCAGAGCCCAAGAGGTCTTTGGCACATAGTAGGACTTACTTTTTATTGAATGAATGAGAGACTAAATGCATTTAATGCTAGCTGTCTGTTCCACAGATCCTCTTCCAAAAACCTATTCTGCCATCTACCATTTATCTAAAGGTGCACTGAGCTTCTCATCTTTCTATGAAACAAGCCCACTTTAAATTCAAGGAACGAGTAGAATAACACCAATGAATTGCCTAGGATGCTACAGTGGGAGAAACAAGATACCTATCTGGATTTTGTCACTTCAAAGTCCAAGCTAGCTGAACATAAATGTGGCCACAGGTGTCCAGTGATTTGATGCTGGGCTCGATTTTCTGTAACATGAAATAAAATGTAAAGAACATGCTTAAGTAATACCCAAGAGGTCCTGTCGAGGCATGGATGGGAGGCTATGCCTAATGGGATGAAATCTCAAAGAACACATGTAAGCTTACATTTAACCTGAAACAAACTTGAAAGAGTGAAAGATCAGGTAAACAAGCTGCAGTAACATGCTCAACAGGCAAACTAACAACCCACCACATCTTCTCAAGAAGGTGAGGGACTGTGATCAGATTTCACCCTTTTATTTTTTAAAATATTTTTATTTTATATGTATGCGTGTATTGCCTCCACGTAGGTAAGTGTGCCTGTGTCATGCAATGCCGCGGAGGTCAGAAGAGGCTGTCGGATCCCCTGGGACTGGAGTTATGGACAGTTGTTAGCTGCCATGTGGGTGCTGGGATTCAAACCCAGGTCTTCTGCAAGAACAACCAGTGTTCTTAACTCCTGAGCCATCTCTCCAGCCCCATTCACCTGCTGTTTTAATGCTGTCCCTATGTATTATTAAAAATCAAAACATTAAAATAGAGGGGAGATGCAAAGATGGCTCAACAGTTAAGAGTACTGGCTGCTCTTGCAAAACACCCAGGTTCAGTTCCCAGCACCCACATAGCAGCTAACAAACTGTCCATAATTCCATCTGAATGCCCTCTTCTGACCTCCATGGGCACTTCATGACATGACTGCAGGCAGTATTCATACACATAAAATAAAAATAATAATTTTTTAAAAAAGATACTAGCTGGGTATGGTGGTACATGTCTATAACTCCAGCTATTTGGGAGGATGAGGCCAGAATACCATGAATTTGAGGCCAGCTGGGCTACATAGCAAGACCTTGTTCCAAAATACATAACAATCAACAAGAAATATTAGGTAAGTAGAGAACGAACTGGGAAACAGCCTTCCACTTCACTCTTATTAGGAAGGAAAACCAAGAAACACAGACCATAGCTCCCTTAAGAGAGGAAGAAAAGGAAAAGAGAGAGCTCACATTGTAGACTTCCACAGTCTGCAGGGATGAAAGGCTTCCTGAACCATTATTCAACTAAATGGTTCTTTTCTCTGGAAAAGAAAACGGCCACAGAGGGAGCCCTGAGATGAAACAGTGAGAGTTAAGGGAATTTGTTCGGTAGGCAGGGAACCATATTTGCACATCTTGATTTGACACAAGTTTTAGTATCAGTAGGAAGGGGAAAAAAAGGATCCTGAAGGAGCTTTTACAAGAAATATTTTTTTCTTTACTCTCAAAAAACAAGCACCGTTTAAAAATTTGTTTAAAAAAATTAACATAGCATATAATACATCCATTATCTGTCAAGCTGGGTCCTACAGGAAGAGAAATAATTGAGAAACATACCTTGCTCCTAAAAATATCTATAAACTTGTTTGGGGATCATCAAAGCAATGTTGAGACACAGCACTCTCTTTTCTATTTCAACTATACAAATTATAATTGCTGATCTATAACTCGACACAGCTCTGTCCCCAGAAAGCAAGTGTCATCATTGCATCACTTCTGGTATGTACTTCCAGGCAGCTGTCTACAGTATACACCCAACATACTAGAACTTTAGGATTCCTGTTGTGATGGTTAATCTTGGCTATCTACTTAGATCTGGAATCTACTAAGGGGCAAGCCTTTGAGCACACTTGTGAGGGATTTCCTTAATGAGGTTAACTGAAATGGGAAGATCAGTCCTAAATGTGGGCAGCACATTCCCATAGCAGGCCAGGTAGAAGGGAGTCCAAGGGAAAAGCCTTTGCTGTTTTCTTCGAGTCTCTTGAGACACTGCCACTGCCACTGGTGCTGTATTCCTGAACTGATGTCAGAACCCTGTTTCTTTGGTCTTACAACATGGACTTTAGATCAATGATCTCCAGGAATTCTCCAGGCCTTCAATGCCAGAATGGGGCTGCTGAGGAATCCAGCCTCAGACCAAGCAATCCTCAGGCGCCAGCTATTGTTAGACAACCCAGACTATACTGGGTAATCCAATTCAATACATTGCTTTTTAATATGCCGTACTTCTATTGGTTCTGTTCCTTTAAAGAACCTTTGACTAATAGATCTGGACTTCATTTCACTCTGAAGCTCAGGCAGATCTTGAACTTGTGAACCTACCTGTTTCCTGAGTAGATGGGATTATATGCACACACCACCAAGTCTGTCTGAATATTCTTCAACTTGCTTTTAAATGAAAACGAAAGTTATATTAAAAGTGTGTACAGAGATTTGTTTTGTTTTGGTCTTTTTGAGACAGGGTCTCCCTGTAGCCCCAGCTGTCCTGGAATTTACTATGAAGACCAGGCTGGCCTTGAACTCAGAGATCCACCTGTCTCTGCCTCCCAAGTGCTGGGACTAAAGGCATGCACCAACACGCCCGCCGAGATTTGTTTTTTTTAAAAGCCAGGGTCTCACTATGTAACACTGGCTGTCCTGGAACTCCCCTATGTAGACCAGGATGGCCTGGAACACAGAGAGAAGGCAGTGGCACACACCTTTAATCCCAGCACTCAGGAGGCAGAGACAGGCAGATCTCTGTGAACTGTAGGTCAGCCTGATCTACATAGGAAGGTCCAGGCAAGCTGGGGCTAAGGGTCTAAAAGATGTGTGCCACCACGCCTGGCAGCTATCAAGTCTATCTTAACATGGATCTATGTACTCCTTTCCATGAACTTGGACAACTTTATGATACAATTCTATAAAACAGTCCTGTGATGGTTAAATTTGATTGTAAACTGGATTTAGAATCACCTAAGAGACAGAACTTCTGGTCTATCTGAGGGTGTTTCTAGAGAGGTTTATCGGAGGTGGAAAGACCTACACTAAATATGGATGGCACCATCCTCAGGCAGGGGTCCTGGAGTGAATAAAAAGGAGAAAGTGAGTGGAACACCATCATTCTTCACCCTCTGCCTCCTGACTGTGGATGCAAACTACCTTGTACTCCTCCACCATGGCTTTCCTGCCACAATGTGAACCAAACTGTGTTCAAGCTGTGAACCAAAAGAAACCCTTCCACCCATACATTGTTTTTTGTCAGGTATTTTGCCAAAGTAATGGGAAAAGCACCCAATAGAGGGCCCTAAAACAATAGAAGTCACATATCAGAAAAGAACTGAATGCATTTTAAGGAAAAGGAGAACAAAAAAATTCACTAACTTGAACATCGACTATTTAGAATGCAATAAAATATTTTCATGCCAGTTTGTGTGATAATTTTACCACATAAGAAATTACAGAGATTGCATAAATAATTAAGTCAACAGTACAAAGAAGAAACCAAGTAAACATAATTGTTCTGATCAAATAAGTAGAAAAAATAATCCAATTCTTTAAGAATACCACACAGTTCAGAAATAGACTCTTTTTTGTTTGTTTTGGTCTTTTTGAGACAGGGTCTCCCTGTAACCCCAGCTGGCCTGGAACTCACTATGTAGACCAGGCTAGCCTTGAACTCACAGAGATCCGCCTGCCTCTGCCTCTCAAGTGCTGGATTTAAAGACCACGCCTGGCTAATATGACTCCTTTTGAAAGAAAATGTACCTCTTGCATTTTATGGATAATGTCTGTAGTTCCATTAAATGAAATGGAAAACTGCTTCACAGTTAGTAACATGAAAATACAACGACACAGGTATATAGCCCTCTGCACATTGGATAAACAGAAACCATAATGTCAGACTGCCTGCTCTTGACTGAAGGCCTGGCTGGAATATTCTACCAACAGAAACAGTTTCTGTAGAATCTTGTATAATCTCCTGTGTACTAAAATTGCATGAGTTGGAGACATGAAAAAATAATGCAGGCGTCAATTTCTTCCTATGGAGGAAAATGTATATAGATATACCATACCATATGCTAAAATTTTCCATTCTTCATTCAATTATCTACCCTGTTCAACACATAAAAATGTGAATAAATATTTCCTTATAAACAAAATCCAAGGTATACTATTGCAAAAAGACACTTAAAAAACAAAATCTTAGTCTTTCTTCTCATTAAATAAAAATGCTAATATACAAACACTTTTGATATTTATGTAAGTTGTAGGAGTCTGCCATGTCTCGGTCACAAGTGAGGTTTAATCACGACAGTCCATAAATCATGACTGTCCACATCTCAAATGCAGGCTTAATGCAAACAAAAGTTGCTCAAGATAAATTTTTCTGTTTTTCTTTTCAGTTAAAAAAAAAAAGCTTCATTTTTGAGATTTTAGAATTACGTTTGAGTTATCTGAAAAAATACAATTTCAATGCAAAAGCCCTATCAAGCATTCAAGAATGTTCTGCTGGTGCTATAATCTTTTTTGCATGTCTTTGTTTTCATAGGACAAAAAAGTAACAGAATAAACAAAACATCTGAGAACTTTAAACGGCTAAACACAAGCACACAATCTGAATGGTATGCCTCATGCACACTCGTACAAACTCAAAGCATGAGGGCAAAGATCAGACACCTTTCTTCTGCATTTGTTCCAGCTTTCTCCTTAGAAGACTGTAATTCTCCTTGGTGCCTGTGGCTGCAGGGTCAAGCTGCAAGGAGATCTCATAGTGTTTCTTGGCCAAGTTGAGATGTCCCCAGCGATGATAAAGCACAGCTGAAATAGCAGATGAATTCTGTTGGAAGCACTTCTGAATAACTTGCAAGCTTCCCAATCACATGCACAAAGAACTATTACAGGACCTTTATAAAAACCACTGTTTAAAAAAAATATTGTTTGTACTGCAAACTTTATTTATTGTAATCATACACCCTGGGGAGTGTCCCCTGGACCCTTGCCTGTTACTCAAAGGGCTCTTCTTGCCGTTAGATGGGAATCACGTGCCTACAGCAATGTTACTAATAAAGAAGGGAAAAGGGTAGATGAATGTTTTAATGCTGCCATGAAAACTTCCAGGGGGCCAGCACTGCACTGAACTCTGGCTTAAGTCTAGAGTCCAGAATGTTTAAGTCCAGTCTTCTATTTTTTTAACATTCACCACAAAGAATCCAATCATTTACTTTAGATTCCCCTATATCTTTTATTCAAGTAATAGCTTGTGTTTCTCGTTTGAAATAAGGGTTCTAACATCAAAATCTGACTATAAAAACGATAGTTACAATAAACTTAATCATCAACACTCTAAGCCTGATTGGTATAAAGACTTTTTTTTTTCTTGTGGTGCTGGAGACTGAACCTAGGGCCTCCAGAGTGCTAGGCAAGCACTATACCACTGAGCTAGATCCCCAGAACATTTTAAAAATGTTTCATTTTGAGGCAGGGTCAACACAGGTTGCCTTTGAAACAGTTACTACTTCCCTAACAATGATTTTATAGACACACATATAACAGAATTTCAATATGATTCCAATGGAAAACTTTCTTACCCAAATTCCCATGGTAGCTTGCAACATTTGGATTTGCTTTAATTGCCTTGAGGAATAAAGCTTCAGATTCCTAAAAAAATGAAATATATGCAGAAGTACTATACATGAAACAAAATTGATTTGTCCCCTGTGGTTTTCAGTGTTAGTACTGTTGTTTAGTGCCACTATATCCTTCTAGAAACAACCTCTGCTGAACAGAGGCCAGAGCAGTGAGCAAGGAAGGTAACAAGGGACAGCAGAACACAACAGTGTCCAGAGAAAGGTGATGAAGATGCTTAGAAACTCCGCCACCTGCCTTACAGAGTGGCAGGAATTTTGTAACTTAATGCGAGGGAATTGGTTTAGGAGGTAGTAAAGGGAGAAGGCAACAGAACAGGAAAGGGACAGCTGTTGAGGTCACCCATGAAAGGTGCATGTTGAGCCTGCACTGATAACCTCATTGCTGGGACCCTCAAAGGCAGGAGCATGTGTTTGTTTAATAGACCCCATACACACTTCAGGTTGCCCTTGGCAATAGAAGCAGCCCATTCAGCTGGAATGAGCAGAGGAAACAAGAAAGAAATGGCCACCTGTGATGGAAGCTGTCACACCTGTTTATTCATACACATACTATATATGACCAAATGCCCCTGGTGAGCATGGGCTCACTCCTGTACAGACTGGCATTTCCTCTAAATTATCCTTCCTTGCAATGAGGTCACTATGAAGCAAGGTGAAATTGTTTTCTACCTGAGTCCAGATGATCAATTTCTACTATAATGCCTGACAATAAAGATGCCCAACCAGTCCAATATAAACCCAGGTCACTATATGTCTATGACACACCTGTTGTATCAAAAAGAGCCAAGCTCACTGTAAATGGCATCATGAGCTAAGCTTATATAACCATGCTACTGGCTTATGGACAATTTTGGCTTCTTGTGTTCTATGTGTACTTTCTGAGTGGGTTTCCCACCTTTCTAAAGCATAGGACCAGCAATTCCTCTGCCCTTGGATGATGGGAGTTCTAAGAAGCAGGCAGGGGGGCCAGGTGGACAGCTGTGAACCTAAAGATTCTAGACAGAGCTGGCAGAGAAAACCCTGCCTTGGAGAAACGTCACTAAATGAGATGGAAAAAGATATCGGTCTGACACACAGAATTCTCTTGGTGAGTAAATGTCTATGTCCCAGCTGCCAAACGGCCTGCAGAGACCCAAGATTTTCCTACTCTATCAGGTGAGCTGTAAAGCAAACAAAACAAAACCTATGAAGTCAAATGGTCTTGAGAGCTCTGTTGTGGTTTTTATGCAGCTTTGCTATTTATTATCATTTTCAAACAATTTCATCTAACATGTAGAACTAGAGAAAATATAGCATACAGAAAACCAAAATCTACCTTTAAAATGCTCTGCTCTCTCCGACCTACAGGCCTCTCTCTGGAGTAAGTCGATCATGCCCTCTGTGCCTTGGCTCCCCGAGCCTCACTCACCCTCCCATCTCCCCCGCCTTCTCACCTCCTGGCCTGGGTCGTGTCCCATTCCTTGTCTTGGGGCCCCAGACATCTTGGGGGAACCACCACTTCTTCCTGATCCTTTGCATCCAGACCAACCCAGTTCCTTCTCAGGTCTCCAGGAGCACTCTGGGCCTGGCAATGCCCTCACCTCCCTCTACTTCCCTGGGCCTGCACGACCCTCCAGCTGCTTTCCTGGACGTGGGGGCTGACCTTTCCTCTTCCTGATCCTTTGCATCAAGACAAAGCCAGCTCCTCAGTGCAGTCTCCAGGAGCCCTTGGGGCCGCTTCCTGTCCCTATCTTCCTTTGCATCTCTGGGTGGCATGGTCACCAGCTGCCCTACACCAGCACTTTCCTGGGCCAGGCTCCCAGGCCAGTCCAACACCCAAATTCCTGAGGCCAAAATCTTTCCTGGAGGGATCCAGACCTTAGGAGAAAGGCTGAGACCATCTAATCCTCATCTGACTTGGGCCTCTGTGGGAACTCCTAAAGAAAAAAGCAATCTGGCCACTCCAATATAAAATCAAAAGAGAGCCTAGATGAACCAGCTTTTCATGCCCAAAAAGTAAACCACAAAGGCACATAAAGTTTACAAAAAGAAGCAGACCTAAAGTTGAAGACTTGAGTCTCACACAAGAATCAGAAACAACAAAAGAAATTCACATGTCAAAATCAGGGAGAAAAAATAATAACATCAAAAACCAAAATAATATATTCCCACCAAATACCAATAGTCCTCTAGAGGAGTAAAATGAGAAGCCCCTAGAGTTAATGCAGGACATGGAACTTAGAAGAACAATTATAAACATGATAAAAGAATTTGGTGAATTTAAAGAACACAGAAACAAAGAAATGAAAGAACTGAAGGAAGATAGGGATAAACTTCTGAA
>NW_008337765.1:194954-195883 GCF_000622305.1 Nannospalax galili | reverse complement strand
GAATACTCAGGCTGAAATGAAGAAGGAAGTGAAACAGTCAATAAGCCAATTAGAAATGACAGGAGAAAGCCTCACCAATAGGATGAATGAAATGGAAAACAGAGTATCAAGACTGGAAGATAAAGTGGATGAACTAGACCACTCAAGCAAAGATTGTGAAAAACTGAAGAAATCAGAAGGAATAAGCAGGAATTGCGTGACACCATAAAAAGACAAAACTTAATGAATCATAGGCATACAGGAGGGAGAAGAATCCCAAGATAATCGCAAGGACGAGATCTTCAACAGAATCATGGAATAAAATTTTCCAAAATTAAAGAAAGACATGCCCATACAAATACAAGAAGCATATAGAACACCAAACAGACAGGACAAGAAAAGAAACTCCACGGTACATCATAGTAAAAACACTACACATACAAAACAAAGAGACAATACTGAAAGCTGCAAAAGAGAAACAATAAGTCACATATAAAGGAAAACCCATTAGGATTACAGCTGACTTTTCAATGCAAACCATGAAAGCTAGAACAGCCTGGACCAAAGTATTCCCAGTGTTAAATGACCACAGATGCCAACCCAGATTACTATATCCAGCCAAAATGTCTGTTATAGTTGAAGGGGAAAGAAAAATCTTCCATGACATAAATAGGCTGAAGGAATTCATGTCCACAAAACCAGCCATTCAGAGTTCTGGAAGTAATACAAAGTGCTGAAGAAAGGAATGACTATACCCAAGGGATTGCAGAAAAAAACTCAATGAAGGTATAACTGGAAAAGTAGAGCTATATCAAGAATGTAAACAGAAAAAAAAATGGCAGGATTCAATACACATCTTTCATTAGTAACTTTAAATATTAATGGAATGAACTCCCCAGTCAAAAGATAAAGACTGTGAATGGATTAAGAAACAAAATCCATCTTTTTGT
>NW_008337765.1:193682-194179 GCF_000622305.1 Nannospalax galili | reverse complement strand
TAATGAAATTGAAACAAAGAAAACAATACAAAGAATCAACAAATCTAAGAGATGGTTCTTTGAAAAGATAAACAAGATTAATAGATCGCTAGCCCAGTTAAGCAAAAGAAAGAAAGAGCATCTCCAAATCAACAAAATCAGAGATGAAAGGGGAAACATCACAACAGACACCAGAAGGATACAGAACATTATAAGGGAATACTTTAAAAACCTATACGCTACTAAATTTGAAAACCTAAAAGAAATGGACAGATACCTAAAGGTATGGGAACCACCAAAACTGATCCAAGAAGAGAATTAACAGCTTAAACAGACCCATAACACAAAAAGAAATTGAAACAGTAATACAAAACCTCCCGACTAAAAAAAGCCCAGGAGCAGTTGGATTTACAGCAGAATGTTATCAGACATTTGAAGAAAATCTACATCTAATACTACTTAATTTATTCAAAAAAGATAGAAATGGAGGGAGAACTTCCAAATTCTTTCTATGAAGC
>NW_008337765.1:179741-190594 GCF_000622305.1 Nannospalax galili | reverse complement strand
GGCTCCTCCCAAGCCCATGTGACCCCTGAGGAACAGATCCTCAAATGCCCTTAAGAGCAAAGATAAATCGGTTTATCTGGTCTAAATTTATGGCCTTAAACACCCAAAAGGAAAGTATAACCAAAGATTAAAGGGGCCAATATAATTTCATAATAGTCCATTTGTATAGCTAAAGGCTACATAACAAGCAACAATGCCAGACAGATGATACCTTCTTTTGAGTTGTTGGCCAGGGTGGCCAAAGGGATTCCTAAATAGTAACTCAGCATAGAACTGGGAAAGTGAACAGAAGACCCCAATCTTATCCAAAGGAATATTGACAACTGATTACCACTAGATGAGGAACAGCTGACCCTCTAAAACAAAGACCTCTAGATAGGCTGACTAGATTCACCATATGGACAAGTAGCGGGGAATGGTTGGGGGTTCCCACAACATAGCAGACACTAGCAGGGATATCAGAGTATAAGGGCTCTAGTGAGGGGAGGAAGACTATGGGAGGGTGCCATCTGGGAAGTGGGTGTATAGCTGAATAAGATGGTTTTGGGATGTTTTGTGTGATATACACACACATACAAAAAAATCAATTTTTAAAAAAATGTATTATATTTGAGGAGGAAGCATGGAAATTTACATCATGTTAATTAGTAGAAGTGCTACTAATGACTACCCAATGACTTTATAGACATACACAGGCGCCAAGGATCCAAGTGCAACCGATTATGACTAGTAATAGACACATACAGATTAGAGATGTATGTGCCAACATCTCAGTGTTAGTAGCAAAACAATGAGTCTTTCTGCAAGGAACAATATATTCTAAAGTGAAATGTAGACATTTTAATGGAGATCTTTTTTAAAGGTTAAAAACTCATTCAATTTTATGTCTTACAGGGCTTATACTGAGTTCAATATTGTATAACTATTACCTCAACTGTGAACCTAGAAACTTCACCCACTTGTGAAGGAGATGTACTCTTGCTCTGGAGTGTGTTACTGAATATGTTAAAGCTGTAATGAAATGTTTCTTCTAATCATGCAGTTATTAAAAAATTTTTAAAAATGATTTAAAAAAGTACTCTGCTGCTGGAAGATGGAGTTTTCTGGAAGGACTGTTTTAGGGATCAAAAGCTGTATCTTAGAGTCATTTCTCATTCAGTCAACTGCTTTAATGCCAAGACCATGGCTGTTCCTGGTCAATGAGGAGTCAGTGAGACTGGGGGAGACAGTGGCAGGCACCATGGTAGGCAGGGGTTTAGAGTTCTCACTTCCTTAGGGGGCAACTGCTTCTGAGAGGTAGGATAGAACTCTGCAGGGGAAGCAGGAGACAAAGGAGGAAACCAAAGTCCGGGGATGCAAACAGTGTAGTCTGGACATATGGGTGTCAGAGGAAGTACAGGTCTGGGAGGAAGTGAGTGTGGGCTGGAGCTACTGCCTCAAGAAGCAGTGAGGTCACCCGAGTGCCTGCTTCAGCAGCCCTGGACTGTACCTGACAAGGGCAGGCAGGGTGTTCAAAGCCCATGTCATGCTGATCCTCTGCATCAGGCTTTTGATGGCAAGGTTTAAGAAAGCAGTGAACTATTTACAAACTGATCCATGGAGGGGTTTGGATGCTTCATGGCTCAGGCAATGTGCTGATTTCATACCAATTAATAGACAAACTCACATTTTAAATGGGAGTTTTTTTTTTTTTAAATCAATACAAAGGAAAAGCACCACATTCTTTTCTGAAGTGCATTTAGCAAAGGCACAGGACTGAGAATGGCCTTGCAATATGGGTCTTTTAATAAGTAGCATAGGTCTGGGTGGAGGACCTGGCATGTCATTTCAACCACTACAGTGATTGGCAAAAAGCATCACAGGAGCAGCAGGACATTCAGTCCAAGTGTGTGCCCTCTGAGGGCACTGTATCTTGCTTGACTCAAGGAAGGCAAGGGCCAGCATGTGACGTGAAGCTGAAACCAGAGCACACAGCAATTGCCTTCCTTCCCATTCACTCAGGCAGAAACAAGGCAGCTTGTGGGTCATGCCCTCTACTGCCTGCCAGTCTCCTTTAAAGCTCACAGAGGGTGACCCCTTGGGCTTGGAGCCTGGTTCAGCAATAGTAAGTAGCCGAGCTTGAGTAAAATATTCATTTCTAGTTACCTTTTATTTCTGGCAATGACATGATGCTTACCCTTTAATCCCATTTATTTGTGTTTAAAGTCCATTGAAAGAAAAATATCAGCTGGGTATAGTGGTGCACACCTGTAACCCTAGGTACTTGAGCAACTGAGCATTGGTGAATTTGGTGTCTGCCTGGGCTACACAGGAAATCAGAGGAAAACTCAGACTCAAAATAAATACATCAAGAAAGCAACTTATAGTTTAAGTCAGGACGAACGTTCAAGAGGAAACCCAAGAAATTCTTAAAGGTGTGACATATAAGACCCGACTTTGGGAAACTGCTCTCTCTATTTACCTGCTCTTAAATCATGAGGCCAGTGAGCTATGTATAAAGGGAAATTGACAGTGAAATGACACAGTAAGAACTGAAAAACATCACTTTTGAACTTTTGCCCTGAATTGGAAATTAAAACATTAAGAAATAACATAAATTTTAGTACATTTAAAATGATCTATAAAGCCGGGCATGGTGGCACACGTCTTTAATCCCAGCACTTGGGAGGCACAGGCAGGTGGATCTTTGTGAGTGTGAGGCCAGTCTCATCTACATAGTGAGTTCCAGGACAGCTGGGGCTACAAGGAGACCCTGTCTCAAAAAAAGCCAAAAAAAAAAAAAAAAAAAAGATCTATAGAGGTTCATTTCATGATCATCAAACTAAAATTATTACCATTTAATAGTTTCCTTGTGCATGTTTTCCTATCCCCTGGCCAGGAGTTGGCTAGATTGCGATCTTCACTTTACACATGAACAAACCAAAGCCAGGACAGGTAAGTGACTGCTGTTAGGTACTACAACTACAGCACACAGCAGGAACACTCACTCTGCACATCGTTTCTATTTTCAAAAATTATTTTTATTATATGTGTATGAGTGCATTGCCTTCAAGTATGTAAGTGCACCCATGTCATGCAATGCATGCAGAGGTCAGAAGATGGAGTTGGATCCCCTGGAACTGCAGTTTTTGGATGGTTGTTGGCTGCCATGTAGGTGCTGGGAACTGAACCCAGTTCCTCTGCAAGAGCAGCCAGTGCTCTTAACTGCCGAGCTATCTCTCCAGCCCCCACATCAACATTTTTAACAAGGCTGTGGAAGCCTGCATTCTGAGTCTAATGAGAAATGCATTGGACATTTCACTCTGTGAGCTGGGTGTCAAAATGTTAGACAGCAAAATAAACATAAAAACAGGACCAGGACTGAAGACACAGCTCTACAGAGATCGAGCAAGCAAATGAGAGTATAAGGCATCGATGCCTGGCCCAATGGCATGTGCTGTAATCCCAGCACCCAGAAAGCAGAAGGAATTCAAGTTCAAGGCTAGTGAACTATACAGCAAGTCAGTCAGTGGTCCCTCCTTCCCTCAAAAACCAAAATCCAAAGCTGGGGAGATGGCTTAGTCAGTAAAGTGCTTAGTGAAAGCATGAAGATTTGACTTGTATCCCCAAGACCCCTGTAAAAGTAGGTATAGTGCTAGGGAGGCAGAGTCAGGAGGATCCCTGGAGCTCCCTGGCCAATCTAGCTGAATACATGAGCTCCAGATAGTGAGGACTCCCTTGAAAAAATAAGGTAAGAGTGACTGAAGAAGATAACCTACATCAACCTCTGGCTTCCACCCACACATGTGCAAACACATGCACACATGCATACATATACATGTGAATATACCCATAAACAGCCTGATGTGGTGGTGCACACCTTTAATCCCAGCACTCGGGAGGCAGAGGCCTGGTCTACATAGTGAATTCCAGGCCAGCTGGGGCTACAGGGAGACTCTGTCTCAAAAAGACTAAAAATAATAAAATGAATATACCCACAGGCAACCCCCTCCACCTCCAAATCTAAGCAAGAAAAACCAGTAAGTCCTTAGATGAAAAGTGAGTTATCCAGAGTGCAGACCCCTGATCTCTGAGCTAAAGGACATGGCTACTTCAGTCCCACAAGTGGCCACCACATCCCCCCTCCCCCAGCATCTGCCCAGGGCTCTGCAAGGAGACAGCCAGCAACAAGCACCAGGCACGCAGTAGGCCAAGAGCAAAGGGATCTCTGTACTGAGAAAAAAAAATACAGTTTTTAAAAATTCCAAACCCTTAATCTAAAAACAAGCATCATCTTTGCCTTGTGAGAGGAAAGCTACACACCTGTTTAAATTCCGAACCCTAAATTTAGAAAATGTATCCAATGCTGGTTCCCTGGCTGGACTATGGCTGACCCTCTGGCTGGAAAAGTCCCATCATGCTCCCCTGCTGGTAGCTACTCCAGAGCTTAAAGGAGCTCCTTATCTCAGATTTCATCTTGTTCCTTATCTGAGGCTCAGCACCCTGGACTTGACAATTCGCATGAAAAATGCGGAACTAATTTCTTTACTCTGCTCTATGGAGTATGTTACTTTATCTGGGGGTAGCAAAAAAAGATGTGAACAGGAAGTCAAATGAAGCCTGGGTTCAATTCCCTTAATAGAAACTCAAGTTCATAGACTGTAGGATGATAGAAAAATCAATAAGGTGATCCATAAGTTGTACTGTGAAGGTTAGCTGCAGCTGGTCAGTGGAGGACCAGCCTTCTGAACTGTCCTCGCTGACAACCACATCCCATTCTCCACACAGAGGTATAAAAATGAAATGAAACATCCCCGAAAGCTAGAAAGCTAAAATGTATAGTGAAACCACTAAATTCATTGACATACTGACATTAAAAAATGACATAAACACATGAAATAACTTACAGAAAACTAAACCAATGATGTCTAGTAACAGAAGTGACACTGGAAAGATACTAATTAATTGCTACTATTAGGCTGTGAGTCTTATCCACAGCCCCAGGGTGATCAGCGCAACCTATAGCTGTTATCATTCTGAAATAAAATTACTGAGAATAAAATATTAACATGAAATAGTAATAAAATGTTGATGACTATTTTAAGCAGTAACTCAAATATCTATGCTCCTCAAATGAATTAGGGGTCTGCTTTTCAGAGTGTTTGTGCTATGGGGGTGGGGGTGGGGCACTGAGGATGCTGGTTAAAAGTACACATCCCCTGACTTTACCCATGCCATGGTGACTTCCCATGCCTCCCCTCATGGGGAGGAATCTATGTTAACCAGCTCCATCAGTGATGCTGATGTACAGAATCTGAGTGTGGGATTGCTGGTTCTGAGAACCTCAAGTCCCCTTCAATCCCTGTAAAGTGGGTAAGACCCAGTTAACCAGTCAGCAGTGTTGAAAACCCCAGTGAAACTGATTTAGTATCTTTTTGGTTGTTTGTCTGCAGTGCTGGAAGTTGAACCAAGGGCCTCATATATCCTAGAAAAGTACGCTATCACTGAGCTACATTTCAGTACTAGATGTAAATCTTATGATTTCCATTGGCCAAAAATCTCTAGGGCTTTGCTGATGGCATGCAATTCAGAGAAGAAAAAACTTTAGCAGCAGTGGGAGCTAGCTGTACATCCTCCCTCTCCCTAGCTGGCTACTCTCTGTAAGCAAAAGACAGCACCCACAGATAACCCCTAGTGCTCTGTCCCTACTTCAAGGAACAGGGTCAGACCCCTTCATGCAAGGGTGAGCCAGGGTATGTTCTAGAAGAGCTTCACCATTCGAAGTGGTCCTAACACCTGCCATGTAGCAAGCAGCTAGCTCATCCTAATTCCTGCCCCTCCCCGAGGTTCTCTTCCTTCTCCACAGGGAAGCAAACTGGGTCCTGACAGGAAAAGGACACCGGGT
Organism: Nannospalax galili; assembly: GCF_000622305.1. Lineage (NCBI taxonomy): Eukaryota > Metazoa > Chordata > Mammalia > Rodentia > Spalacidae > Nannospalax > Nannospalax galili. Next base: position 184,710 of record NW_008337765.1, on the reverse strand, counting down.
TTGACCCACAAACATGTTGGGCAACTTCTGCAGAAAATAAACTGCCCACGCTACCCTGGTACGCCAATGCCACAGTTCTAGCCTAATTCTGGATTGAACCTGGCAGAAGGCACACTGATGGCCTGTGGTTTACATACCTTGTACTTCTGAGATTTCCCCAAAACATTTGCCAATGAGAACATAAGAGAGTGATCATTAGGAATTAATTCCAGGGCCTCTCTTCCGACTGCTTCAGCCTGGGCTAAATTACCTGGGAGAAATAATGAAAAAATTATGTTAATATTGTACCTGAGTTTTCATCTCTAAAACAGGACTCACATGTATTACACATGATTATGAAAATACCACTTAACAAAGTCCATGTAGAATGTGTAAAGACACCCCCCGGCAACACACAGAGAACCTTGCGAATGGAAGAGCCATGGCAGCTCAGCACTGTTCTAACAGTATGTAAACACCTTTAGATTACATTCTGTAAAACCACATAAAACAAGAGCTTAAAATTTCCCCGAGATACCAGTTATCCCCAAACTGGAGAAAACATGTCTCCAACATTAAGAGGATTATACTAACCCTAACTTTTGAATTATTCTCATATGGAAGTAAAAATTCTGTATTTTCTTAGAAAACAAGTGTCTGTTTCTTTTCCACAATGCTTGCTAGCTATAAATCTTGTCAAAGTGTCACCATGGTTTCTTAAAGGATGGTTGTATTTTTAAAAACAGGGCTGGGGATGTAGTTCATTTGGGAAAATGCCTAAGATATGCAAGGTCCTAGGATGGAGCTCCAGCACAAGAAATGAAAAAAGGGTAGCAGATGACTCCTAACGGGTTGGATCTGGTCTACCATGGACCGAAAAAAAAAAAAAAACAAATGAACTCATTAGCATTAGATCTTAACTAAGAATCCATTGCTCTCAGTGTAAGACTTGAGGGTGACTCCTATGTGGACAGTCCATGAACTTGGGAGAATGGACCTACATCTTCCACTCCATCAAAATAGATGTCTTTCTTGTTCAGGTCTGGGTGCTTCTAGCACACTTGGTGGTGGTGTGGCTAAAGCCAGGCTTCAAGACAAATGCGGTATGATTACACATCTTCCTCCACAACGCAACACCAATTCTAAGTACAGTATGATTTTCTTCCAATGTGTTATATTCCAGTGTGTCAGAGGAAACTCCACTCTCTAGAAAGACATACATATGTGTATGTGTGTACTTGTGTGCATGTGCATGTGGAGGCCAGAGGTCAATGTCAGCTGTCTTTTTCAATTGCTCTCCTACTTATCATTTGAGGCAGGGACAGGGTCTCTCACTGAAACTGGAGTTCACCAATTCAGTCATACTAGCTGGCCAGTGAGTCCCCAAGGGATCCCCATCTCCTTAGTGCTGGAGTTATAGGCATCCACCATGCCTAGCTTTTTATGTGGCAGGGACCAAGCTCAGGTCCTCATGTTTGTGCAGCAAGCTCTTTACCAACTGAGCCATCTCCTTACTCCCTAGAAAAACAGAGAGCTTTGTAATACCAAGTAACCCCATGTTTGTTTAACTTTTAAACTGTGGGGAGCACACTGATCTAGGCACCCTAGTTGGCCCACAGTACTGGACAGTGGAACACCTTCTCATCTTATCTTCCTTTGCACCTGTGTTGTCCAGGAGGATGATCATGTTGTTCCAAGCCAGGCTGTGTTCTGGCTTCAGCACGGTGGCATTTCTCCATGCGTTCAGTGCATCCACATGGCGATTTAGATCCGCATACTGAAAACAAAGCAACACCCCCCAGAGTCAATATTCTAACTTTTCTGCTTTTATTCCTCTCTAAGATATTACCAACAAAGCCAAACAAAACCATATAAAACCCCCACCTTACCTTTATTTATAGAGATTCTCATTTTTTCTTACCAACCCATGTCATGCATTTAAAAAAAAATTCATGAAATAGATAGCATTATGATACCCACCTTACAGATGCAGCAACTAAAGCAACAGGGAAGTGATTAACTCGCTCAGTCACACAACTAGAAATGAAGACCCATAAGCCCAAGACGGCATAATTATATAACCTGTCATTTTGTGATCACAAGTATTATACCTTATTTCAGACTACTGAAATAACTGAAAAACACTGTTCATGATTCTTTTTCCAGAAAATCCCCATATAGTCCATCTTTGATCAAGTATCATTTAGAACAATAGAAAAATATTTCTGAATTAAAAAGTTGTGTATGGGTCTTTAGACATGGCACTCTGGAGGCAGGGGCAGGCAGAGCTCTCTGAGTTCAAGGGCAGCCTGATCTACATAGTGATTTCCTGGCTAGCCAGGGCTACAAAGTGAGATCCTGTCTCAACAAAAACAAAAAAAGTTATGTGGGGGTCAGGGAGATGGCCCAGTGGGTTAAGTGCTCACTGTGCAGATCCTTAGCACCCACCAAAAAACTGAGCCTGGTGCATGACACGGGTGCACTTACATACATGCAGGCATAACACGCACATAAAATAGAATAAATTTAAAACTGAGTCTGCCAGCGTATACCTGTAACCCCAGTGCTTGGGGGCGGGGGTCAGGGACAGGTGGACCTGGGGCTCACCGGCTAGCAAGTCTAGAGAAAATGGCAAGCTCCCAAACAGTAAAACAGTGAGATACCCTATCTCAATAAGTTGACCTGTGGCCTTCACATATATACACAGGTGAGTGTGCCTATGAGAGAGAGAGAGAGAGAGAGAGAGAGAGAGAGAGAGAGAGAGAGAGAGAGAGAGAGAGTAGAGAGAGAGAGAGAGAGAGAGAGAGAGAGAGAGAGAGAGAGAGGTCTCCAATTCACTTGTGAAGAATGATCTAGAACTCCTTATCTACATCTAACTCAAGATAAAAATATGGGCCTTTCAGACTTAGTTTGCAACCTTGGAAAATACAGTCATGCAGAAACCCTCAGCAATTTGGAGCCTCTTTGCCTTGTTTGGGAAGGACAGAATTCTCCTTGCTTTCTCATGAGAAAGATTTCACTTAACATTCACAATATAAAATGGCTGGTTCTAATCTGCAAAGTCAGTAAAAGCCACTGAAGGACAAAACGATGGATTCTTTTTATCTTTTCTTTTTCCATTTGTGTATGTGTGTGTATATATGTATGTATACGCATGAATGTTTTTGCATGTGTGTGGGTTCTGTGCACATGTGTGCATGTGCATGTGTAAGCCAGAGGCTGATGTAAGGAATCACCTTCAATGGCTCTTTCACCATATTCATTGAGGCAGGGTCTGTCAATCAAATGTAAGCTTGTAGATATGGCTAGACTTGCTAGCCAGCTCGTTCTGGGAATTTCATCTCCAACCTCTGAGGCTAGAATTACAGGTGGGTCACTATGTCCACTTGACGTTTTATGTGCATTTCTGGGGATCCAGAACTCTGGTTCTAATACTTGTGTGGCAAGTGCTTTAATCACTGAGCTACCTTCCCAACCCAGCAATGATTTCTTACCAGCTAAGCCTAAGCCTCCCACTTCTCCCCCTTTAAGACAGGGTCTCACTGTGTAGCCAGCTGGCCTGGAATTCACTATGTAGACTAAGCTGGCCTTGAACTTACAGAGATTTACCTGCCTCTGCCTCACAAGTGCTGGGAACAAAGGCATGCGTGACCACATCCAACCCCCCGACCCTCTTAAACTCAGCTCAAAGGTAAATTTCATCTGAATATATTTGATTCCTTAAATTCTGCAAAAAATTCAAATGACAGTACTCTGTCAGTTTTAGGCTGTAATTTCCTTCCTGCCTGGTGTTATCTTTTCACTGGAAAACAGAAACATTTTGACTTGGCCTTTGACCCACACAGCATGTAGGTAGTATATTAAGAAAAACAGGTTTAATGAATTATGGAAACATTTACAAATATCTTTTGTTAAAGATGTCAGAATTTCTCATGATGCTTAGAAAATCAGGTTATATAATGCTTTAGTCTTTAAAACTATTAGAAAATGGTATAAAATTTCAAAAAATTAAAATAAACTGGGCTGCTTAATTACACTAACATTGAACCAGGTCTCTAAATTAGATGTCTCAATGATGTTCCAAGCCAATTTTCTCCAGCAAGTGATATGCATGAGTCGCCTCGACAGAATCCACTCTGACAGTGTAAAGTCATTCATTCATGGCAACAAAATTCCTCATATGTTTTTCAACTTATTACACTATAACTTTGACTGTCATTCCTATTTATTAAAGGCTGAATTAAGTAACAGGTTTTCATTGTCTCCATAACTACTCTTCTACAGAAACACTTAAAGGAAGCAGAGAAACTCAGTGATTTAATCTGAAGCAGAAAGTAGATGGGCAGTGCACACATGGCTCACCTGTAAGTCCTTTGCCCACGCCCTACCCTGCTCCAAATGCCAGGTATAAGAGTCTGCAAACTCCCAGGCTCCTTTGATACCTGACTCTGTTATATTTCTGCCAATCGGAGTCAAAAACCTCAGAAGGGGGCCAAAGGAACAAAGATTTTCCCCACACTCATTTTGCCCTTTCTCCTCTTGGCTGTTTCAGAAGTAACTCTGTCTGGTACTCCAGTGTCCTGGGGCTGAAGCAGTGGTCTTTCCTTCTGGGCCCCAGTTGTTAAGGTATGGTAGCCTTTTCTAAGTTTCATTCCCTTCCCATCCATATGCCTACCCCAAACCTATGGGGTTTTCTTTCATTATTAATCTCTGCATTAATATATTCCATTTTTGTTTCTTGGGCAAGTCTTCTCTGTTTAAAAAGCATTACTCCAGTGTCCTGGGGCTGAAGCAGTGGTCTTTCCTTCTGGGCCCCAGTTGTTAAGGTATGGTAGCCTTTTCTAAGTTTCATTCCCTTCCCATCCATATGCCTACCCCAAACCTATGGGGTTTTCTTTCATTATTAATCTCTGCATTAATATATTCCATTTTTGTTTCTTGGGCAAGTCTTCTCTGTTTAAAAAGCATATTGCTTTAGATACTTAAGTGA
>NW_008337765.1:146072-178822 GCF_000622305.1 Nannospalax galili | reverse complement strand
AAAAGATAAGCCACAGAAGAGATAATTAAAATATACTAATCGTCAAAAGAATTTCATTTTACTTTTTATTTTATTAGCATTGCTTTTTAAAAAAGGAATATGATTACATTGAAAAAGTTTGTACTGGTTGGAGAATTTGGAAGGGGAATTATATTCACAGTATTGTTGTAGCTTGATAGTACAGGTAGTACAGTTTTGTCAGTAAAGCTCAAAAATTTTAGTAGACATATAGAACTGCTAGTTTACATTAAAAATACAATTACTTTTTTTAGTATAAGAGTTTTATCAGTTTAGTTATTAAAATACTTTTAATTTTTTTTAACTTCCCAGACCGTGATTTTTATTTTCAGAAGTTCAGTTTGATGTTTTGTTTTTTCTGGAGGGCACAGGTGAAGGTATGCTGGGGCTGTAGAAGATTAATAGATAAATGATAGAAAACCTCTTGGTTTTCTGGGAATTGGAAAGGTCCAACGTCAAGGATGCCTAGGACCACCTGGGGAGCCAAGACAAAACTGGCCATCAAGGGAGATGTTCATTCTAGAGAATCAGTCCTCCTAAGTAAGACTACAATCTGCAAATAACAGAAACTTCTCCATCCCCAGAATAAGCCCAACACAGAGGCAAAGCCACTGCCAAGCACAAGCTGGGCCCTTGGGGGAGCAAGGCTGTGGAGAACAAGTCACCCAAGCAAGGCTGAAACTTCTGCTGAACATCAGGAATCCTCCAATCTACTTCACCATCAGAGAGCTTTGAAGACGTGGGACCTGAGGAAGCACGTCATCAAAGAAGTGCCTTTAAGGGTTCACTGTGCACCAGCCCATTCCTATCTTTCTCTTTTGTTTCCTTCCAACTGCCATAAGCAACATCTTCTACCACATCCCCCACAGTGGTGTTTATCATGCCCCAATGACAACGGAGTCAAGTGACCGTGGATGGAATCCTCTGAAACCATGACTCCAAACAAAACTTTTTCTTTGTTTTCCTCAAAAAAAAAAAAAAAAAAAAAAGCATATTGCACTTTCACTTTCCCAGAATGCATCATGACTGATATAGACAGCCAGCTTCTGCACAGTGAAGAGTTCCCAAGAATTCCTCTGGCCATTTTTACCCACTATGCCCCAAACAATCTAGCTCTTCCTAATTTCCTTTTCTGCAAGAGAACTGCATTATATCTCCTTCTTATCAGAGTCCAGAAATCAAAGCAAACTGCTGTCTTCCATTACAAAAACATGACTTCTAAAAATGACACCTTGAAGTTATTAAGCTCCTCTTATTTGCGGATATATAAGTGAGCTGTTTGAGCTGTTAAAGATTAAGCCCTTAATGCTTTTAGCTGTCAAGGGCAAAAGCTGGATAATTAAGCCACAATGGAGAGCAAAAGCCTTGGGAGACAGGACCTGTGAGTGGAAGGGACCATTTCAAGGTGGTTATGATTAGTAAACAGTACAGAGGTCTCCATCAGTTCAAGGTTATGGATGGTCTTCCCAGAGAAGTATCATGAATCCCAAGACTAGGGCTCACAATGCAAGCTCACATTTTCCAGTCTGTGTTCTTTATTTTTTAAATTTTATTTATTTTTATTTTATGTGTATGTGTATACTGCCTGCATGTAGGTAAGTGCACCCATGTCATACAATGCCCTTGGAGGTCAGAAGAGGCTGTCGGATTCCCTGGGACTGGAGTTACGGACAGTTGTTAGCTGCCATGTGGGTGCTGGGATTCGAACCCGGGTCTTCTGCAAGAACAACCAGTGTTCTTAACCGCTAGGTCATCTCTCCAGCCCCCCAGTCTGTGTTCTTATCTTTGGATGCAACTCCTAGAGGAGCTCAGCTGTCATAAATTCTGTTTTCTAAAGCCCAGGGAATAGCAGTGACAGGCAGCTACTAGGGAAGAAGTGACTGCTGTGAGTAGAGCTTTAAAGTAGGAGGCTGTGGATGGACATACTCGCTTTGCCAGCAATAGCCTGAAAGGAGAGATGTCTAGAAGAGCAATAAGTCAGAGAAGACGTCATAGAGGTGCAGCCTAATGCCATTCAAATATTAGTTTAATAGTTGCAGTGAACAGAAACAGGAGCCCCACCCCCATACACAGATCCAGGTAATACCCCATCTGTTCCCTCCAGCCAGTCTGCTCTCACCTTGCTAACTTTGAAGACTAGCCCTGCTTTGTATGTGATTGAGGTTTTGGTTCCTGCTCACATTATCACAAGGTTTTAAAATGCCTTCCTCTGTAACCTTCTGCCCTCCCTAGCCCCCAGCTTATCCCCAGAATAGCCTTAACTCTCCTTCAATCTTCTGGTTTCACACAGAAAGCTGATTCAGCACAGAAGTATCCAACAGATCATAAAGAAGGGACTTTGGAAATGCAAAGGACAACAAATACTTATCAGGCCTGGTAGTTCTGGAGACAGTGAGGAAAAAAGGAGTACCAGGCTATGGAGCATCCTTGTTCAGACCATTTGCTCCCTAGGCCCAGTCTCATTGCTGCCACCTCTGTATAGGGAGGGACCCCAGAAGAAATAACTCTTTGTTTTTGTTGTTTTGTTTTTTTGAGACAGGGTCTCTCTATAGCCCCAGCTGACCTGGAACTCACTATGTAGATGAGGCTGGCTTTGAACTCACAGAGATCTGTCTGCCTCTGCCTCCCAGGTGCTGGCCACCACGCCTGGCAGTAACTCTTCTTTTTGATATTGGTGATACCCAGAATGGTATTTTCCTATGGTACCTCAGAACTAAAAGAAGTTTTGTATTTTTAAAAAATAAAAACATGCAAGTCACTTCATTCTGAAATGTATAATACAAGCATCATTTGCCCACTTACAGTGACCTGTACAGAATGGGAAAGGTCAGTTTTCACTGCTTGTTAGCCACGTGTCTTGCCATTTTGTGTCTTCCATTCATCTACTGGAGCAGTTTACAAAATCATGGCTACCCAGCCCAGAAACAAACAATTAAGACCAGAGACATTCATATCATGGTAAAAATGGAAGTCTGTTTTTCCTATAAAAACAGCTAATGTTTTCTGGGTTGCTCTCCCCACACAGGCCCTTCTGTTCTGACAGGATCTTCAGTCAACTTTTAGACAGGAATGCTTCCTAGAGGCAGGGGCAGGATAGGGGTTTACTATAATTTTTAAAATATAGATACACTATGGAATATATATATATATATTTATCTTTTTGAGACAGGGCCTCCCTATAGCTCCCCAGGTGCTATGTAGACCACGCTGGCCTAGATCTCACAGAGATTTGAATTCCTCTGCCTCCTGAGTGCTGGAATTAAAGGCATGTCATCATGACTTGCTCCATGGAACTTCAGAATCCCTCATCAGAGATGAGGTGATTGTAAGGATGAATAATTAGTGTGGGGAACTTCTGGTTTTGTTCATACAAAAACTCCTTTTTTTTTTTTTTTTTAAAGAATCCTGGATGCCACCCTACTAGTAAGCCTAAACTGGATAAAATCTGGACAGTTATATGTACATGTCTTTTAGAAATTCCACCGCTATACGTATTTCCCAGTTTGGGTCAGCTGAAACAAGGCACTTCCCTTAACAATTTCACCTAATAAATCTAAATATACTAGGAATATGCATTTGGTTTTAAGAAGCCAAATTAAAAAATCAAGTGAAGGGAGAATACAATCACTCCTGTTTAAAGAATTTTATTATTTGGGACTCATTATTTTCTTGATCAAAAGAAAATTAAGAGCAATCATCAGATCTGCAAACAACAAAAATATGGAGATGATTTCTAACATCTTACTTTCTATTTCCACCAACTAATATAATAGCAAAGCCCTTTCAAACAAATGCTGTAACTTCTGAAGCTGTCTTTTTGGGGAGAATGCCCCCTGCAAAGGAAGAGCTCTATTCCCTGGAGGAAGGAGAGAACAAGGAGGCTCAGAAATCAGCTGCAGGTTTATTTTTAAATCTTAAGTTTCTATTCAATTCATGTTTTAAAAACAGAAATTGATGTTTATCAGGAAGTGAGCCTTTGGAGTACGTTTTCCAGGGCAGAAGGGATGTAAAAGATTTCATTTATTCTTTCGTTTAATCTCTCGCCTTGGTGATTTTGTAAACTTGACTCCTTATAAACTTGATTCAATCTGAATGGCTCACTAATTGGAATGTCAACAGTACACATAAGGAAATCAAATAGCTAACTTCAAATGAGATAAACACATACAAAACTATATTATGGAGAGAACAGAATAGGTCATTTTGCTTTAATTAATGAGAAACCCAGGTACCCTGCCCTTACCAGCCGCCCAAGATTGTAGTAGCAGTCTGGGTATTTCCTCCTGTGTTTAATTGCTGTCCGGTAACTTTGTTCCGCTGCCTCGAACCGTTTCAAGCTATTCTGTACTATGCCCAAATTCATCCATGCAGCTGCAAAGTCTGGCCTGGCAGAGCATTTTTAAAAATGATAAACAAGAAAAAGAAAAGATCAGACAACCACTCAACCCTGCAACTCGGTTTTCTGTCCTTGACAGAATGCTTTTTAAAAAAATACTTACTGTATTTGGACAGCCAATGACAGCAGCTCTTCAGCTTCCTGCAGCTCATTCCTCTCTTTTAGGATGTTTCCAAGATTATTCATGGCATGAACATACTTGGGATTTAGTCTGGAAGTTGAGAGAAAAAACCGAACCGACTGTTACTGTTCAGTCATCTTCCCTAAACAGTTAGGAAGAAACAAAGACCTCTCAAAGTTGGTTGGGCTTTACAGGGGACAGGTCTGCAATCCACGCATATGCTGGCAGTACCTGACTGCTTCCCGGTAATATCTGATGGCCGCTGTTTGGTTGCCTTGATCAGCCAGGTTTTTGCCAATGTTGTAGTGAACCTGAAAAACACAAGTGACATCTGGCCATCAGCACATAGCCGGACACCTATCATATCTACCGAAGACAAAAGGGAAAGGGATTAAAAAAAAAAAAGTTACCCACCAGAACTTTTGTTAATACCCTACTAGGTGGAAGCTACCGGGTTTTATAAGAAGCTGTAAGAAAAGACCACATGGGAGGTGACAAGCAGATACAGGAATAAAGTATGACAGAAAGGAAACTGACTAAGGCACCCTAAAGAAAACTGGACAGGCATGAAGCTAGGCTGTTCTGGCTAGGCCTCATGCTCCACGCCTCCTCTCCCACATTCCTGACACACGGATAATAAGCCAATCAAACACAGACCTGGGAGAGGCAATCGTTCTATCTGCCACTTTTCTAAGATCAGCTTTTCTTGTACAGCATATTCCTTTAGCAGCATCATAAACATTTTGCTTTATTCCTGTTACGAACAGAGTGCTTCTGTTTCCTGTTGCCAAATTTCTATATTAAAATCCCAACTCCTAATGTGAGGACAATAGGCGGTAGGACTTTGGGAGGTGAGTAGGTTATGAAGGTGGGGCCCTGAGGTTGTAATGGGAAGATAGTTGTCCCTGAACTGCAAGAGGGGCCTTAGCAGGCACCACTACCCATTGATGCCATTATGTGCTCCCCAATCCTCAGAACTATGAAAGTAAATACTTGTTTAAGTCCACAGCATTCTGTTATGGCAGCCTCAACCAAGAGGATACCTAGTAAGATGTATCCTCCCTCATCCTTCAGGTGGCAACTGATGGTAACTGGGCAAGGCTCTGTGCCAACAGCTGGGAAGAACATGGGCAGCAAAGGCTCAGCAAATTCCTGCCTCGCAGAGCCCCTAGCTAATGACCAAACCATTTCTTAGAACCTGTATCACTGAATAGAGCTGCAAAGGCTCAGAGCCCAGGAAAGAGTCCTGCAGGTTGCACTTCTGGGCTGAGTTCTAAAGCAGCTACTAGGTAAGCGTGTGTTATCGAGGGTTTTGGGGCAGAGGAGGCAGCACCAGCATGATTTGGTTCAGGGCTGGGAAGAAGAGGTGTTGGGACAGAAGGCTCAGTGTTTTTAGAGTGTAGAGATCTGGGGCCCAGACTGGCTAGCTCTCAGAACCACTGGGCAACAGCAGGTTGATGGGTCACTGCCTGAGAGCAACAGGGACAGTGCAGGGTGTAAGGAGTGTCCTTAGGCTATCATGACAAAGCAACACTAACTGGGGCTGCACACAGGACTGCTATTCTCAGTTCTGAAATCCAAGTCTCAGGTGTGGGTGGGCAGGTTCCTCTCAAAAGAGAGAGGCTGTTTAGCCTCGCTTCTTTCTTTGAATGCCTGTTGGTGACCCTTTGTTCCCAGTCACCTCTCTGCTGTGAGAGGTGAGGCCTTCACTTATGAGCCTTTTCCCCTAGGTCTCCAACCCTCTTCTTTTTTATTAGGATTAAGGGCTGATTTTACTCTGGTTGTAACCTCAGTCTACTCAGATTTCTTTTGGTATAACCGAATGCCACAGGCTGATAAATTCACTCATAGTTTGGGAGGGAGGCAGTAAAGCCTAGGGTGGAGGGCTGCACTTGCTGAGGCCTTCTACAGCATCACTAGACAGTGGATGGCATCACTGGCAAGACTGGTGTGCCAGCTCAGGTCTCTCTCCTTGTGAAGCCACATATACCATGGGCTTCATCCTCATGACTTCATCAACCCTCATCACCTCCGAACACCATCAGTGTATAGTCTGGGAATTACAATTCTATCCCACGAGCTTCACATTCACACCATAGTAATGCCATCTCAACTGGCACTTTCATCATATCCTTACTATCTCTTCCCAAATAAGGTTCCAGCTACAGGTGTCAGGATTTCAATCTGTCTTCTAAGGGGGACACAACTCCACTCAGGATGAGTAGCAGAGGCTCATAATCTGACCTGCATTTTCATAAGCCACACTGTAGGAAATACTTGAGGGGGAAGCAGCAGACAGCGAGGTCCAGGAAGAAGCCATCGCTGTGTTCCTAAGGACAAAGGGCAACAGAGTGAATGAGGGTGGTGGTGAAGAGGAGAGAAATCCGAGGAGCCCTGAACTGGTGATGGACTGATAGAGAGAGAAAAAGGGTCAAGAATGAATGCTAAGTTTCAACCTGTCCGAATGGAACGATGTGACTGAAGGCTTGCAAGAAGGGACTGGGGCATGGCAACTACGCTGAGAAAGAGGCTAGAGTGAACACTGAATCAAGAGAGGACCAGTCACAGATACTGTTGGTGGGGTGGCAGGGAGGGAAGAGCAGGGATAAGAGACATTCCAGGTAGGCATGATCACCTAGTGGTAAATACTATGAAGGGATGGCAATGTTGTAGAAGTGATTAGAAGTGGTGACTGCCTTAAGTGTCATTAACTGTTCACTGTACGTGACATATACTACCACACGCAGCTTAATAATTCTAATTTTAATTCCTTTTGAGGAACTAAAATGGTTCATTTATTTAGGCCTTTTTGAGACAGGGGCTCACTAAATAACCTTGGCTGGCCTGGAACTCACTCAGTAAGCCAGGCTGACCTTGATCTCATAGAGATCCACTTGCCTCTGCCTCCCAAGTGTTAGATTAAAGGCATGCCTGATTATTTAAAATTTTTCTTTTCTTTCATTGGTTTTTTTTTGGGGGGGGGATCTTTTTGAGACAGGGTCTCCCTGTAGCTCCAACTGGCCTAGAACTTGTTCTGTAGACCAGGCTGGTCTCAATCTTACAGAGATCTGCCTGCCTCTGCCTCCCAAGTGCTAGGATTAAAGGGGTGCAGCACGACCATGCCCATTGATTTATTTTATTTTTAATTATGTGTATTTCTGTGTGTGGGTATGAGCATGTAAATGGAGGTACCCATAAAAGCCAGGAGAGGGCATTGGATCCCCTGGAGCTGGAGTTACAGGTGACTGCAATGTGGAGGTCGATGCTGGGAACTGAATGCAAGTTCTCTGCAAGAGCAGTATATGTTCCTAACTGCTGAGCCATTTCTACAGCCCCTATATAATTACTTAAAACAAAAAGCAATTATTCATTGTGTATGCATATGTATGGAGGGACATATATCTATGTATGGGGGAGGTGGCATGTGTGCCTTGGAACAGAGAGGACAGAGGACAATTTGTGGGAGTCAGTCCACTTCTTCCACCATGTGGTTCTTCCACCATGTGGATTTTGAGGATTCATTTTAGGTTATCAGGCCCAGAAGAAAGGGCCTGAGTCATCTTATGGGCCCTAAAATGGTAACTGTATATGATGAGAATTTTGTATCCATTAAAAATTAAAGAGAATGGGGTTGGAGAGGTGACTCAGCAGTTAAGAACATTGGCTGCTCCTGTAGAGGTACCAGGTTTGAATCCCAGAACCCACATGGAAGTTAACAAGCATCCATAACTCCAGTTCCAGGGGATCCAATGCCCTCTACTGTCCTCCTTGGGCACTGAATGACACAGGTGCACTTACACACATGCAGGCATAACACTCATACACATAAAATAAAAATAAATAAATAAAAATGAGAGAGAATATGAAATAATCTTTAGTGACTGAAGAGGCTAATACAGAAGACTGGAAAGAACAGGACTCACAGTTGCTAGAACCTGCTAGAAATTCTTAAGCCAGCTTAGAATGAGGACACCCAGGAAGCTAATACAGGGTGTTTTCTCAGAATGTATTACAAAGAAAGGCTAGGCATGGTGGTGCATGCCTGTAATCCTAATACTTGGGAAGCAGAGGCAGAAGGATCTGGAAACTCAGGCCATCCTAGACTACATAGAAAGTTCAAGGTCAGTGAAGTCTACTTGAGACCCTGTCTCAGAAAAAAAAAAAAAACAAAAAACCATTAGGAAAAAGAAAAGGAGCTGGAACCTAGACTAAGAGCAGGGAAGCAGGGTGGCCTTGGCCCTGAGGGAAATGATCAAAGGTCCCTATTGATGATCAAAAGCTCTTCCCAAAGCCATGCAGTATAAAGGCCAATGACAATCTCAGGAGGGGACACTGCAAATCTCTGTTCAGAGAGGACTCAGGGTGACTAACAGACAATAGTATTGGCACACGTCAAGGGCCACCCAGACTCCACATGTTCTTCCTGAGGCTTTTCTCCCATGAGCTCTCTGAGCTGACAGAGCTTCTTTCCCTTCTGGACTGATAAACCACTTTGGTGTTGAGCATCTCAGAGATTGTGAGGCGAGGTTTGAACCCGAGTTCCTAAGTCCCCCTTTCTTCTTACCACAGCACACCTGCTTCCCAGAAGCCTGGTGCAGATAGGTTGACTGTGCCAAACCATTTCTGATGTCTCACTGCATCATCTGCTTTTCTTCCCAAAGCGAACCACTGTCTTTTGCTGTAAGTCATGGACAGAATGCACAGTTCCCCCAACATTCATACATTGAGGCCTAGTACCTTGTAATGTGACTTATGGGGACAGGGTCTTCCAAGTGGTAATGAAGGTAAAATATGAGGTCATATAGAATGGCCCCAATCCAATCTGGCTGGTGTCTTATAAGAAGAGAAAGTCCGGATGCAGAGATAAGGGATGTACACAGGAAAGGACACAGTAAGAAGACGCCACTGACACTTCAAGGGGAGAGGCCTCAGAGAGAGCAGCCCTGCCAACACCTTAACTTTGGCCATTCTGCTTTTAGAACAAATTTCTGTTGTTGAAGGCACAGAGTCTAAAGTATTTTGCTGTGGCAACCCATGGAAACGAATATATCTCAAAACACAGCAATGTCTTAAATACATTCAAGGAACATGTGCACTATTTCCAAACAACCTCTGAAAATGGACAACCCCCCGCCCTTGTCAGTCATCCCACAGTTCCAATACTTCTCAGATACACTTGGATTTCTGGAAGGGTATGGAACAGTGTGTCATTCCATAAGCACATGTGTAACAGATTCCTTTTACAATGCCAATATTTAAAAAAATTATTATTTTTATTTTATGTGTATGAGTGTATTGCCTGCATGTAGGTAAGTGCACCTGTGTAGTGCAATGCCACGGAGGACAAAAGAGGCCATCGGATCCCCTGGAACTAGAGTTACAGACAGCTGTTTGTTGCCATGTGGGTGCTGGGATTCAAATCCGGGTCTTCTGAAAGAACAACCAGTGTTCTTAACTGCTGAGCCATCTCTGCAGCCTCCCTACAATGCCAATTTTTTTAAAATTTATTTTTATTTTATGTGTATGAGTGTATTGCCTGCATGTATGTGAATACACCCGTGTCATGCAATGCCGCAGAGGTCAGAAGAGGGCTTTGGATTCCCCTGGAACTGGAGTTAAGGACGGTTCATAGCTGCTATGTGGGTGCTGGGAATCAAACCCAGGTCCTCTGCAAGAGCAGTCAGTGCTCTTAACTGCTGGGCCATCTCTCTAGCCCCACAATGCCAATTTTAAAGGAGCTACATGTATGTTTACCTAGTCTAATGAATGAAACGAACAAGCAGAGAAATCACAGGTGATGTAATGTGTACTTGCTCTTGGGCACTACAGGGTGTAACTTAAACTTCCTGGACCACAGTATTGTCCATTCATAACTATTTTCATCCTTAAATTCCGGCTAGGAAGTGGCTCAGTAAATGCCATTGCTAGAGTGTGAGCTAGTGTTTGTGAAAGTGAGCTATAAAATTGTTCAGTGTCATGCCACCCCAGCTGGAAGTGTGACTTCGCTTCTCATCCCAGGTACTAAAGAACACAAGGCCAGAAAGTGCTGGCCGAGAGGGATGTCCTCCTGGTCCCTGGAACACAAACAACTTCTCCCCAGACTTCAACAGAGCCCGAGCATCTCCCACCCACAAGCTCCCTTTGCTTTCCTTTGTTCTGGGTAAATTCTGCTTTCTCCATGAAAAGCTTACACAAGGAGTTCAGCTGCCCTCTGCAGCATGGCCAGAGTTCTGTCAGACACTCAGAATGCCAGGCCATACCGGAGCCTTCCATAGCTCAGTTGATAGAGTGGAGGACTGTAGTGGACAGAATGCCAGGCCATAATCCCAGGGGAAAGGATAGACTACTCCCGAAAGCCAGACTAGAGTTATTTACATGGAACGCGTTAGAAATCTGACTCAAGCCTAGAAGGCAGTCTAAAACTAAGACCTGGTAAACAGCCTCACTGTACAGATTCAATGGAAGGAATTCTATGGAAAGAAAGCAGCTGCCTAGATGGTCCAACAAAGCAAAACACAAACCTCACCACCAGGTTATATGGAATTCATGTTTACAGAATGAGTAATTTTGTTTCCATGGTGTATAAAGACCGAAAGAGTCTGTTTATTCAACTTTCCCTTCGGCCTTTGTGCCTCATACGAGGTGGCAATGAAGCCACATTAAAACAACCGTTGCCACGGAATGACATATACAAGCAGACAAGTCGTTGCATCCGTAATAAACGGCACTTTCAATACCAGTGCTTGAGAAACTGGCTGTTTCAAATGTTCTGCCAACATTGGATGCTAAACTTAAAATGTTTCAAACACATAAAAATTCTGTAATCCTCCTTAAGGAAATACCTCATACAGTATACGATCCTTTTCACTGTTAAAATAACTTAGAACTGTATCACAGGGTTGATATTAAACGCAACATATATGCAAGTCTTAAAAACTAAAATGGCTGCCAATAAATTGAGTACTTGGAATCTCATACGTGGTAGGCTTGGCGAACTCAATTCCCATGTGGCCCAATTCAGTAACAAATATTAAGTGCCTACCCCATGCAAGGCAAGGTGGGTAATTTTAATGCAGGCCAGAGACCAGAACTACCTACACTGATACTCCAATCTTCTAAAAAGGTGAGTCTCAGTTTATAAATCTGGGTTAACTAGAGTCAAGTGCCAACAGCTTATTTAGTGATTATCAAGTGGGTCAATGGAGAAAACAAATCCCAAGGGATTAAAAAAAAAAAAAAAAAAGACACAGCAGTTTCCTAGTATGAGCTCTTCTTTGCTATCACCCTAGCTTATTTCAAAAAGAGACAATTTTGATACCTCAGTAGATATAGATATGGGAAAATTTCAAAGAAAACAAAATAGAAACTCTTATTGCTTATATTAAATGGTATTGCTGGAAAAACTCTTGGAAAAGAACTGTTACCAGTGGGACTGTTTTGAAACTGAGGTCTTTCCATACAGCTCAAGTTAAACAGAGAAACACACACCCTTGTAGTTCTGGGCATGCCCACACATGCACCTTGCATTTTCCAGTCTATCATGGCTGAACTCCCCATGCTGGATAGATTTTTAGGCCGGATAGCAAAGGCATTCCATGCCCCTCATTTCTAGGGTCACATGGGCACAGCAACAACAACAAAAAACCATACCAGGTCTATCAGCCACCCAAATGACTAACCTAATTAATGTCAGCTTCCTCTTTCCATGCCTCAGTTTCTCCTACCTGGAAAAATTTAAAAAACAATGTCCTCTATCCCTACAGTCCTTAGGAGGAGGATAATGGGATTAATTATAGAGCTCTATGTAGAGACTGGAGTTCCCCTCTGTGAAGAACCATATAAACAGAACAGTAATTACTGTTGCTCACACAAGAAAGTAAACCAAATTTTACATTTATGAAATGAAATTGCTACTAAAATTTATTTATGAAAGAAACTTATTAGTCAGCACATCAAAGATAAACCTTAAAGTAATTCACTCTTTCTCTAAGTCTCTTAACTATATAACATATCTTTTTCATATACTAGTTTTCACTTTGGGGTCACAGGAAGGTGTCAAGTGCTCATTTGTTTTACTCGTATCATTTTGCCCAAAAATCAGTGCTTTCCCTTAGATGTAGATGAGAACTCCAGAGAGCGTCCCCTTCCAGGAGGATTACATTTCAGCATTCTGAATTGATCCAATCAGATGAACTAAGAATCTGATAGTAATAGAAATCTTTAGCCGAATGTCTTGATTTCCACCTTGAACAAACAGAATTCCCTTCCTGCAACTCAATATGAAACCAAAATGAACATAAATTTATAAAAGCTAACATTTTTTGAGCACCTACTATGTGCGGATCACTATGTTCAGGGGATGTCACACAATCAGTCCTCACAAGAAACCAAGGAGACAGGTATTATTTTTTTTTCTTACAGAAAAGGGCAGCTGGTTAGGTGAAAAGCTGGATTCACTAAAACACAAGTGAGATAAATCCCAACTAGATTGCTCCAACAAAGACACTACCAATTTTAAAGCATACATTCAGCTTATCTAACCTGGCAAAGGATCATGAGCAGAGAATTCAAGGTGAGGTAATTCAAGTGCAGCTCACAGCTGAATACCAAATTTCTGAGCTAAATCACTGCCTACTCATAAGTATTGACACCTTCTTGTAAGAACTTGCAGGAAGGGCTGGTGAGACAGCTCACTGGTTAAGAGCACTGGCTATTCTTGCAGAGGACCTGGTTCAGTTCCCAGTACCCACACGGCAGCTAACACCTGTCCATAATTCCAGTTCCAAGGGAATTCAATGTCCTCTTCTGACCTACATGGGTATTACTTGACAGGGGTACATGTACGTACATGCAGGCAATATACTCATACACATAAAATAAAAATAACTAAAACATTTTTTTTTTTTAAAAAAGAACTTGTAGGAGGCCAGCTCCTTCTATCACTAGAGCCTGGTTCTGAAAAGTGTGTTTTGAAAGGTTAGAAGGTGTACCCAGTCCTAGCCTGGAGACTGACAGCGCCTCTCTCAGTCTCCTCAAAGAGAGGTGATTATTGCAATTGGAGGATGGGTATGGTACAGCCTTAAGTAAATCTGTTTATTGCTTCTGTCTGGTTATAATGATTTATTTCAATTTAGTTTGGCTAAGTGAAACTATAATGAGTCTTTTACTTATTTATTTTTATTTTATGTATATGAGTGTTCCATCTTTATGTGCATCTATGTGTACGATGCCCACAGAGGTCAGAAGAAGGCATTGGATCACCTGGAAACTGGAGTTACAGTCATTAGCTGCCATGTGGGTGTTGGGAACTGACCCTGGGTCCTCACAGCCAGTGGTCTCCACTGCCAAACCATCTCTCCAGTCCCCTGTAGTGAGTCTTAAATTCATTGAAAAAAATACAACAAAGAACAATCCAATGATTGATTTTGGTCTTAACACTAGAAACCATCCAATTGTAAGTGTTCTTACTCAGCTGGAAGACTTAAAAAAATATTCTGAATCTGGCAGGCAAGGTACCTTAGCATTGAGGGGACACACAGAGAGGGCACTTCGAAAGAGCTGGTCTTCGCTCCGCCACTCGCCACTGCGAATCATGCATCTCAGTGCATTGATGAATAAAATGCCCAGGACCACAGCAGCAATTGGTTTCTGAAGAAAATAGATGCAATAAATATCAGTAAGCTGCACATGCTGGTTAAGATTCTATGTCGCAGCACTCTGGGTTCCCTCTTTTTTAAATTCCTTTTTTTTAACTATTGAAATCTACCTGATGATTTTATATCCATGCTCAAGTGGATCTCAGAAAGTAACCGACTGTGACTAGTAATAATCAGATACATAGAGATTAGAGACACATGTGCAAACATCTAAGTGTTAGTAGCATTAAAAATGAGTTTTTCTGTATGAAACACTGTATTTTAAAATGAAATCTAATCTATTTTAAAATGAGATCTTTTTTAAAGGTCAAAACCTCATTCAATGTTATGTCTTATAGGGTTTAATACTGAGTTCAATATTGTATAACTGCATTAATTCAACTGTGAACCTAAAAATTTACAGCCAATATTGAAAGAGACGCATCTTTGCTCTGGAAATTGTTATTGAATATGTTAATGCTGTAATGAAATGCTTCTTCTAATCATGTGATTATTAAGTAAATAATTTAAAAAAATAAAAAAAATTCCTTTTTATTTTTGGTATGCATGTGGGAGGGTGGTGCACATGGATGTGTAGGTGTAAGTGCCCATGTGCATACACATGGAGGCCAGAAAGGACACCAGGTGTCTTCCTTCATCATTTTCTGCCTTCCTCCTTTAAGCCATGGTCTCTCACTGAGCCAGAAACCAGCCATTTTGTCTAGGCTGGCTAGCCAATGAGCTCCCAGGATCTGCCTGTCTCCATGACCCCAATGCTAGGGTTATATGCACGCACTGCAATACCAGGCTTTTTACAGGAGTGCTGTGAATTCGAACCCAGGTCCTCAAACATGCACAGCAAGCACTCTTACTCATGGAGCCATCTCCTGAGTCTTTTGGTACCTTTTTCTTAGTGTGCTTGCTTAGGGCTCCAAAGCCGAAGGTCAGCAGCATGCAGTACCCAGCGCTGGGGAGGTAGAGGACACGTTCTGCAACCACGAAGCCCACTCGGAAAAACAGGTTGCTTGCAGGAAGAAATGGGATCACGAGAAATCCCAGACCCAGAGTAAGGATTCTGGAAGACGACACGTATTTAAATAAATGGATATTTTCAGACAAACACCCTACATGACATAATTAAAGACTTTTCTTTGTTTCATGACAGCAGTTCAGAACAGATTCCACCATGAACAGATACGACCAAGGGAAAAAAGAGGCACTAACAGAGAGGGGCTGGCTGGCAGTACAGAAGACATAAATATATGGGGGCTGGAGAAATGGGTCAGCAGTTAAAAGCGCTGGATGCTCTTGCAGAGGACCTGGCTTCGATTCCCAGCACCTACATGGCAGCTAACAACCTTCCGTAACTCTAGGGAAATCCAACACCCTCTTCTGACCTCCTTGGGCATGGCACAACACAGGTACACTGACATACTTATAGGCAGTATACTCAAACACATGTAATAAAAATTAAAAATGAACTTTTTAAATTGATTTTTGTGTGTATTTTATACAGAACATCTCAAACAATCTTAATCATCTTTATACCCACCCACCACCACTGGAGCCAAAATACTCTTTCATCCCTGTTACTGCCCACTGTGCTGTCATTGCTCCCAGCTATTCCCAGTGCAAGTCCACGCGCTGAGTCTAGTCAGCCTATCTAGAGTCCCTTGTTTTAGGAAGATCAGCTCTTCTTCATCCAGTAGCAATCAGTTGCCACCATTCCTTTAGATAAGACTGGGGTCTGCTCTTTATTTTCCCAGTTCTATGCTGGGTTACTGTCTGCCAGAGTTTACACGGGACTTGTGTATGCTGACACCTATGCCATAGAATCATATGAGCAGGTTCCCAGGAGCTTGTAGGACTCTGTTTCCATATGATCATGCACATCCTCCCTGGCTCTTACAATCGCTCCACCCCCTCTTCCTCAATGGTATCTGAGCCTTGGGTGGATGAAGTTTAATAAAGGGTTCCTGTGCAAGGACCATTATTTAGCAGACTCTACACTTTGGCCATTTGTGACCTTTTGTGTTCCTGGCCACACTTTTGTGTTCCTGGCCCTCTGCTACATGAGGGAGCTTCATTATTGAGAACTGATTCCTTCATGTCCTCTTCTTTAACCCTGTTCTATGTTCCAAGAGCCTTAGGTGTAGAGGCTGCATTGCAGATGTGAACAGTTGTGGTACTTGGTATTAAACTTTTTTTTTTTTTGGTCTTTTTGAGACAGGGTCTCCCTGTAGCCCAGCTGTCCTGGAACTCACTATGTAGACCAGGCTGGCCTTGAACTCACAGAGATCCGCCTGCCTCTGCCTCCCAAGTGCTGGGATTAAAGGCATGCGGCACCATGCCCAGCTAAGCTATTTTTTAAAGACAAATATATGATCAAGGTTCTTAACAAGCATGGAAGAAAAACTTCTAAATCAGGCTGTTCATACTGATAAGGTTGGAAAAACTGTATTCATATTCACATGGCTTTATTAGTTCATCTATTCTTAGTTCAATGAATATTGATACCAAATAAGTGTTTTATGGGAAAAAAATTCCCCCCTAAACTTAACAAGAATATCGAAACAGATTAAACATTATAAAATCTGAAATAAACAAGCATCATTTTTTTTGTTGCTAAGTCACTACCAGTCAAGCACAAAGACAGCTAAGTGGTGCCATGGACCATTCTCTACATCTCATATGATGCAAAAGAATCAATGAAGAAGCAAAGTCAAATTTGGAGGCTCCTCCTGCCACCCTGTGCCTTATAGCATTTTATTTTAAATTCTATTTCATCTATCAGCAGACTGTTATTAAACAGTCTGACTCAGACTGTTTTGCCACTTTTTAGAAGCAGCCAGTCTAAGAACACAGATAAACTTCAAACATTCGTTTATGTTGAGAAATTACTAATCTAATGCCATGTGTGCTTAGGCTTTGTGGAAATCATCTTAAACAGCTTTCATGTCCATGAAACACATTTGTTTTCTCCAATTATTTTCTCAATAACCCTTTAAAAAATCTTTTTACTTGTGGAGAAAGCATGGTATCTCTTTGGGGTAGCAACTGATTTTGTACCCAGTAACAACAGAAAGAATCACCACAGCATTCATGAGGGTTTTTTTTTTTTTTTGAAGAATTGTGAAATAATGGGCCCAACACACATCAATTACACTCTCTGTTCTGACCATAAATTACTCTTTACCACCTACAGCGAAAAGGATCTCCAAGTGCTACTTGGTGGAGGAAAGAGGCGGGGACACTCTTCAGTCATCCTTACAGCTCCTCCAACTTCCCTCCCCACTAGTTGAAGCTAGCCATGGATTCCCACTGGATGAACTCATCCTTTCCATTAATATACATTCAGAAGAAATGTCCTTAGACATCCTGTGCACGAAGTCATTGAAAGTGATCAGTGCTGCATTTAGCAAAATGCTTCCAGGGTGCAAGTTAAAATTCCATGCTGCCTCTTACCTTCTCTTCCGGCTGTCGGCAGAGCACAGGGCTTGGCATATTAGGCCAATTATGCAGAGCCAAAGTGCTGCTAGAGCAATTACCCTCCAGTCACCAACTGACTTAATGAGGGGGATGCAGCCCATTGACCAATCAAAACACAGCCACCAGGGACACAGCAGCAGCCAGGCATTCAATGAATAGTAGTAATTATAGTTTATGGCCTGTCAGTCAAAAGGAAAACAAACACTTGATATTGAACTTGAAAGAACATATATATCCTCCTAACTTCACTTCAGAGGCATTCATAAGCTTCTGTTCCAGAACAGCAGTTGGATAAAAATAAAATATTGCCCATTTGTATTTTGGGCATGGGGCTGCACGCTGTAATTTATTAAATACATTCAGATTTTAATGCTTTACAAATACAGCCAAGTCACTGGACAGGGAGTGCATGTATTATATTTATGGCCAGGCTATGAGTCATTTAGTTAATGACACCTAAAGCCTATGACCAGGGAAATGTAAGGTCCAGATATCACCAATGTGCCTAGCAGTAAAAGAACAGGGCTCTGTCCCGAGCATCTCTTCATTTCTCTCTATACAGTGTACAGCGAAAAATCTGTAGTTTTAGATATCTTCTTTAAAAAAAAAAAAAAAGGGAAACGTAAATGAACAACCCTGACATGATCAGACTCTCATGACAGCACCAATAGTGGTACATTTTGTCTTAACCCAGCCCTGTCAAGTTCCCTTGTAACAAAAGTAATGGAGTCAGAAAGCACTTTAATAAGGTAAGCATGGAACCTGATAATAGAAGGGGCACTCTGCTTTCATTAGAAAGGAGGATAGTTGGACTTCCACCTGTGGGCCTGAATCTGCAGCTCCAACTAACCAAAAATTTAACTAAAGACTGAAAATATTTGGAAGAAAAAGCATTCCAGAAAGTTCCAAAATGCAAAACTTAAATTTTCTGAGCACTGATATATTTCAGTGAATTGCACAAGAATGATGTGAAGAACAGCACTGTATTAGGCCCAACACAGAAGCTAGGGATGATTTTAAGCACACAGGAGATGTGTACAGGTTATATGTAAACATTCTACTATCTTACATGAGACTTCAGCACCCCTGGATTCTGGTATTCTGGGGGGATCCTGGAACTCTCAATGGACACCAAGAGACAGCTGTGTAAGGACCTGACACATACCCTTCCCAAAACCTTAATAAAAAGTTGGCTTCATTCTAAACTGTCCTCAGCAAGGGTAAAACATATGGATGCATCATTTATTAGGGACTTTATGAGTGGTGGGGATGGTGCCGAGGAGGGATGAAGGATCTGTGGATTGGTGGGGAAAGAAAATAACACAAAAGGAGCCAGGCTTAGTACTCACCCTAACCAACATGCTATCAGCAAAGGAAGCTGGGTTGTCCACCTCAGTAAATGGTGGTGGGCCTGTACCCATGATTTTCCAGCGCACATAGAGCATGCTGGCCCCTCCGGAGGTGAGCAGGGTCATTCGGAAGATGAGGCCCCCATTCCTGAGCACACCAATACTCTGAAAGGATACCAAAAAGTCCTTGTTGTTGAAGGTTTTCAACTGAAAGCATAGGTAGGTGTGGTAGAACACACTTGTAATCCCAACTAACTTTGGAGACTGAGGCATGAGTACAGTTACTTTGGTTCATGCGAGGAACTTTGTACAGTTGGTCTGCCTGGACTAGACAGAGTTCACGGCTAACCACTGTAATTTAAGAAGGCCTTGTTTCAAAATTAGAAAGTAGGAAAGGGGCTGGGGATTAGCTTAATGGTGGGGCACTTGCCTAGAACACTGAAGACCCTGGGTTTAACCCCCAGTACCACAAAATCAATCAATCAATCAGTCAATCAATCAATCAATCAATCAACCAACCAACCAGCCACAAGTGAGATTATTCTGCCTAAACAATTTCGACATGGTACATTGAAAAGTTGCTTACTTTAGAATTTAAATCACAAGAAATACTTGGAAAATGGTATTTTTAAATTGGCTGGTACTTGACATTTTCTGTGTCTCAGCTTGGAATAAAAGTATGAAACTCACCTCTAATGACTTGTCCTTACGTAATACCTTCTGGATGACTTCCAGAACACTGAATTTGCCTATCACCAAGATATCAAAGACTGCATTCAAACCCTAAGGAAGCAAAGCAACACAGTTAGTGATGGGAGAGCTTGGCTCTGCTTACCTAGCAGTTAGTCACAATTTCATTATTTAACCTGGTCAAGGAGTACAAAGGAGACAGTCATGGGAGAACACCCTGACATTTAAAAAGAAAACCCAATTTGTATGAACTTAACTCATGGTAATACATTACACCACATTTATCATCTAGTGAATCCCTGTCAGTAATGATTCCATGGTCTGCATGGAGGACTGCTATAAGATTCAGGACAGCTAAAATTTGGGGCTCCTATGAGAATTTCCCCAGGGGTCTTTGTGTGTACCCCCACATTCCATGTCTCTAATGGTCCTTTAGTTTGTGTAACAGAGTACTCAGCTACCTGGGCAATAATTATGGTTTAAGAAAGCAGCCACTGACTTAACAAGCCAGCCATATAAGGAAACGTCAAGTGCAAACACACATCAGACTCTCTGAAGGAGCCCTGGAGACCCCTCAGGTAGGAATCTCATTGTCCACTAGTGCTTTCTGCTCTCTGGGCACACAGCTGGACCCCATCTCCTAGTCTCCCCTACACAGGGGAAAGTAAAAAGTCAGATCAGGTCACATGGCTGGTATACAGTTTTGTATATGGAACCTGGAGAGAAGGGAACATGTGATTCTGGAGGTTTAGTTTAAGATCTAGATGCTCTGCTTCATGGTTTCCCCTTCTGGCTTGTTGGAACAGAATTTCCTAGAGCAACTCTGGATGCTACACACTGAAGATGCTAATGCATTCCACTGACCTGGCCTGCTGTGTGGAGAACACTTTGGGCACTGTGCAGAACCGTCCACAATTGTTAGGTGAACTTCAACTATTAGGATAACTTCAATTCTGGGAATCCACTGGGGGCTACTGTCATTTGGCCTATACTAACAGCTTCCCTAGGTACCATGATGGCCAGGCTGCTCTGATAGACAGTTACAGTCTTGAACCTCATCTCTACCCTGTGGTAGACTTTCTCTAAACGTCATTTTGGGAGGCAGTGTCATCAGTAGACTCCCCTGCCCAATCTGCATAAAGGGGTCTGAATATACTCAGTGTATATGGTTAAAGCTGCCCCTACATGGCTGGGGTCTGTGGCAAAGAAGATCAGAAATCATCAGAAACCAGTGGTAATTTGTGGTTTTCAGAGCAAGGATGACATCCCTACTTAACCCTCTCCCATAAATGCTGGGAGTCACTAATTATCCAATCCATGGGCCACTGCCAGGTTAAACATTTCAAAGAATCATGAGTTTATTCACTCATGTGACACATGATCATTGTGGGTCACAGAAGACCATTTCTGCTTGATTGTGAACCATTTTCTAGAGGGCAGGAACTCCCTGTTCAGCTGATACTAGCTTCTCATGCTGTTTATTTTTCTGCCTGGGTGATAGCCACTGAGAGGTGACAGAGTAATGGTCACCAGAGACTGAGCAAACACAAGGGTGGTACTAGGGAATACTCCATCTTAGTTAGAGGTGGTATCAAAGCGTTCACATTTTATCAAATTCAGCCTTATCTTCAGCACTTCTAACATGAAAATGTGTGCAGGAGTGACCTGCAGACCCAGTTAAGTGTGGATTCCTTCTCAGTGGGCCTGGGGAGGGAGTGGAGACCCTGAATTCCTCCTAAGTTCTAGGATGCTGCTGCTGGCCCTGAAGTCACCCTTTATACTAGCATCAGGTTTCAGAGCAATGGTCCTCTTCAGGAGGACTGTCACAGGGTGCCTGGAAATGAAAGGCATTTCAGGATGACGGGGGGAGTCCTGTTGACCTCTACTAGCTACAGGCAAAGATGCTGCTCAAATGACTACAAAGCAGGATTGCTCTGCCACAAGAAGCAGCTTGCTTAAAATGCCCATAGTGACAAGGTTAAAAAATTGTTTAAAGTTTTGTTTTGCTTTGTTTTGGAGATAGGAACTCACTATGTAGCTTAAGTTAGTCCCACGTCTGCAATCTTTCTGACTCAGTCTCCCCAGTGCTGGGATTATAGGTTTGAGCCACAATGTCCAGCTTATAAAGTAAACTTTAAATAAAAAAGTCAGGAGAGGTAAGTGTCTTTACACAGCAATTCTTTGTCATATCTTTGCTTGCTAACCTTCATCTTAAGAGACAGAGCTTAATAAAACCACCAACATTTGCCTAGACTGTGTCAACCCCTCAAACTCTGACTGCTCTTTCTCTCCCAAGCTATTCCTACAGTCAATCAACTCCCACAACACGGCTTTCCATTTCTCTGCTCATATCCTCAATTTCTAAGTTTTCTGTTTATTAAGGCCAACAAAGGCTGAATTAGAGGAGGATATAAATGAGTTTTAATGTGTCTCCTTTCCTGGGATTCAAACCTATTCAGATCTTACCTAGAAGTGGTATATTTGTCTGCTCAGGAGCCCCCCTGCCTGCTCTGATGTTGCCAGTGGAGGCCAGTGTATGAACATAACACACTCAACACTTAGCTCACTAATATGAATATGCGGCAACATTTAATGACTCTTTCAGAGACTGATTCTCTCTCTCATTCAATGAAGACTCATTGAGAATTTGTTCTATGAATATGACCTCACATTTACTAAATAGAATATACTCCAAAATTTAAAAACAATGATGATGATACATTTACTATACTACATAAAAAGAGACTCAGGCTCTGAGTTGTAAAAATGTGTGATGAAGCACATCCTGCTTAAACTAAGTCTTTTGAGAATGAAATCCCTTTTGACATATCCTATACACATCTTTATTATTTTATTTTTTATTCACTTGTATGTGTGTGTGTCTCTGTGTGAATGTATGCCACATGTGTATAGGTACCTACAGGGTCAGAAGAGGACTTAAGATCCCCTGGAGCTGGATGGAGTTACAAGTGATTGTGATGCCCAATATGAGGACTGGGAATTGAACTTAGTCCTTTACCCTGAGCCATTTCTCCAGCTCTATTTTATTATTTAAAATTTTTATTTTGGGGGAGGGAAGGTACACATTCCATGACACACATGTGGAGGTCAGAGGACAACTTGCAGGAGTTGATTTTCTCCCACCACCATGTGGGTTCCAGGGATTGAACTAGGCAGCAGGCATTTTGACTTGCTGAGCCATCTTCCTGGCCCCCGCACACCTCTAAATGCTAGACTAACTGGACCAAAGTTTCTTAAGCTGTGGGTCATGATCCCATGTGGGACCACATAATTAAGTGGGGGGGGGATGCAAAAAACTTGGCAATATTGAAAAGCTTCTGAATATGCAATGACTAAAAAGTAACGAAAAATCAAACACATAATGAATCCAAGGTGTTTTAAGCAGCACTCGCTGCACTGTGTGACTTCACTGCAGCCTTGGTTCCGAACATACAACATGCACACTTTGCACTGTGCATGCCACTCACACCACACAATGCCAATGGATGCTACCAGAAATACCTCGGCTCAGATTACTATATGTTATGAATTGCAGTGTTTTTACATACAAAGTTTTCTTACAGAAACATAATGGTTTAATTAAGGAAAACAAACACTTTTAATATTTTCCTACCATCATTCAAAATGATGTACAAATTAGTGTACCTTTAGATTGAACTGTGTTAGACAACTAAGCACATCCATCTCATTGACAAGCAAATTTGCTTTCCTGTTTAACAAATGGTAAAATGATACAAACCAAAGAATTGCTTTAAGATAAATTTCTGGGGCTGGAGAGATGGCTCAGCGGTTAAGAGCACTGACTACTCTTGCAGAGGACCCGGGTTCGATTCCCAGCATCCACATGGTGGCTACGAACTGTCCTTAACTCCAGTTCCAGGGGAATCTGAAGCCTTCCTCTGACCTCCGCGGCATTGCACGACACGGGTGCACTCACATACATGTAGGCAATACACTCATACACATAAAATTTAAAAAAAAAATTAAAAAATTTCTTTGTGATGTATTATCAATAAAATTATCTTATATACCTATATACCCAAGGTTGTGTAAAATGTGTCATGTGGAAAGGGGTTGTGAATGGAAGAAATTTAAGGCTAAAGCTGAGGATGCAGCTCAGTGGTAGTGTTTGACTAGCAGGTGCAAGGCTATGGCTTTATTAGCACCATGAAAGAAAAACAAACAAAAAACCTCAACTGGACTAGCACTCTTCATTTCAGGTCAAGCTGATTCTAGTATTGGCTGATGTTTCATTCTTAGGTGGAGACTGGGGAACAGTCAAGGATGTGGGTTTCTGGAAGGTACTGATGGCTGGCAAAACTACCATAAGTTAATTTCTCAGTTGCATTTGCCCTTGCTACAGTCAAGATCCAACACTCTCTAGGGCAGGCCCTTGCTCTCTGTAGGATGGTTGAAGTTTGAGAGTGTCCCAGGGAACTCAAACTGCTTTTCTATGGGGCCTCATCACAGACAGGAACCACAGCCCCCTGAGAACCTCCAACACATCCATTTCCACTATTCAGTAATCACAGCCAGCAGCACCAGTAGTCAATTCTCCAAGTGCCAGCACAGGCCATTGGTTCAGAAAGGTCCATAAACCTCAGGCTGGCAATGGGATGGAGAAGAAGAGGAGGCCATAAGGCAGGCTGGCCCAGCATGTCTTTCTAAGAGGGAATAGATGTGTGCAAACAGCAGACCCTGCCTATGTGTGGATTCTTACCAGCACAGTGATCCCTTGCTCTTTGCACAGCATGGCCACTGCTCCCAGCAAGATACTCAGCAACACCCAGAAGGTGGAAGAATGTGTTCCCTCCTTGTTACCTGCCAAGAGGAGATAAATGCATAAGTCAGGCAATTCCATCTTACTAGCATTAGAAGCTAAAATTCAAACATACACCCCAGTCACTATTTGAAACCCAAGTTTAGTCCCCAGATAGTACATCCCTGTGGGCCACTGTGCATTTCTGTACTCTGGCTGGACAATGTCCTCCAGATGGAACACATGTCCCACATCAAGGCACTGTAAGCCTTGTATGGAAGCCACTGTAAGGACTCTCTGACCACAAAGATGCTGCAACCCAGAGTCCCCATGCACCAAGTTCCTTCTTCCCAACCTGCCAATCACCTACAGGACCATCCTGACAGCTGGTGCTGAGAACTTTGAGACTGCAAACAATCTGTGTGGTTGCAGAACGAGCCCAGCAGTCACCACTGCTATCACAACAGAGGGGTTGGGAATGTCTACATAGCTCTGAGACTGTTAGGTCAGGATAGGACCAGGCTCTGTACATCAGGGAGCTTAGGCTGGGTCTGCTCTGCTGTCCGTGTGAAATAATTCTGATCTCTACTACTATGCTGAAGGGCTACATCTGCCTAGCATGTGGGTCAAGTAACAGCCAACCTGTACTGGGGCTCAGCATCAACGAGAAGTCAAAATACCACTGAACATGGGAAATCATGAGACGCCCCAGAGGTAGGTAGCAGCCACTTGTGCCTCAGTTGCCTTCTGTGGAGGCAAGTGTGTCCACACACTGCTGTGGTCAGTAGAAAACACAGTGTAGTGGCCAGAGCTGAGTGCTGGAAGGAGACAAAAGAGTCATAGGTAGGCTTCATCACTGTGCTTTCTCTGCTCCCTCTTTGAAACCATCAGCCCTTGTCTAAGTAACAGAACCAACACTGCATCTGTTTGGAAGAAGCAATCATTAGCTTGCTTGGGTACCACTACCAGAACTTTAGGTCAGACTTCCATTCTGCCACCTGCTACTTACATACTGCATCCAACAAGTTACTTATACGCACATCCCTCATCTATAAAATGGGGTTAATGATCTACCTTAGCACACATGAGGGAAAAACTATAGTGGAATCGCTAGCCATTTGTTTTATAAATTACATGAAGGCAAAGCAAACCTCTAGAAAATACATGAGAAACTGACTGCACTGGTTTATAAGACATTTTTCTAGAGGAAAAACAGAGTAGGAGAGAAATCTTTTAATTGTATAATCCTTAATGTATTTAAAGTTTTCTTAGCCATATGTACATATAAAAAGCCATATCAGCCAGGTGTGGTAGCACATACCTTTAGTCCCAGCACTCAAGGCAAAGGCAGGCAAATTTCTGGGAGTTTGAGGCCAGCCTGGTCTATATAGCGAGTTCCAGGCCAGCTGGGTCTACAGGGAGACCCTGCCTCAAAAAGACCAAAAAGAAATAAATAAATACATCAAATACTAAACACTAAAAAAAATCACTTGGTAAAGTGCCAGAACCACAGGTGGCATTTGATAAATGCTGCATGTGAACCACTGAAACTTCCTCGGCTTAGCAATGGAATTTCCGACAAGCTGCAATTCAACAATCAAGGGGATGAGTCACCTTGCCTCAAACTGTGCCAAGCATATAGTACAGTGTCTAAGGTACACCATAATTCTCATAAAACTGCTCACTCAGGAGGTCAACAAGTGCTTATGTGTGTACATGCTTATGCATATATATGATGCATTCCTTAAGGATCGACTGGCAAAGCCCCAGGACGGAAGTCAGTCTTTCATGTCCTATAAACTGCCAGTAGGGCTATAGTGCATGGGTGGAGATCTTAACCTCATGTCTTCTACATGTGGGCTGAGATATCTGTCAAGGTGATGAAGCTCAACCCCCTGGATGCTCACGAAAACGTGAGCAGCACCACTTCCTGCTGGGACAGACACCTGCTGTTGCCTTTCGGCTAAGGGTTACCCTTGTTGAACGTGGCTTTCATTAGTGGCCTTGCTACTGTGACCACCTGGCACCTTTCCGGTTTCCCTGGTCTCTAATTCCATCCTAGACACACAAGCCAACTCAACAGATTCCTGCCTTGCTTACCCCATTCCCTTAGGCTAGAATGCTTCTGGCAAAATCCTACCCATTTTATAAAGCTGTCAAACATCACTTAAACTGTGAAGCCACACCCCCATTCTGGGCCCAAGCAGTCGCAACTTCCAAATTCACTTACTTTACTGTAAACAGTCAATAGTCAGTCTGATTGCCTGTGGGCAAGTGTCCCTAACTAATCCCTCTGATTAAGTTAGGAGGAACCATAGCCTATAAACTGCCTTAATCACTCTCTACCAGGACACTCTTCAGTATATTATAAATGTTGCATTTTCTGTTACCACCCCAGATGAGACATTCCATGCATTACAGCAAGTTTAGCAGCATCTCTGGCTTCTACTCATCAGATGTCAGGAGCACCCCTACCCAGCTGTGTCACAAACATTGCCAAATGACCTTTGTGGGGAAATCACACCCAGAAAAGAACCACTGCCTTAAGCCAGTGCTATTCAGAGTTGGTGCCCTGGACCTGAGCCTGGATCTTACTAAAAATACAGAATTAGGTCCACCCAAGTCTGGGTATCAGGAATCCTGACAACTATCTAGCCACTGGCCCTTTTAACATGCTTTCTGACACTCTACAGACCCAGAGCAACAGCCTCAGTACTAAGTTGCATGCAGCTGCATCCCTGGCATCATGCCTGACTTAGAGGAGCCACTGAGAACTATACTGAACAAACAGCATCAGGACATGACTGACTCTGGAGAGGTACCACATGTTGGGTGGATGGAGGAGAATCGTTTCCAGGATGTTTCCAGTAGGGGGCCAACTGGCCTTAACTTGAGTAACCAGTGATGGGCACACATGAGTGTCTCACAACACAGCCCAGTTCCCTTTAAACTCTGGGCGATTAGAAATATTATTCCTTATGCTGAGTCCAAGCTTGTCTCTCAAAATTTCATGACTTAGTTCCAAGTTGTTCAGGTGGCAGGATGGACTGGTAATCAAGTTCTCTTTACTAAGAACCATTATATTTCAGTATATCTAGTTCTATCAAACAAACAAAGGATAATTTTACCTAAAAAATTACATTATATGTATGTAACAACAAAAGATCACAATTATAATTACCACTACCACTAAAACCACCTCCACCACCACAACAAAAAGCTGTAATAGTAAGCATGATTCCAATTGGAAGCTTTATGTATTCATGTGAATTTATCATTTGGGCATCTGCTAACACTCATT
Source organism: Nannospalax galili (assembly GCF_000622305.1). NCBI lineage: Eukaryota > Metazoa > Chordata > Mammalia > Rodentia > Spalacidae > Nannospalax > Nannospalax galili. The sequence goes on along the minus strand of NW_008337765.1, from coordinate 151,043 downwards.
ATTAGACAAATATTGGTTGGCCCAAAGTTTTAGAAAAAAATTTTGTCCAATGGCTGGGGATGGAGTTCAATTGGTGGAGTGTTTGCCTAGCATGCACAAAACTCTGGATTGGATGCCAAGTACCACATAAACTAGGTGTGATGGTACATGTCTATGATCCTAGTACTTAGAAGGTAGAGACAAGAGGATCAGAAGTTCAAGATCATTCTTAGTTACATATCAAGTTCAAGACCAGCCTGGGATAACCCTAAAGCTAATATGCTGATTAATTTTGGCATGCTACAAGTTTGAACATGGAGCAGGAGTCTAGCTGGTAAGGCTTAGGTGACCTCAGCTCCTATGTCCTATATCAGAGCAAGGGAAACCCATGATTTCCCATGCAGTGGAGGCAGGGATGGCTTTGATTACACAGTGCCCTGCTCACTAAATCCTCCTCCCTGAACACATTCTCCTGAGCTTGGGTCAAATCACTTCAGGATGTTCTCATATTAGCAGATTATATGGAGACATGGCCTCGGATGATAAATAATCATGACAGAGGTGCTCTCGTCCAGCTTCATCTACTTTATTTGTATCAACTAAACTCAGTCCGACTGTCCTATGGAGGCCAATGTTCTTACTCTTCTCTGCCCACCTCAACATATTACCTGAATTTGTTGTTTGTAAAGCTCTCACTTTAAACTTTTCACTTAAACATAATACAATTTCCCTGAAATAATGTTCCCAGTTCTTAACTTCAAAATCAAGTTCCCTGATCATTTTACATTTCTTCCTAGAAAAACTGAATTACTTGGTGTTTTACTTAACTATACATGGAAGAATTTGCTTCTGTGGACCAGGGCCTATGATAGGAAACAAATCCCCAGCTCTCCCATTAAGACACCCAAAGGACTGCTCTTGAAGGAACTCTGTTAACACAAAGTTAAATACTATACAGATGTGAAAATGATGGCCTCATGTTCCACTCATCTTGTCTAGAATTTAAAACAGCCTTCTTCATGGATGGCTACCTCAGACTTAGAAAAGCATGGCAGAAAACACAGCAAACCTTTGGATTCATCAAGCCTTTCCCCTAGTCACATGCCAGGATTTTACTACACTCCTCCAACCCCAAACCAGTGTCTCTGCTCAAGTTTCTTCAGTTTCAAGGACTGTTTGATATTAGGCATTGTCTCTCAACACAGTGACAATTTCAGATAAAAGGCAAAACTTCAATTGTCAGTTATTGGGCACTGCACCTCAGAGAACCACATTCTGTCCAGGAGCAAGTCATTATAGTGAATGAGCACTTGAATTCATCTAGTCCCAAATGAGATGTGTTAAGAGTGACATACAACTGATTCTGAAGACTTTGAAATTATTTCACAATTTTACATTGATTCCATGTTGAAATTTTATTAATTAATTTGTTTGAGTCAGGGTCTCCCTGTAGCCTCAGTTGGCTTGGAACTCACTATGTAGACCAGGCTGGTCTTGAACTCACAGAGATCCACTTGCCTCTGCCTCCCCAGTGCTGGGATTAAAGGTATATGCCACTACATCTGGTAAAATTTTATTTTCAATATACTAAAATTCATTGTCCTTTTTCTTTCCCTTTGACAAGGTCTCATATCCCAGCCTGGCCTCAAACTCACTAGGTACCTGAGGATGACCTTGAATTTCTGATCCTTTTGCCACCACCTCTCAAGTGCTGGAATTACACATCCAGTTCATGTGATATTAGGGACTGAACCTAGGGCTTTGTGCATCATAGGCAAGCCCCTGTCAACTGAGCTGCCACCCCAGCCTACCTACTTCTTTTTGTAATGCAGACTAGAAAACTGACAATGGCCTCCATTTCCTTTCTACCATAGGACACTGTGATCAGAGTCCCAGCTCACAGATGAACTGAGCTGCACACTGCTATGCCCATGTTCCAACCGCTAACAATTTGAAAAGTATGAAATGAGTTTGTCAATTTAAATCCAACTTTTTCTCATCTATTCTCTACCACAGAGCCCCCAGCACTTTATCAGGAGTCATATGAATAAGCATGTATATGTGCTCTGGTATCTGCCAGAATCTAAACTGGAAAGCTTAATCCTTTAAAATCATATCATTTGGGGCTGGAGAGATAGCTCAGTGGTTATATGAGCACTGCACTTCCTGCTCTTCCAGAGGACCCAGGTTCAGGTCCCAGCACCCATATAAGGTAGCTCACAATCACTTATAACTCCAGTGTTAGGGGATCTAACACCCTCTCCTAGCCTCCACAGGTACCTGGCATGTACATGGTGCACATACATATAATCAGGCATACACATAAAATAAGAAACCTTTAAAATTATACCATCTAAGTCAAAAGGGTCTTGTTTATAAATGTCTAGTGTTTAGAGCAAAATAAACCATGGCCAGACTACACAGCACTGGAAAAATGCTTCTATTACTGGGATGGGCAAAGAATAAACCTGGGGAACTGGTTCTGGGTTCTGGGACAACCTAGCCTAGTAGAGTTTCACCCAGGCAATTCCCCAAATTAAGATTTACTTTTAGTCTTGGTTTGTCAAAGTGACTAATGCTAATAACCATCAACACCTAACACAACCTAGATGGATTTGGACTTGGTGGTTTTCTGGCTGTTTTTGCCAGGCATTAGTGGAGCCATTCTTACTCCAAGTGTGAACATTTCATTAAAGTGACTGAGAAAGATAATACTAGGCCACTTTGCATATGGCTGGTGCTCGATGAACAGTTTTTGTTCCTCTGTTCATTAGAAGTCTTTTCTATTGTCACATTTCTTTTTTTAATATTTTATTTATTATTTTTATTTTATGTGGATGAGTGTATTGCCTACGTGTATGTGAGTGCACCCATGTCATGCAATGCCCTGGAGGTCAGAAGAGGGCTTCGGATTCCCCTGGAACTGGAGTTAAGGACAGTTCACAGCTGCCATGTGGGTGCTGGGAATCAAACCTGGATCCTCTGCAAGAGCAGTCAGCGCTCTTAACTGCTGAGCCATCTCTCCAGCCCCATACTGTCACATTTTTTTAATGCAACTAAGCGATAATAATATAAAAAATAATCTTCTCAGAGTAAACAAATATAGCTAGGAGCCACGTCTTTTCACTTTTCTGTCTGTTTTGAGACAGGTACTCACTATGCAGCCTCAGCTGGCCTGGAACTTACTATGTAGACCAGGCTGGCCTCATACTCCCAGAGATCTGCCTTTCTCTACCTCCTGAGTGCTGGAATTAAAGGTGTGTGCCACCACAATTGGCACATTTTTTTTTTAACTTTAAATTTACACTTCAAACCTCCTCAGAGTGGAAGAATCCCTAATGTAAGAGACTATTTAAAGTTTTAAAAAGTTATGTAATATAAAAAAGCATATGGAAAATGAATTTTAAACTTAGAAGCAACTGTGAAAAACAGTAAAAATAAATCTTGAGGCAAATGCTGTATCCACTGCAGTTGTGTTTATGAATTATCTTTTTTCACACACACACAAAATCCCCCTAAGACAGGTGATTCTAACTAGTGCACAGCTTTGTATGAGCGCCTTGGAATGTCACCTTTACACTGTCCCATCTTTGTCCATACTGTTAGATTTTAAACTCAGAAGACCCAGGAGAGCATGAAAGAAACCAGCCACACCATCATGTTATCTTTCACCTTGAGGAAGTCCATTTCACTCTAGGACAGTTAGACAGCACAGAGAATATCAACAGCTCAAGATCTAGAATGTAGGAGAGATCTGCCTTGATAATGTTTTCCCTGTTCCAATCCATGTCTCTATTATCTAAGACAATTCAGTCCTTTAGGTCAATGGAGGCAAACACTGACAGAGTAAAGGGAACACAGGGAAAAAAAAATGCAACCCAGCAGAAAGACACTTGTCAGCACTAACACCCACAAGTGCCAACAGATGTGACCAATTTAATGAAGCATGTGCCTCTGGCTTGGCACTCCTTCCAGTGGGAAGCTCTCCTTTCAGCAAAAGCAGCACATTGTACAAGCTAGCCCTCTTCACCACCCTCTGGCTGGCAGCTCTGCCGAGTGAAACTGGCACGTCATGGTGTGTATGGGAACTGTGCCACCATGACAGGTGGCCACGACTCTGTAGCTGCCAGAGCCACACAATGAGCATCAGACTCACGTTCCTAAAGTTGGAACCAACCAAGCCTGTTTCCACGTGTAGAATGAGAGTCAGTCTTGCCATCCTCAGACAGGGGACCATTTGGGGAAATTAAAGGAGGAACCAAGAAAATGAAGGCAGCAAAGACAGACACATGTGAACATCACTGTCAGCTGTCAGCCAGCAATGACTCTAAAGCTAAGAACTGTGCTTATATGGCACGAGCTAGGCAGCTGCCTATTTTTTATCTATTTCTTTTTCTTTTTTTGAGACAAGGTCTTACACTGTATCCTAGGGTGACCTCAAATTTACAATCTTCCTGCCTCTGTCTCTGGGGTACTGGGAATACACGTGTAACCCACACACTTAGCGTGCCCTATTAAGCTTCATGATTCTAAGCCAAAGGAAAAAAATCTTAAATGAAGATATGAGGGAATAGTAACTCTGCTTTATCTGATAACAGGCTAGTAAGAGAGTAAAAACGGCTCATGATTGAAGAAAATGTGACCTTTGGGAATCCTGTTGGTATTATGGCCGAGTTCAGAGCTTACAATGGAAGTAATGTAGCAAGACCATTCCTCTCTGAAGAGACTCCACCCCACGTATTGCCTTTCTCTTCTTAGTCCTAGCGTAAGCTACCAGTTGAAAATGAGATTGTTTTCATGATTCCAGCAAGCTTATTTTACAGCGCTTGTTTATAATCTGAAGTACCAGGCTTTGAGAGAGATCAATATTGGCAAAAAGATCTCATGAAAATAACACTTTTTGTTTGGGGGATTCAAAGAAGAAAACCCCAAAATAAACAAAACAAAAAGAAAAACAGAAACAAAAAAATACCCCACAAAAAAATCTCCAAA
>NW_008337765.1:131316-146046 GCF_000622305.1 Nannospalax galili | reverse complement strand
AAAAAAAAGCATTTACAAACTTCTTTTAATTTAATATTTTTTTTTTTTTTTTTTTTTTTTGTGAAGCAAATGTTTGCTGTCTTTATAAGGGTATTTTCTGTTTTAAAGAAGATTTTGGTGCAAAAGAGGTCATCTGGTGATATTAAGTACAAGAAACAGAAAGAAAAAGAAAAGAAGGAATAAAAAGGAAAACAGGCAAAGCCCTGGAAATAGCTGTGAGTAGATTTTTTCATTTTCTGAAAATGCTAGAACTCCAGAGCTTAGCGTAAGGTTGGTTGCTTATAAACTCTGGCAGTTAAAGATTGTTCAGAGCTTTATAATACTGACTGTGTCTATAAAGAAAGCTAATGAGGTTGCCAAAAAGGAGCTTTAGTCTCTCAAAGAGCTTTTAAAATACTTAAATCATTAATTGAGTACTTAATTTTTGTTCCCTCATAAAATAATATTAACTCTGCTCTAATGTAAAAACCTTTCTTGAACTTCAAGTTTATGTGTAACTAATATTAGACCTCCTTTTTATTGACTTTATATATTCAAATTCAGAAAGTACAAAGACCAGATCTTAAAGTGGGTCACTTTAAACGTTAAGTCTAAATATTAAATAGCATGATTATTTGCATGTCAGTAAATACTGACTTCTATTACGAAGAGTTTGAGTCTCCATTGAACACTTATACACACAGGCCTGGGATTATCTGCACTGACCTAACCCAGGGGAAGAAAATGTGATTGTTTAAGATACTTCAAACTCTAAATGGAAATAGAGGCACTCGTATGCTCCTCAACATGAAAAGTTGTGTTCTGTTAGACTGATGAAATCTAACAAAATGTGAAAGGTCAGTGGTACAAAGGCCACAGACATCCATTTTGCCAACACCATGGAAAGGTATCCTGAGCATCTGCTGAGAGGCAGGGGCAGGAAGGGCATGATTCAGGAGGAAGGATTCTAGGTTCAGGAAGAAGGACTCTAAGGGGACTCCCTTGAGCATTCCGAAGAGTGCAACTGTAGACTCTAAGTCCCCACAAGAGGCTCTATGGACTTTATCTTTCTAGTTTTTGCATTCTTAGCATTGGGCACAGGTCCTGGTATAAGAAATCTCTTTACAAATATGACCTCTGATTGGTAAGGGAACAAATGGACTAAACTGATAAGCCTCTGTGAGAAGAACAGGATCCAAGATCAAGTGTAGTTTTCACCAACATCTAAGCCAGAATGACTTCTATGCACAGGGCTTTTTCTGTTCTTCCTCTGCAAAGGCGTTTATGAACACTGCATGCCTCTTATAAGAAACAGGTTTTAGGTAGGCCATATGCTGAGCTGAACATCAGCATTGTGTTAAGGATGTTTCCAAAGAGCTGGTAAAGGCAAAGAAGCACATCCTACGCTTAACCTGTCTGAAAAGGAGCCAAGAAAATCAGAAACACAGAAAAGTAACTGTTGAGAGATAAGGAACAGGCTGGAAGTTATGATGGGGAGGAGAGAGAGTGGCTGGCTGAGCGAAGGGTTGTGCTTGACACCACTGGCACAGAGGAACAAAGAATGCTGCTTATCAGGACACAAAGTCCTGAAGTGGCTTTGGGTAGGGCTCAGGCCTAGCACCTTGCTGGAGGGCCAAAAGGGTAGCCCCAAAGGAAACTAATCAGTGTATCTAGGACCCTTCCAGAGCTTTTCAGAACCTCTAGACCTGCCAGGAAAATGGAGGTAGGATTTGACCATCCTGTAGATAAGAGTGTGATGGGAAAATAGGAGTGGACACAAATAGTAGTACAATGATGAATGAATAATGTAGCTGGAGAGATGGGAGTTTCAATCACCCATTTTGACCTCTGCAATAGGAACTGTGATGATCTCCAACTCAAAGCCAAAACAAATGGAGAGTTGGGGGCAGAAAGGATGCAGATGTCCATTTATGAGAGTAACTTTCTGGGTCAAGGCACTGAAGCCCCAGATGAGTGCTCTAACTACCACAGCTTCCTATTTTCCAAAGGCCAAGTGACTGCGAAGGGTCAGAGACCAAGCTAGAGGTGAATATATGGGCTCCATTTTGGGCCACACTTTCCTGTTCAAGTTAAAAGATAAATAGATTCCAGAGACATGGGAAGCTGGAGACAAGAAGTGGACAGAAGGGCTTCTGGGAAGGCTCCTTCACCCATCCACTTGCCTTCTCATTGTCCAGGTAACTTCCAGCAAATTAACATCTATTCCTAATCCTAGAATGGCTTCTCTAAGCCACACCTACCACGGATACTGATTCACAAACATATGTCCAAGGTTACTTTACTGAAAATATTTGTAAATTTAAAGCCTAATCATCTCTTTCCCATGCTAAAGTAACCACAGTATAAATGCTAAAATAGTATGTTTCTGGACCAATAAAGAAAGGCTATTTGGCTACTGGCAGTATTCACAAATTTCCTAGGAAATAAAGTGTGAATAATTGAAAAAAATCATCACACATTTAAGTGTTTTTATCATCAGTTTCTAAAAATTAGAAAATTTTAGTATCAGTTTCTAAAAATTTCACAACACTTACTTTGCTTTTGACAGTGCTTGGGATGGAACCAGGGTCTCATCTATGCTAGGCAAGTGCTCTACTATGGAACTAAATTCCCAGCCCCAAAGGCTTTATTAAAAATTATATTTTGTATGGATGGCTCTTGGAAATAATCTTGTTTTTTTTTAAAACAGATACCCATAGACTATATAAGCATTAATGCACAAATCCGTGAACTGGAACACAGAAAAAGTAAAGAATCCAGAAAAAGAATATAAAGTATCTTAGCTTTTTTTCATCATTCTGAAAAAACACTCCATTCAGTTCACTTGATGGAAGGAGTTCTAGTTCTGTGATAGCTTTCCTATTATTTCACAAGCATAATCTTTAAAAGCAGTGGGAGGTTCTACATGACTCATACTACATGTCAAATGTATTAGTATTAATACTTTCTTCAAAAAGCCCTTTTGATGGCTATGAAATCCATTCATAATTGCAAGTAGTTGCTTTAAGGCAGGGTATGTTAAAATTAATAAAATTAATAAAATTCACAGAACTTTAGAGTCTTGTTTGAAAAAGCTGTAAGTCTGAATTTTTAATGTTCTTAGGGGAAAAGTCTGGACTGCTGGTTCAATCTACCTTGGGAAATTATAAAGATGCAGCCGGGCCATAAGCACATATGGTATCTAAAGAGTCCAGTTTGGCCTCAGACAGTATGCAATTGTGTAATTTTGCTTGAGCGAAGACAGCAAAATCCCTTACAAATGCTTCAGTACTTCTGCTCAGGCTTCACCACCCACCAGGATACTCACAGGAACACTGGCATCAGAACTCTGTATTCTAGAAAGTGGCATTATGAAAAAGACAATGGGCTAAGCAGATGTGTGTACAAAGAATCTACATCTCTGACCCATCGCACCTTGAAACAACAACCTCATATAAACAGATTAATTTCCCATTGCTCCACAGGGCAGAAACATGAAGAAGGTGGACAATTAGAAAGGTAAACATAATGCTTACTTTCTTGAAATGCTTTACAGTAGCCAAGGAAAGATAACAAAAAGAACAGGGCACACAGGAGGTCTGCACGGCCGACAACACCAGCAACCTTAAATAAAAGAAAAGAAGGGGGGGAAAAGATTTACATATTTAAACATTCCCAAATTCTGGATATGCAAAACATCCCTTAGACGTAAAACAAGCAACTTACTTGATGCCACCACCTATTACAAAACTCTATGGAGTGGTGTAAAAACCCAGTGGTGTTATCTTAGGTTGGGTTCATTTTCTTCTCCCTTTTTGGAGTAGGACCTGATTTCACTGCTTTAAGAGAAACTGGGCTGGTTTGAACAGATTCATGTCTGCCCAGGGATCTACACACAAGCAGTACATGTGTCCAACAAAAACTGTATTATTTAACATGCATACCCAAGAGCACCCACAGTGGACTTTCGATTGATAATGTTAGCAGCTCAGGAAGCTCAATTTAATAAAAAAACAAAAAACTAAAAACAGGGACTAAGATGGCTCAGCAAGTAAAGGTGCTTGCCACACAAGCCTGAAGACCTGAGTTTGATCCCCAGAACCCCATAAAGATTGATGCAGAGAACTGACTCCACAAAGTCCTCTAACTTCCAAGTGTACCTTGGCATGCATACCCCCATACACGAGGCCTACACACATCCTATATACACACACCATACACATACATAATAACAATTTTAAAATCTGGCGGGAAATATGAAAGACATAAAGGTGGAACCTACGTTAAAAGCCAGTCATCTGAGCAGAAAGAAAAAGAGAGGCAGGAACTCTGAGCTACTTCTGCCATTTTTTCCTCACTTCCGACCAAAACTGGTTAAGAGGGTTAACGTGGAAAGGAGATGCTTCAAAAGTGATCAATGAGACAGAATGAAATAATTTCTATTGCTTCCCTCTCCTTACTTTAATATTTTATTTATTATTTTTATTTTATGTGTATGAGTTTATTGTCTACATGTATTATCATGCAATGCCTGCAGAGATCAGAAGAGGGCATTGAATTCCCCTGGAACTGGAGTTACAGACAGTGTAAGCTGTCATGTAGGTGCTGGGAATCAAAGCTGGGTCCTCTGCAAGACCAGTCAGTGCTCTTAACCACCGAGTCATCTCTCCAGTCCCTCTCTCCTTGTTTTCCACATGACCACTCAGAACACACAGAATTCCACTCATGAGTACTGGTTTAGTTTATGGGGCATCCTTTACTGGCACCCAAATGCAACATACACTAAAGCTTTCCCTGTGGTTCTAGGAAGTGCTTTAATGGTGGGTAGATTAACTACTTTTCAAAAGACAGATAAAATACGATGCCAGTGAAAACTACTACACATATTTACCAAGTGCATGAACGGTCAACAGTTGAAGAATACCCTTTAGGGGAAGTTTCCCCCTGACATATGAAAGGCTGAGGTCTCCTGCCCATTGTAACTGTAACCTCCCAACGGAGGTATGTTGGGAAACCCATGGTGTCATACAAGGGGCAAGGTGACAGAATCAACTGATGAATTCAACCTGGAATATCATCTGAAGAAACCTACTAACTGAGAGGGACACATTAATATTGATTGTTAAAGTGACAGGATCTAAAATCAGCTAGGAGACACACCTCTAGACATATCTGTGAGGAACTTTCTAGACTGGGCAAACTGAGGTGAGAAGACCCAGCCTGAATGTGGGCAGCACCATTCCATGGGATGGGGTCCTGGACTGAATATAAAGGAGAAAGTGAGCTGAGCACCAGCATTCATCTCTCTCTGCTTCCTGATTGCAGACAGAAGCACTGTTTCATGCTCTGCCACCATACCTTCCCTGTGAACCAAAATAAACCCTTCTTCTTTGGTCAGGCAGTCTGTCACAGAAAGAAGACAACCAACTAATTACACAGGAAGCAAGGCACAAACCAGGCCTAAATGGTCTAGAAGTATAACAGTATACTAGAGGGTTAAATAATACAATGGATAAAATGAACACATAACGAGAGCTCTGGAATACTCAGGGTATGTTCATTCAATGAAGGACACAATGAGTAATCAGAGGGCCTCCCACCAGGACAGAGACAGAGAAGCTTCTCAGAGCTGCAGCTACCCACAGTGCCGAGGGCAGAGAGAAAAGAAGCAAGAGAAGTCAACACAGAGACACCTGTCTAAGGAACCACAGAGCAATAAGGGAGGCAGGACAGGAGAGCTAAGGCCTCTTGGAATGACCAAAGAGGAGTGGCTTGGACATACCACGGGTGTGGCTAAAAGGACCAGGCTGTCCAAGCTCCTTGCTATCAGGACAGCTAAGGTACACACAAAGAACTGCTGAGAAGTGAACTTTAAACATAATAAATTTTTTTTAAAGGAAAGCCTTTATTTTGGTAAATTATTAAAGACAATACCAAGTTTTCAGTAATCTATGTTATACTATCTGACATGAAAAAAACTTAAATCTATGGCAAATGTTTTAAAATTAAAAAAAGCATTTAGCATTTCCGATAATTTCTGTCAGAGTAATTAAAGAGAAAGATCTCATAAAAAAGTGTGAAAGGCTATCCAACAATGAACTATATCCAACCACTAGAGAATGGGCATAAAATTTTTTTATGTGTATAAGTTTTGCATGCATGTATGCAAGTGTACCACATGTGTGCAGTGCCCCTGGAAGCCAGAAGGTATCACTGGGGCCCCCGGAACTAGAATTATGGATGGTTGCTAGCTGACATGTGGGTGCTAGGAACAAGCCTGTGGGTCCTCTGCAAGAGCAGTCAGTGCTCTTAACTGCTTAGCCATCTCTCCAGCCCGTTTTTCTTTTTTGATATTTGTACAATATGTATTTTCATGTAAAATTCTCTTCAAAAGCTCTATTTTTCTTTCAGATTACTCCCTAACACTCCTGCCAAGGCTTTCTGGAGAAATCACTGCACCCTCCCTCATCCACAAAACAGGTGGCATGGAGGTTTCCTCACAAGGAATAATCTGCATAGGAATCATAAATAAGCGGAGGTGAGGGGAAGTTTTCCTCTCTGAATTCCTTTCCTAATAATGTCTGGGTATTCAAAGCTAGGTGTGGTGATGTATGTCTATAATCTCAGCATTTGAGAGGCAGAGGCAGGAAGATCAAGAGTTCAAGGCCAGTCTCAGCACAACTTTGAGACTAGCCTGGGATGCATAGGACCTTGTGTCACCCTATCACTTTCCACAAAAAGTCTGGGTTCAGTGGATGAGTGTAAGTCTTAAAAAAAACCTAAGCTTCTCTTAGGTACCAGAATCTAGAGGCAACTTGAAATTTTTACCCATGCCTTAAACACAGTGGTACTCACGTCCTCAAGGAGACACTGGGAACCTCCATCCTGATGACCTAGGGGCTACTGAGCCACTCATGACCAGGGCCTAGGCAACATCTGCCCTTGGCTTACCTCTCTCTACTGGGGACCAATCAATCCCCTGACAGAGGCTTCACATGCCTACCAACTACCTAGAGTGATTTGGGATGGCATATTTGGGTGTGTTGGGAATGAGAGTCAGACAGAGGCAGAGAGATAGAGACAATGAGACACAGACACACACACACTCACACAGACACACACACACACACACACACACACACACACACAAATCAGTTGAGAACAAAAGACATTAACTGCAATACTTTTCATGCCAATCAAAGCCCAGAAGGAGATCAGAATGAAGGGTGACCAATTCATTCCTGCTTCCCTGGAGCATCTTGATTTTAAGTCCTGGGTCAGATCCTTCTCATCTCAGGCGCACTGATGACTATAAAATGAAGGTGCTAAGCTGGATGTAGTAGAATAACCCTCTAATTCCAGCACTTGGGAGGCTGAGGTAGTAGGATTAGGAATTTGTCAAGGCTACACTTGGCTATAGGACAACCTATCTGAAAAAAAACAAAATAAACAAACCAAAAAAGAGAAAATATAAGAACTTATTTACACGGGGGCAAAAACATCTTCAGTGTTAATGTTGAGGAGGGGTAAAGCACAAAACACATAAATATTAACATGAAGAAATGAATGTCATAAAGCTTGGCAGGACCATGATGCTACTAGATTCCCTTAACACATATACGCAGAGGCACATTTACCACCCAAATCTATACTGTCCTCATTCTATAGGAACCTCCATGCAGCTGGGGCTGCTGTACCCAAATCGCAGTAAAGATCCAGCTGCCCCCTGTGAGGCGCTCCCTGCCACATGAAGATAAGCTCCAGGTGTCCTGGTCTTGCACATATTTAAACCTGCCATTTAAAAATGGAGAGTGGGAGATAAGAGGGGAAACTAATAAGAGGAAATTGAAGTTTGCCAAAAATAATGAAGGGTAAACATAAAATACTTGCCTCCAAATGCTAATTTTTATTTATCTTATTTCCTGAAATCTGAGTTTAAATGGCTGTCATGGAATGAGGTTTTTCATGCATTCCTTCCTGAGGTGGTCTTACCTCAATTCCTGTGCAGGGGTGTGCATTTGTGTGTGTGTGTGTGTGTGTGTGTGTGTGTGTGTGTGTGTGTACATGCATGAGGAAATGAAGAGGTTAGCCTTGGATATTACTCCTCAATCACTCTGTGTGTGTGTATACATGCATGTGGAAGTCAAGAGGTTAGCCTTGGGTATTGTTCCTCAATAGCTGAACAGCTTGTGTTTTAACACAAGGACTCTCGTGGGCCTGGAACTTGCTAATTAGGCGCTGGCCAGCCTGCCCCACCTGTCTCTGCCTCCCCAGCCCTGGGATCAGAGGTGCACACCACTATGCCCAGCTTTTCACGTGGGTGCTGGGGTCAAGCTCAGGTCGGTGCTTGCACAGACAGCACCTTTACTGACTTGGCTATCATCCCACCTTCTCAATTCCTTTTAAAGACTTGGAACATGGCCTTTAAAAGCAACATGTTCCGGGACAACATTTTTCTGTAGTGTGTATGTGTGTGGACATGCACACACATGTGTAAGTACATTCAGTCCTTGAAGCCTTTTTGTAAATCAACTTTAAGATACTGAAAATTAGAATTTTTGGCTAATAATTCTGTTAATACTTCAAATATTCTGTTTTGTTTTTAAGATCGTGCCAAATTAGACAAGAAGCCAACAGTAAATCTGGGCTTTTCCAAAGAACCCCTTGTTTGTGACAGATGCATATACCCAATTTGAGGATCACCCAATATTTAGACCAGAGCATTGAGCCTGCAACCAATTCTAACTTGGTCACAGTCATGCACAAATATGAGCTTTAACTGAACACCCATACCACCAACCCCATAGCCTTTTAATACCTGAAACCCTCTGAACTGCTGAAATAAAAAATGAAGTTAACAGATAGAGGAGAAGGCTGTGATAAAAATTCCACAATATTATTGATGCCTTGGGGGCCAGAGAAATGGCTCAGTGGCTAAGAGCACTGGCTCCTCTTGTGGAGGACTCAAGTTCAGTTCTCAGTACCCACATGACAGCTAACAACTGTCCAAAACTTGGGTTCCAGGGGGATTCTGACACCCTCTCCTAAGGCATTGCACACAGGTGGTACACTAATATACATGCAGGCAAAACACTCAAACACATAAATTTTTTTAAAAAAATAAGTATTTTTTTAATTCCAGGCCATTACTGATACCAAAGAACAGACTCCTTCACAAAATCAGAATCCCAAAACAGGAATTCTGTTTACCGTTTTAAACTTACTTCAAGATGCTCAACCGACTATGAGGTAAACGTAGGCATTTAAATCTCTATTAAATATAGAAGTCTATTGTGACAGAAATAAAGCATATGCAGCATTCTATTCTAGGTATGTTGTGCTCACAGAATGATTAAAACCAATCTTTTACCACAGCAAACATGATGCTTACTTGTTCCAAGGGTTCAAGTATATACATAGCAGTTTCCTGACAACCTCACCAACAGCCAGTTAAATCTAACAGTCTCTCTAGAATGTCTTCTTCAGCAGCTCAACTGCATAGATATGTGGCCACAGGACATCAGGCTAGGCTCCTGTCACTGCTGCCCATCACCTGGCCCAAGTCTGTTAGGGGAAGAGGATACACAGGAAGGGAGCAATTTCCCTATGCCAGCGTCTCCTCAGGACAGGCCATGGAGGCCCAGAATTTAAGTATCTCCTACATTCACTTTTATTTATCTTCTTGGGCCATTGCCTTGCCTATAAAGCTGTACCAGACAGTCTGATGTCATGATATTCTTACGCTAATTGTATTCAGAAAGTTTTTTGTAAATCATAAAGTTGTCAGCTACCATAGCAACGTTCCCTGGTGCCTGCACTGAAAGAGGTTTCTTGGCTGCTGGCCTTCAGATCCCCAAGTCAGACAACATCAACATTTGTACCCTAGAGGCTGCTGCTGTCACACAGGCTAAACAGACAGTGCCACCAGAGATCACAGCACACTGTTAGGATAAAGTCTCTCCCAGTGTGGTAGCGATTATTTGTCCACAGAAAGATGTCCCTGATGTAGAAAGTGGTTCAAGTGTCTGGCAGGGAGAGTGATTTCTACTTTTAGAAAATATCATGGTGTGCACTCTGTAACTCTAGAACCAAGAGGAATACACAAAGACTTTCAGAAAATGAGATGGCACACAGATGTCTTACTTCTTACATACATGCAGATGTCTCAGGCAGGTGATACTTACACATTCAGTGTGCACTGGATGGACAGCAAACAGTAGGGCCGCCAGCAGGGAAGCTCTAGGGGCCAGGTGCACCCTCCGGCCTTTACTGGTGTACTGCAGGCCACCAAACAGGACCGAGAAGACGTCCACCATGAGGACAGAGATGCCACCATGCAAGAGGATGTTGACCACATGGAAACCCACGGGGTGGAAGCCTCCTGACAAATAGTAGTTGATCCTGCAATGAATATGGGATGTTCCCAGTGGATGCATGAGGCAATAGAATAGTAGCAGTCCAAAGGACCTGGTGCTTCCTAAGTGAAAAGACACCAAGGTAATAATGTCTGTCCAACTAAGGAGGCCTGAAGAAACAGTGCAAACACAATTAACCAGAGGAGAGTGGGAGGAAGGGGCACATCACAAAGGAGGGGGCTGAAAATACAGAGAGGGGAACATCAAAAGAAAGCTAGACCACTTTTTCAGTGCCAAAAAAGGAGGGTTGTTTTAGAAGATACATCATACATGCCTCATAATTACCTGGATTTAAGATAGCCCCATAACTTAATGTATTCACAAAAATGCGCTTCTAACAATATATACCCCCAGCCTTCCTCAACAAGATACTTTTCTGCTCTGAGTGAGTCTTACTTTCCACTGTTTCTGAATTGTTGGTGGTTCCAATATTTTAAAGTGCTTCTCTGCAAGATCTATACACAAGTACTTAAAATGAATCCCCAAAACAGGTATGAATAAGAACTTCAGATACATTTAATATAATAGCTCTCTGATTAATGGGGCTTCATATTCAGCTTCATTTTCATTTTACATATTGACTTAGTAGCAATAGCAAGATTTAGAACTTAGTTTTGATGTGAGGGAAAAAAATCACAACGTTATTAGATGTCTATGCTGCTTTGATACACATCATATTGTTCCCTTGGTGCTTGCTAACTGAATGGTACAGGGTGGGACCTCTGAGAACTAAGACAAATACGGACCCCTTCATTGATCTGAGCATCATCCTTGCACAAGGGCCAGGCTCATCTCTGCATCCTCCCAGCTATAGTCTGTGCAGAAGCGAGTGCTTTGGAGCTTCCTCAGGCAGTCTCTCAATCCCCCCGTGGCTCACCTGTAAGACTTGAAATTAGCAGGACCCAAGCTCAACCTATCTAAGAACTACTGAACAGATTCCCTGACACTGGGAATACAGGGACATGCACAAGGTCATGTGCACACCTCAGGCAACTCTATTCCCACTGTCACACCTTACCTGAAAGTCAGGACAGTAAGTGGCCGGTAGGATTTGTGGCTGGTGTTGCTGCTCAATCTACTGCCCCAGAAGTCATGATGCCACAGGTCCCCCAGGGGCGTGTCTGGTCGGAGGTCCTACAGGGACACAATGGGATACTCTGGACAAGGAGTCATGATCCTCCCCCAGTTTTGATCCAAAATTCTCACCTAATCCTTAACATTCCTCCAGGCTGTCAACTCTGCCCACTCCTTCATCCTTTCCATTAGCCCTAAGTCCACCCCGCCATCTTTAAGACACAGCCAGGCTTCTTAGGAGGGCAAATGCATCCCTCATGTTTTTTACATCAAGTTTTCAAAATGCACATCAGCCCACTCTATCTGGCTAGCTTAAAACCCTGCAAATAGCTTTGTTTTACTCTCCTATGACAAAGCTGCTATGTGGTTTGAATGAGAAGTGTCTCCCATAGGCTCCAAGGATTTGAATACTTGACTCTAGTTGGCAGCACTATTTGCAGAAGTTTAGGAGTTGTGGCCTTGCCGGAGGAAGCACGACAGTGGGGTTGGGCTTAGACAGTGGGGTTGGGCTTAGAGAGTTCACTGCCTTACTCCATTTCCAGCTTGCTCTCTGCTGGCTGTGCCTGCTTGAAGATGTGACCACTTGGCTTTCTGCTCTGGCTGCCTCCTTCCATACCTCCCAACCGTGACAGACTTTTATCCCTATGGAACTGCAAGCCCAATAAACTCTTCCTTCTGTGAATCACCTTGGTCCTGGTGTTTTATCACAGCAACAGAAAAGTAACAGTTATAGCTGATGTCCTTCAGGTTGCCACAGCCTCTGAATCCATCTGTCTGACTCCACATTCCTGCTCCACTCCTGTGAACTCCCTCAAAGGCTCTCTGCATGGGCAGAGCTGTCCTGGATAGCCATCCCCCACCCTCCAGAGCTCATTTGCTTCATCATTCACATCTTACCCACAGAACTTGACTTCCTGAGAGAATCTCGTTCCATTTCTGTGGGGCATCTTACACCTGCCTCCACAGCACACTGGAAGCTTACAATTATCTGTATACCAGATCATATAGCTCCACAAGGCCTAGGACCTGTGAGCTTACTCAGAGTACACAGAAGGTGTTTAATACATGCTGAATGAAAGGACGACCCAGCTAAACAAGATACTACTATCCTTCCATAGCCAACTAAATAAGGTAGTGTACAACAACCCCAGTTTAAACAGGTGTGGATAAATATAATTTTTAAGTTTTCTACTTTTGATGATGAGTCAAACAGACTGTAGAGTTGAGGGGAGAACCTTTCATATAATTTTAAAAAAACTACTGCCCAGCACAGTGGAGCAGGCCTTTAATCCCAGTAGAGGCAGAGACAAGCGGATCTCTGCGAGATTGAGGCCAGCATGGTCTATACAGTGAGTTACAGGCTATCTGGGGGTATAGGGAGACTCTGTCTCAAGAAACAAACAAACACAAAAAGCAAAACAACAAAATTACTGAATAGTAAAAAAAAAAAAAAAAAAGTGCTACCATTCTGCTGAGGTAATTTCACTTTGCATTACACTAAAGATATTTTTAAGATCTAAAATATGAAACCAAATGGTACAAAAGGTAAAGGAGGAATTGGAGAGAAAGTAGACTTAATGATTTTCTCTTTTAAGACAAATTAAAACAGGAATGTTTTAGGGAGGAGAGACTGGGATTTGCTAAGTACTGCCTACCACACTGCTCAGGATTCTTTCTCCTCCTAACCAAACTAGTATTGAGTCTCTGAAGCATGGAGGGAGGGCATTAAAGGGGACTGAGAGGCTCTCGGGCTGGTCAGGCCACTGCACACCTGAGTGAGGTTGTACATCCTGGGAGAGCAAACAGGAGTCACACTGCTGGACATGTCACCAAGACTGCTCCACTGCTTTCTGGCCCCACATTTTCACATGACTAGACACTACTCTAGCCGGGGGGTGGGGTGGTACACGCACGCATGCACGCACATACTAAATAAACAAATAAATCTTTTAAAAATGTGTCCAAAACAGAAGAGGTGGTCAAATGAAAGGTGGCCTCAAAGAAAAATACACATACTGTACCATGGAATTCAGTACTTGCTACTGAAGTGCTTGCTGACTAAAAGAGAAAGCCTTGATTAGAAGGAACATATGCAAAGTTGGCCACCTGATTCTCACCATAAAGGTGGTTTTTCACTTCTATCAGCTTCAGTGGCCTTAAGCATCCAGACCACCACCCATCCCAGGAGTTGGTGAGATGTTTTGTGAAGACGACGGGATCCTCCTGCTAACTCAGCAACAAAAGCAGAAGCCTACTTAAAGGCCTTGTTATAAAAGTGCTTGTTCAGTTGTGAGGGGGTTGGGTATAGCATCTCATCCTCCCTCTAAATGAGAAATGAACACCAAGAAAGCTAGCTCTAAATATTTGATTAGGCACAGCCTACACACAGCAGGGTGTGTGACAGAAAGGTCAATTTTTTCTCATGATTTATGGGAGCAATGGATTGTGTCTGAAATTTCTCCTAACTCCACTGTCTCAGAGATCATCATCTTATGGAACAACAAAAAAAAGGCAACTCTGTACATCAAAGCACCAGAGAAACAGTCTCTAATAGCCCCAGGCCCAGTAACCACCTGCTCACATGACAGAGGCAGTTTCAGGAGCAGAGGCTTGTCTTCCACTCAACAGGGAAGGAGAAAGCAGGACTGGCAAGTTAACACAAGAGGCAGGAGGTGATGGTCCAGAAAATGTTTCTCAGACAGCACTCGGCATAGGCACAAAATGCCCATTCATCTCCTTTCACAGGAAAGAAGAGTACACCATGCATTGGGGTACCCCACACTCCAGAACCCATGCTGTCTTGTCAGTTCAATGGAATTCTCCAATGCTGGTCCTGAATTAACCCTTTATCCAAGTAGCAGTGTTAAAAAAACTCACCAAAATAAGTAACAGAATTAAAAAATAAAGGTGACTCCTTCTTGGGAAAGTTATTCTCTGGGTAATACGACATCAATGTAACATAACAGCTTAGAGTTACTTCTTTAAGCATGGCTAAGAAAACTGAAAATGAGCCACCGATAGTAAGTAGCAGGTGAATTCAGGGATGGAAATCAAAGTGAACATCAACAGTGTTCTGGTCTGTGCATCGAAATGGAGAGAATTGCAATATTATGCTACAAATAAAATACCTGTAGGTCAGACATGGTGTTCTAAAACCCCATAACAGATAGGCTTGCATGTGGAGTTTTCTTCATTTTAAATGTGAAATGATTTTTTCTTCATTTGGTGGAATCTGACTTTTCTCTTTTGTTTTACCAATAAT
>NW_008337765.1:129936-131156 GCF_000622305.1 Nannospalax galili | reverse complement strand
ATATATACACACACACACACACACACATATCCCTTATTACACTTATTGATTTGTGTGCACATGTGTGGAATACATTTATCATGCATAAGTGTGGAGGTCAGAGAACAACTTTCAGGAGTCAGTTCTCGTTTTCCACTATGTGGGTTCTGGGGATTGAATTCAGGTCATTAGGACTGGTGGCAGGTAACTTTACCTGCTAAGCTATCTTGCCAGCCCTAAATTTTTTACTGCTATGCAACAATGGTGTTGCAAAGAGTTCCTTCAATGATATGCCCCAGAGAGACATCCAGGTGCATTCAAACCCTCACCAATGGGGTAACCTATACATACAGCCTGTCTGCTGAGTAACAGACTGCCACAAGGGCTCTACCTCAAGCCACTTCTGAGTACCCTCTCTGTCTGCCTCTGAGTTTCCTACTCTGTTTTCTGGCTCATCTGAATCTTTTTCTTCCCTTCCCACAACTCCAGTTACTGATGAACAATACTATTTTTCCTGGCCTCATACAGCTGCAATCAGTGAGTGAGAATGACTGGAATTTGGCAAAGTTAGGACACACGAGTCTTCCCAAACATGAAATGAGCAAGACTGTGGGATCCCTGGGCAGCAGAGTGCTCTCCCAGCAGCTATCAGGTAGCTGCCCCTTCACACAGTGAAGACAGAGCCACAGACAGCTGCAGCCTCCTACAAAGGATACACTTTCCAATGGATGATTAGACTCATCCATCGCTACAGCAAATGGATGAGTCTCCTTTTCTTCCCCCTCTGTCATAGCCCTGGTAAGTTTTCATAAACCTTAAAAGTACTCAAATCTGCAGTGCTCTGTAACAGCCTCATCTTGTAATCTCAGCAGAATGGCCTCTCTGAAACCTACATGGATGAGGCCTCCTGAGCTTAGGCAGGAACTGCAGACCAGAGGCTAGAAATGGAACTGGAGAGGGCTCAGCAGTTAAGAACACTGACTGCTCTTGAAGAAGACCTGGGTTCAGTTTTCAGTACCCACATGGCGGCTAACAACCATCTGTAACTCCAGTTCCAAGGGATCCAACGCCCTCTTCTGACCTCCGAAGGCACTGAACAACACAGATGCACTTACATACATGTAGGCAATACACTTGTACATATAAAAGAAAAATAATAAATAAAATATTTAAAAAAGAAAATAGTGGCTGGAGAGATGGCTCAGTGGTTAAGAACACTGGTTGTTCTTACAGAAGACCCA
>NW_008337765.1:123920-129819 GCF_000622305.1 Nannospalax galili | reverse complement strand
ACATACACATAAAATAAAAATAACAAATAAAATGTTTTAAAAAATACTTTAAAATCATAGTACACAAAAAAAGGAAATGGAACTTGACAGCCCAACTGGGACCCAGCCAAACAGTCAACCCAAGATTAACAGAGAATTCAACACCAACTTAGATGACTCCTAGGATATAAGTACATGGTAACATAAATTTCCCAGAAGAGTTGAGATACAAACCTTATTGTTAACAATGGCTTCAGAGTCATCAAAGACAAAATCTCCATCATAGCTCCTTGCAAAACACACGAGGGAAACAAATCCCACTACTAACTTAGCCCAGAAAGAGGGAAGGACAGATGATGGAATGATGTGATCCAAGTCAGCATCCAGCTCTGCCATCTTGAAAACTGCAGACTGCCAGCCTCCTGTTCCAGCATTATGCTAGTTAGAAATCTGCAAGAAAAACAACATCCTGGAAATACTTAGGGCTCTGAGTTAGACATGCCTCTGCAGTAGACATCTTAAGCAAGAGTGAGACAGTTCTGTATGCTGTGATTTTACAGGATATCATCATTAGACATACCAAGTTGTGGTTTTCAAACTTTAGTGGGAAGAGAAGTGACCTGGGAATCTGGCAGACTTCTACTCCCTACTATGGCCTATAGAACAGAAGCCCTTGAGTTTCTAATGCTGCTTTCCAGAAATACTGACTTAATGGAACCCTGTATTTACTAACCCTACAACGTAAGTCATTTCTAAAAGTCTGAGTCAGTTTACAAAGCTTTTTAAAAAAGTAATGATTGTGACACACACCTTTAGTCCCAGCACCCGGGAGGCAGAGGCATGCGGATCTCTCTTGAGTTCAAGTTCAGCCTGGTCTACAAAGTGAGTTCTGGGCCAGCTGGGGTTACAAGGAGACCCTGTCTCAAAAACACTAAAAACACCAAAAAAAAAAAAAAAAAAAAAAAAAAGCCCAATAGGGGCCAGAAGGCATAGTAAGTATAGTGTATGAAACTTGACCCTGACTCTGACTCTAACTGACCTTAAAGTCTATGTGTAAAACTCAAACACATATGCCAGTTGAATGAAAATCTAAGAAAGGGAACTCAAAAAGCCAGGGCACATGGAAATGACTGATTGCTGAGTTGGGGGTTTACAAAGAGATAGAGGAACTGACTTCTTTGGAACAACACCTGTCTCAAAGAGGGGAGGCAATTTTGCATGAAGATGACCTTCAATACTGGTAAGAGTCAAGTTAAAAATATGTACTTATCTGAACTTTCAAAGAGGCAAAGTGGTCTTGCCCAAGCCTTGCCATTTATGAGTTGTGTGTCTCTGCTCCCTCTATTTCCTGTGGAACACTGTAAAAACATAAGGACTTTCAAGCTGTGTTTTACGATTTGGGCCAATTCAAGGCTCAAATAAACTATTTACAAATCAGGTATTTGTCCCCATTCCCCTCACACTCTCCACAGGTGCTTTCTTTAGATATTCCAGGATCTGTCCTGGTCAGGCTGCTGGGTTCCAATCTTTGGTAAGTTTGGAGAGTTACTTAAGCTCTCTGAGGCTGTTTCCTTACTTCTAAAATGGTGATGAGGAATGTCTACCAAGAGTATGTTCCTTACACAGTTGTCCTGAGAGTTTTAATGGATGCATGGGGGAAGTTAGCTTATTGATATACTTTCTATGAGGCTGGAAAAATCCCCTTTCCACTGGCTTTTCAGTATAAAAGCTCTGGGCCTGCCTACTCAGAAAGCAGCCTCCACTCTTTATACCTAGATGGAAGAGAATTCCTCAGTCCCCTTGAGTGGGAGGCAGCTAGGATACTGGTCTAGTTAGCTTCTCTATTGATGTGCTAAAACACTGACCAAAAATAACTTGGGCAAGGAAGGGATTTATTTCATCTTACACTTCCAAGTGACAGTCCATCTTTGAGGGAAGTCAGGCAGGAACTGAAGCACAGACCAAAGAGGAATACTATTTACTGGCTTGTTCCTCTGGCTTGTGCTCAGCCTGCTCTTATACAAACCCAGGACCACCTGTCCAGGGGTGGCACAACTCACAGTGGGCTGGGCCCTCTACATCACTCAATAAGTGAGAAAATACCTCATAGATATGTCTATAGGCCAGTTCAATAGAGGAAATTCCCCAATTGATGTTCCCTCTTCCCAGATATGTAAAGTTGACACCTAAGCCAACCATGACATATATATCTGGCTCTAAATGTCCAAGATATTATTTCAGATCAGCAAGAAGTAGTCAAATAGGATTCTGAGACCACAGGTATCTTTTCTATAGCCCCTATCTGAATAAAGGTGGAGACAGATCGACAGGCAACAGGCCACACCTTTCTATGGCAACGCTGGTCCTTTTCAGAGACAGAGAGCCCCATTTACAAAATCCAAACACAGAACACTGCAATTCTTTCACTGCTGATCCCTGGAGCCTCTTTGCTTGATGTAAGGTTTGCTTTTATCAAGTGCTTGGGGAATACTCCACCTACTTTCTGCAGCTTTCTGTTCTCTCCACTGAAAGGATAAATCATTGTTCAAATCCAAATTACAATTATAAACCCTATTCTGGTCATCATGAAGATCCTGCTTGCTGTTTTACATTCCAGGTTAAAAAAAATGGCTTCCTGTTACTTAAAAATAAAAACAAAATAAAAAGATGGAATAGTTAGGACAACGTCATGCCTTAACATGGAAGGAATAAAGGTATTCTTTGGTTTAGAAAATCAATGTGCAGGAAAACAAATGTTTTATGCCAATTTTAAATGCACAACAGACTACATAGGAGATACAAAAGGTCATACAGTTGGTTTTGATGTTCTCTGGTTGAGACCTAAACATTTTAGTATGATGTCACAAAGTGTGTTAAAGTTCAAAAGGCTTTAACATTGATGAAATAACCTGTCCTCCTAAATTTGCTACTGTGTCTCTTTGCAGACTATTCATTGCCCAGGCTCATCTTAGTACTCAAGCATGACCTGCATATGCATAAGGTAGACTGGGGACTTCAACATCTGGGGTGGCCTGGAGGGCCAGGCCCCTACCCTTGGGAGGTCAACTGGATGGCTAAGTTGACCATTTTGATCTCTCCTCTTCCCATGTGGGAACTGAAAGCACAGACCTACAAAGCAGCATTCTGTCCTCCACCCTATTTCTTAGCCCTCCCTGGCTCTTGCCCTTCTCCTTGTGGAAATATTACTGCCTTTCTCTTCTTAGTTCAATGCCTCTGTGGCTTTGCTTACAGTGAAAATACTCAAAGTGCCTTTCAATGTATAGAAGTCCAGAATGTGCCTTTCATCAGCAAATTCCAAAAGAGCTACAATGTGTTAGAAACACATGTGAAGTTCTCAGAGTAGTTTTCAACAGTCCAGAGTAAAGGCTGTGGAGACAGATGATGAGGATTTGCCAGATCCATGACCCTAAGCTACATCGCTTTCCTAAGGATCAGTTTCTTCATCAGTGCAATGAGGTACCACTGCTTTCTTCAGGAGGTCATGGGGTAGGGCTTAATCAGAGTGAGGGAAGAGAAGCAGTTAAGCTTCTATTAATTGCTAGTTTGAACAAACTAGTTCCTGGTGCCTAGTCCCAAACTTGTGTCTTGAGAATGAATGCTTACTGTGCCATCACAACTACCAACATACTGTCCAGCTGACTGGGTACCTGAGAAAAAGGCACTTTTCTTTCAGGCAGATTTATAGCACATGGCTACCCTGACAAGGCATCTCTGTGACCCACACAGACTCCACAACCACATATTGACCCTGATCCCAGCTTTCCTTCTTCCAACAGGAAATGACCCTGTTCCACAATGAGGCTTGGTGCTTGGGGTAAATGAAGCCACGTCTTCATGAGGTGACAGAAAAGGGGATGTTTTTTACCCATGTCATAAGCTAGGAAAGCACATTTTCTGGTGTTTGCTTGATGGGTTTATAAGCAACATGCCTTAATGATCTTCTGAAGGTTGATGCCCTGGAAACCCAGGTCCTCAGTCAGTTTGAAAGGTAAGCTCTCCTTATGGATGGGCCAAGCAAGAGGCTCACTGTGGTTCTAGTTCCAACAGAGATCCATCTATTAGTTGCAGTAACAAAGCTGGTGTTCTGATGGCTTATTAAGGCCAGCCTCTTAATTAACTAGCCTTCAACAGTGGTTAAAGGGGGAACAAATCAATAGTCTCTTTATCCCTGATTCTCAAACTTCTAATATTAAGCCTCTATTTTTAGAGGGTTAAAACAAATTCGTCGATCAAAGGGTCAAAAAAGACCTCAAACAGGGATTCCCAAAAGGCTAAACAGCACTGAACTGGGAAACATGAAGCCCCACTGACAATGGACAGAGCAGCCCAGACTATAATAAAGCAAAGGATTAGATCCAACCTGGATGATTCACCCTGGAAAACCAGCAGCAGCCACCTAAATGAAGATTGGTTCACATGCTGTGGTAAGGATGCTGGCCTCTGTACATCAGGACAATCCATCCAGGGCCAGCTGGACCATGACCCTGCCTCTGGAAATCTGATTAAAACTACACGATGGTTTCTGACCAACACACAGGGACTTGGCAGTAAGTAGCACGAAGCAGAGAGATCTTCTTCCTAGAGTTCCCAAGACTAGGGACCCCTTGCAGTACTGAGCCAAATGGCTATGAAGGAGTGTTCTGTTGTGGCCTGTCTTTCTAATTCTGGGATTCCCCAGTGGCTGCAGGATGTCTGAGCAAGGTTTCACACAGTTCCTGTCTCAGAAAGTTTCCACGTTGCTAGCTGGTAGCCATTTTTCTCCTGGGTTGGCCAGCCCCTGTCACTTTACCCCACCTCTGCCAGGGATGCGCAGCTTGACAGGACTGCAGGGAGAGGGGACAATGAGGTGATCCAGTCAACCTTACAGAAATTCTTTCTCAAGGGATTCTTCCCACCCATCTGCTCCCAGGGAAAGCTAAATGTGGATGACTCAGTGGCTGGATGATTCCTCCAACTCCTCCCTCCTTTTGTGTGTGGTTAAAAAAAGAAAGAAAACACACAACAGCCCACAGTCACAACATCAACAAGCCCAGACGCCCCGTGGAGCCCGCAGGAGGTGAAGCGGTCGCTGCACCACCTGGTCGGCTTCCCCAACTCCTGGCCCACACCGGGAAGTGGCAGCTCGATGGCTGCAGACGCCCGAGCCGGTAGTACCGGCTCTAGCTCAACCGCGGAGCGCGGAGTAGCTGGCACTCCGGGAGCTGCGGGGTGGCTTGTCTCCGTAACCCAGGGCAGGCAGCCAAGCTCGCCCGGCTGCGTCCAGCCGTCGCTTGTGCCTTGGCCAGCTGGCGGCCAGGCGCGGGTGGCCCCGCAGCCAGGTGGTCGCTACGCCGGGTGCACTCAGGGGCACGAAGCCTGCGCATGCTGGGGCAGGCAGGACTGGCGCGGCGACCTCAGCCGTGGCGGGGCAGCACAGCAGCCCGAGCCCGGGGCGCGCACCCTGCACCGCGCTCTCTTTGTCCCGGGTACAGCTTCCACCGCGTCGCCGGGTGCCAGCTTAGGTCCCGGAGCTAACTCCTGCAGCGGCGGAGCCAGGGGCAGGGCTTGGGCACCGCCCCCGGGCCCCGGGCCGCTCCACAGGGCTCAGCTGTAAGCCGGGGAGCCAGCGCCCGCTTCGCGCCCAACTCCGCACGCCCCACGGTGCGCTCGGCCCTCCGCGGGGCCGCCCCGCGCGTTACCTGCAAGGAGCCCGCCAGCTTAGGTCCCGGAGCTAACTCCTGCAGCGGCGGAGCCAGGGGCAGGGCTTGGGCACCGCCCCCGGGCCCCGGGCCGCTCCACAGGGCTCAGCTGTAAGCCGGGGAGCCAGCGCCCGCTTCGCGCCCAACTCCGCACGCCCCACGGTGCGCTCGGCCCTCCGCGGGGCCGCCCCGCGCGTTACCTGCAAGGAGCCCGAGCCGCG
>NW_008337765.1:86359-123825 GCF_000622305.1 Nannospalax galili | reverse complement strand
CGTGCCCCGCCCCCCGCCGCGCGCCGCTCCCCACGCGCGGGAGCCCGGCTCCCGCTTAGCCCCGCCCTCTCCGCGTGACCATTGGTTAGCTCCCCCGTCACTCATACGTCCCCTTTCATTTCGTTGGTGAATGCGCGGGTGACGCTAGGCTGGAGGGCGCTCGTCGGTGGCCAAGGAGGTGCTGGAGCTGACTCCGCTGGGGAGGAAGAAGCTGAGCTCGCGGCGCGCTCCGGGGAAGAGCGGCCCTCTGACCTGGCACCGGGAGCTCGGGCAGCGCCCCGCAGACTCTCTCCCCCTCCGGGTCCGCACGCTCCGAGCCTGTTTCTGACTTGTCTCGCGCGCACCACGAGGGAGTGCGGGATCCCTGCAGAACAGAAGAGTTGTAGATGTGTCTCCACTTTCTGCCTATTGGAACAGAACTGGAAGTGAGTTCGTCATCCTAAGGCCTCTGCTGCGCCTCCTCGCCGGGACGGAGCTTTCGGCACGCGCCCAGTCACGGCCACTTGGTGCTGCACCTTCCTGCTGTTGGGAAGCCACCCCCTCATATCCCTTCTCAGTCAATGTTTTTGCTGCCACCTTCACAGCGCCAAACTAGAAACCTGCAGTGAGCACCGGCTCTGTCCTCCCGACTTTCCTTTCAGTGTCACAGAATCAGATCTGTGTCCTCTGGGCTGGAGTCCGTCGGATCACTCCCAAGCTTCCTCTGCTCCACGTGCCACCCTTCCTCTCCCCTGCTCTTGGTGGCTGTCCGCCCCTCTTGTGTCCAACTCCATTCAGTCCTTGGTGTCCGCTAGTGAAACCCTTTGTTAGTCACCAGTGCCACCTGCCCTTACTAGAGCCAAAGGACTTTTTGCTTTTTAAAGCTGCCTCGTCTCAAGATTCCGTCTTCCTCTTTAAAATATGCTTTTCCTGAGGCCTGTTGTCATTCCACACCCGTGTTTTTCCGCAGCCTCCCTGATTGCTTGTCCTGGATGACCTCTAAGTAAAAGGGGTCCCATCCTTTTTCTCTTACTCCACAGTTTTCGCTGCATGATTTAATCTGTTGCCACACTTCAGTCAATGTTATTTCAAATTTACACCTCTGGTCCTTGCTGTCTCCTTAGTTTCTCTTTAGTTCAAACCCATTTATCCAGTTTGCTATTCAGCTTCTCCCCATCTCAAGTGTTAAACCATCCAGACTCACTCAGCACAGGCTTTTACTGCTTTCTTCTGGTCTATGGCACTCAAGGTAGCCCCATCTTGCTAATGTTTTCCCCATTCTGCATCAATCTAACGTTGCCAAGGTTTCCTAATTCCTAGTATCTTTCCCTTTGTCCTCCTCCAATTGACATATACAAGTTGAGCAGATTATTCGCGCTAAAGATCTGGAATGTGAAAGACTCCAAAACTTTATAAATAATCAATTTTGAATTTGGGGGCATTTTGAATTTCAGCTTTTTTAGACTAAAGCTAACTTGGTTTGGGGAGTGTTTTTTTTTTTTTTTTTTGGTCTTTTTGAGACAGGGTCACCCTGTAGCCCCAGCTGGCTTGGATTCGCTATGGAGACCAGGCTGGCCTTGAACTCCGAGATCTGCCTGCCTCTGCGACCCGAGTGCTGGGATTAAAGGAGTGCGCCACCATGCCTGGCCCGGGAGTGGTTTTAATGTTTGGTATTGAAGATGACTTTGGGTTCTGAAATATGTACAAGTGAGGCTCATTACAGTTCATGTGATTAGAGCTCTTTGAAGTTGGGTGGGGAAGATCTGACATCCCTAGAAACTTGGTGAGAGCCCCCTGATCCAAGGAAGATGATAAGGTACTAAGGTTTTCCCCTTGCTTCTCGCCCTACCTAGTTCACTAAATTTTAACGAAAAAGGTTCAGAGGAGCAGGGTGTATTGGGCAGCAGCATCCACTCCTACAGCTCACCTATGAAAGGTTAAAGTGGAGCAGTGGAGGCAAGGAACCCTCCACACCTGTTCTCAAGAACTTACGATCCAGAAAGGGAGACAGAACATAACAACTTGTAGCTCATAAGGCCAAATGAAATTAAATGGTAAGAACAGCAAACAATATTGCTGGAGGAAAAAGGTCAGCTGGCAGAGGAGCCATGTTCTACAACTGCAACATCAAATTGGAACAGTCTCAGGAGTGCTGTAGTATTAGGAAAGCTAACTACTGTCATGTGCCATGCTCTCAGGGACTTAACCCAAGAAAGCCTTCCCTTTTGTTTTAGAGCGTGTAGTCTGTTCCACATAGTAATTCAGGGACCTGGGTTCTACACATGCTGTGGTTCCAGTCTTCATCTTCAATTTGTGGCTTTCTAGTTCCTTGACATTATTCAGGGAAGATGAGAATCCGGGCTCAC
Source organism: Nannospalax galili (assembly GCF_000622305.1). NCBI lineage: Eukaryota > Metazoa > Chordata > Mammalia > Rodentia > Spalacidae > Nannospalax > Nannospalax galili. The sequence goes on along the minus strand of NW_008337765.1, from coordinate 121,480 downwards.
ATTCCAGCAAAAGAGTAGCATGAGCTTTTGAAAGGCTCTGGTCATATTTGGAGAAAGCCAAATCCAAACTTTATTCTATAGGTAGTAGGCAATCCCTGAAGTTTTCCATGGGGGAATGAATCATATTTACAAAGAGAACCTGCAGAATGAGATAAAATAAGGCTCCAGAGCTAGGTATCCTTTTCTTCATCAGTGAGCAGGACATTTGTTGGAAATCACAAAAATGAAACCTTTGTTAGAAAGACTTGGTACCAGAAACCAGAGAAGTGCTTCAAAACACGAGAGGCACCCCCCTTTTAGAAATCCACTACTGAGAAGGATTAATCCAGGCCTGCAAGAATTAACCCAATCCTTTTTATGACCTATCATTCAAAGTCCTCAACTCCAAAACACATTTCAACAAATCCTATGTGTACCACCCTTATTTCCTTCTGGTGTGCTCTTTTTCTTAAACTAATTCGAGTAGTTTCACTTCCTTTTAGACAAAGAAACTTTGATTAAAATAAATGTCATAGAAAAATCTTACCTGTACCAGGCAAGGAACCACATCCTCTGAATTTTACTTTTACTCTCCTCCTCTTGCTCTATTTCTAATGATAGCTGTCTGAACAGAGTCATAGGAGGTGAATAGCCTGAGTGGCCCATTGTCTTTGCCTTGGCTAGTGTCATTCATGATCTGGGTGAGCAGGCTAAATCCCAAAGCCCAGCAGATTATGTAGAAGGAATATATACAGATGAGATAGATGATTCTAAGAGCCTGAGATTAAAACGCAACGGAAAGGACCCCCAAAAATTAATCATTAGGTTGTCATGTGTGGTGGTTAATCTTCATGTCAGTTCGACTAGATTTGGAATCAACTAGGAAACATACGTCTAGGCTTGTCTTTGAGGGTGTTTCCAGAGAAGTTTAACCTAGATCTACTCTGAATATGGGAAGCACCATCCCACAGGTGGGGAGCTCAAACTAAATGAAAAGGGGAAATGGAGAATGCCCCAGGAGTATGGCATCCCCTTTCCCGCTTTTCGTTTGCTGTGAATTAAGCCAGCTACCACTATGCCTTCCCATCACTGTAGACTGTATCCTCTCAAACTGTGAGACAAACTGTTGTCCCTTAAGTTCCTTCTCAGGTGTTTGGTCACAGCAACAAGGAAAGTAATTAATGTACCAGGTGACCTAGAAATTCCATTTTTAGGTGTATATCTTCCAAAGAATTGAAAATAGGTTTTGAGACATGCACAAATGTTCATAGCAGCACTGCTCCAAATAGCCAGAAGGTGGGAAAAACTCAATGTCCGTTATCAGAGAGGAAGTAAACAAAAGTAGCATAGTAATAGCCCATACAATGGAAGTAGTGATTCATGCTTAGCGTGCATGAACCTCAAAAACATTATGCTAAGAGAAACAACCCAGTCACAAAAGGGCTTATCTTGTATGATCTTACTTATATGGGAAATCTGGAATAAGCACATACCTAGAGAAAAAAAGATTAGTGGTTACAGGAGTTGGATGAAGAGTAGAACAGGGAGCAACTGCTTAGATTTCATGGGAAAGAAAATACTCTGGAACTAAATAGAGGTGGTAGATGCACATGTTCTAGAGGTACTAATTACTGCTGAACTGTATACTTTAGAATGTTACATGCTGAGTTGTGTTATTGGAGTGGTACCTCAATTTTTAAAAAACAGTAGAAAAGAGGAAATGGAAGAATGGGGCTGTGGTGTTGGAATGAGAATGTCCCGCATAGGATCCAAGTATTTAGACACTTGGTCCCCAGTTTGTGGCACTGTTTGGGGAGGTCATGGAACCTTTAGGAGGTGTGGCTGTGCTGGAGGAAGAACATCAGTGCGGGAAGGCTTTGAGAGTTCTTAAGCCTTGCAGGGTTTCCAGTTGTGCTCTGCTTCCTGTTTGAAGCTGTGAATGCTTGGCTCTCTGCTCCAGCCTCCTCTGCTGCCATACCTTCCCTGCCTTTATGGACTCTAACCCTCTGTAACTGTAAGCTCAAATAAACTCTTCCTTTTATAAGTTCCCTTGGTCACTGTGGGGCCAAACTGATGGAGGTAATCCCCCAACTGAGATTCCCTCAGATAACTTTGGGCTGTGTCAAGTTAACAGCTGAAGCCAACCAGGAGGCCTAGAGTGCTGGATAGCTTTAGTTGTCTATCTGACTCACAGGGGTAGAGGGAACCTCAGTTAAAGAATTTTCTCCATTGGACTGACCTGTGGCCATGCCTGTGGGGCATTTTCTTGATTGTTGAATGGTGCCAGGGGGTCAGCCCACTGTGGGTGGTGCCACCCCTGGGCAGGTGGTCCTGAGTTGTATAAGAAAAGAGACTGAGCACAGGCGAGAAGAGCAAGCCAGTATGCAGCGCAGCATTCCTCCATGGTCTGTGCGTCAGTTCCCATCTCCAGGTTCCTGCCCCCTGCCCTGACTTCCCTCATAGAAGAACTGTGACTTGGAAGATATAAAATAAACCCTTTCCTCCCCAAGTTGGTTTGGTAGGTGTTTTATCACAGCAATACAAAGTAACTAGGACACCCAGGGAGTCAAAGAATGTGGGTTAGGGAAGGTTTCTTGAAGGAGGTGATTCTTCAGGTGGGTTTTGTCAGATACTAACAACTCAGATGAAATGGAGTCAGCAAAAAGAAGTAGGCTTCAGCTGGAAAAAGCTGGCCTTCACAAGAGCTGGAAATTGAAGAAAAGTGTTCTGGGAGAGAGCAGTGTCTAGAGGGTTAGTTTACATCACCAAAAATAGTAGTGCTCTTGTCAATATGAAGTGAAATTCACTTACATAGTGGGCTAATTATTTATGTACTGACCCTTTTATTCTTTTTACAAAAATATGCTGCATGCTAGTTGTCTATGAATTTCCCTGCTGGATGCTTGGGTTTCAAAGCTGAACAGTGCATACCCTCAGAGAAGTAACAGATTTTTAATGGATTGAAGTGTAGAAAACAGGGAATAGAGAAAAACAGACTGGACATACAGGCAAGTTGTCAGTTTGGCACAAACTGAGCAGAGTTTGAGGACCTCGTGAGACATCAAGGAGATGGACAAGGGGCAGGATAATGTTGGTAGAAAGCTCAGGAGAGGTGGCCGAGCTGCTGTTGCAGATCTGAGAGCAGACTGCAAGAGCTGCAACCATGTGTGAGCTTAACCTGAAATAGAAGATACTTATTCCAGAACCCCATGGGAATGTGGTTAGATACCACCCCCCAAGAATACCCTCAAGTTCCGTGATCTGCTGCAAGCTAGTCACAGAAGTAAGCAGAGCTGCCATACCCACAGTTTATTAGAGCCAAAAATATAGATCCAAATCTGCAAGGAATACAGTACATAGGACAGGGACTGGGTGACACCCACAAAATTCCAGCTGTCATCTTGTCTGTTTGTGCAGTCAGCACTTGATTCTCCCAGCATGACAACAACCATGAAATTTTATCTTCAACTGAGGAAGCTCACTTGAGCGGTGGTGCCCAGGGGTGTGGGGTTAGTCACACAGACAAGGCTGACTCATCAGAGGTCAAGCTAATAGGAACTGAGGCCTCCACCATCAATTACTCTGCTAGCATGATGTGGTATGATCCAACACCCCAGGAAAGCAAAGATTCTCTCATCAGACAAGGCATGCCAGAGGTGTAGAGGTTCTTTCTCAGGAAGAGAGAGTGGGCCAAGCTTGTCTTTGTAGTATACAAGGTTAATTCTCTACTGCACAGGAGGCCAACATTTTGGTGTCAGTTGATAAAAGACTCCACAATAGAAAATAAATTCATTGAAAACTGGGCCTAAGAGAATTCATGACCATGGAACCCAAGAGTAGGGGTTTTCAAGAAGGCTGAGATAGAAGGGCAAACTGGTCAATAAAGAAAAATTTAAATCTGTCCATGTATAGGTTATTTCTGACCTTATACAGTTCAGTAGACCCTTTAAGATAAAGAAAAAAGTGATTGTATAATTTAAGGAATATAACATTAGAATGTTAGTCCATTCTGGCTGCTATAACAAGATACCATATATTGGGCACCTTATAAACAACAGAAGTTGATTTCTCACATTCTGGAGGCTGAGTCCAAGATCAGTAGTATTACTTTATGTTCCTGTGATAAAAGGCCATAAGCAAAACTACTCATAGAAAGAACATTTTATTTGGCTCACAGTTCCAGAGGGAGAGACCATCATGGCAGGGAAGCATGGCAGCAGGAGGTAGCCAGAGCAGAAGGCAGAGAGCTCATGTCTTCAAGCAGGCACAGGAAACAGCGAAATGGGAAATCTGACAAGGCTTAAGGACTCTCAAGCCCTCCCCCAGTGGCTTGCTTCCCCCAGCATGGTGACACCTCCCTGAGGTTCTATGATGCTCCCCAAATGGCAGCATAAACTGGGGACCAAGTGTCCGAATATTTAGAGCCTATGGGGGACACTCATTCAGACCGCTGCATCAGTGCACCTATACAGTTCATGTTGGGTAGGGCCTGTTTACTAATTCATGGAGGTACCTATTCGCTATGTTCTTAAGTGGTGGAAGGGTCAAGGCAGCTCTCTGGAACCACTCATTTCATTCATAAAGGCTCCATCCTCATGATCCAATCACCTCCCAAAGGCCCCACCTCCTAAAATCACACTGGTATGTAAGATAGGTGTCAATATACGAATTTGAAAGAAGCCATAGCAGAGAGGAAAGGGAAGTAGTAAGTCATTACTTCTGAGAAGCCAACTGAAACCAGCAAGAAAATGCATGTATCAAATAAGACTTTTTCCACAACAAGCAACACTGAACTACAGCTAACATAGGCTCAGAAACTGAAGGAATGTATCATGCTGCTCCACAGGAACAGAGACTGACTGATTCAAGGCTGTGTTTTCACCAGGTCCTCAGGCTTTGGGCCATGCCTCTGTGTGGCAACACATGTCCTTATGATGGCTTCTGATTGCCCTAATGGCATAAGATGGCTCAGTTCCTGGCATCTTATAATGACAACACCTCAAAACAAGAAGGAATCTTTTCATATGGTATTTCATTCTTAGGAGAGAGGCAAACCCTTCCTAGAAATTGCCTAGCACAAAGCCTGACCACATGTCCACTTTTCACCACTGGCAAGGCGAAAAGAACCAAGTCCTAACTTGGACCAATCAGGACTGGCACAATGCAGCCTTTCATTCCCAAATCGGTAGACAGTTGGATGACAGGAATTTTTAGAGGTTCTATGGGGAGGAATAGATGTTGGATAGGAAGCTGTCAGTGTAGTGGGTCTTACTACATGACACCTGGAGGAGATGGCCCAAGAGGGATTTTATTTTCTACACATGAAATATGTTAATTTGCTTGCTGAAATGTAAGAGCCAGAAGATGAGGGGGATATTGAGGATAAAGAGAGAGATTGAAGATAAAAGAGAAAAAAATTATGGGAGAATTGTTATCTTTGAACAAAAGAATAATACTTAATCCATTGTATAAGTTGGAGTATATATCTTTTCCACCATGAGCTAAAGAATGTTTAATGATAGTACATATTACAGATTTCTTGTTGAAGTCTTATAGTTTTGAAGCTTCTTATATTTTCCACCCATATCCAAGTTTAAAAAGTTCTCATTACACCTATTTTCTTTCAACTCTTTAAAAAAATTTCCTTTTCTCCAGAGCACCACTGTCATCTCTATTTTTAGTATCACCTAATTTCACAAGAGTTGATGAGTTGATGAGAACATTTGTAGGTCAATCAATATTTACCAAGTTAAGGGTTTTGGTTTTTTTTGATATAAATAACAAAAATACTTTGGAGAGAAATGCTAAATGATTTTATCTGATTAATATTGAAGCATTGTATTTTGCATAGTAGTTCCATAAATTTTCATGTCAAATGTGTGTTTTCAATGCAATATGTATAATAATAAATTAAGCAAACAAGCTGTGTAGCCTCTGCAGTTATATTAGAATCTAAACTTTGAAACCTGATATGACTGTTGAAAAAAATGTGATCTAAAAGGAGTTACACTTCCATAGAACTTACTCATTATAATTTGCCACATATGAAAGACTAATATGTTATCTTGTACTAATATATGAAAAATGCTCTAATTTTGTTTGATGTATGCATTTATTTGGTTTGCAAATAACCTGGTGAGGTAGAGCTATGATTTTACTTAGTATTTATTTATTCAATCATTCATTTTAATATGTGTGTGTATGATGTGTCTGTATGTGTGTGCAGGCATGCACATGCTATGACATATGTACATATAAAGTCAGAGGAGAACGTTCAGCTTCTGCCTTGTTGATTCGGGGTTCACTGTGTGCTCCAGGAGAGGTGGTATGCCAGATTCCAGCTGAGTCTCTTGTCTCCACCTCCCATCTTGCTGTAGGAGTGCTGGGGTTACAGATGTGCAGCACCACATCTGGCTTTTTACATGGGTTCTAAGAATCTGAACTCAGGTCATCAGGCTTATGTGACAAGTTTTTTTACCCACTGTGCCATGTTTCTTACCTGAGCCCCCTTTTTATAGATGTGAACACTGAGACACAGGGGTTGATAGGAGTTAAGGAGCTGCTGGTATGTGGAATAGTTGGGGTCAAGACCAGGCAGCCTAGCTGGGAAAAGGGTCATGTATCTACCCAGTTCACTCTCTTGCTTTTAAATCAAGAATTATAGAGTCTTTTTTTTTGTTTTTTAAATTTAAGTCTTTCTGAGGTAGGGGCTCCCTGTAGCCCCAGCTGGCCTAGAACTCACAATTAGATCAGGTTGGCCTTGATCTCACAGAGATCCGCCTGCCTCTGCCTTCCCAGTGCTGGGACTAAAGGCATGTGCTACCATGCTTGGCTAGATGCTTTCTTAAAATCTACTGCTTCTTTATCTCTTCAGCCTTTTTCTTCTTCCTCAATCTTCTTTAGTTCTCTTCCTCTTTTCTAATCCTAGATTTCTTTTACCTTAAATCTCTGTTTTTTAAAAAATATTTTGTTATTTTTTATTTTATGTGTATGTGTGTATTGCCTGTATGTAGGTGAGTGCACCCATGTCATGCAATGCCCTGCCATGTGGGTGCTGGGATTTGAACCCAGGTCTTCTGCAAGAACAGTCAGTGTTCTTAACCACTAAGCCATCTCTCCAGCCTACCTTAAATCTCTATTTTAAATAGTTTAATAATATAATAATAGTTCATAACAATAGCAATAAGGGTGCGTCTTTACTGATAATGCAGCATGTCTCAGGTACATGACACTTACATGAACTGTTTTAGATGTATCTCATACCCTGTTGTGATGTTATGTGTATCTTGTGTGTGTGTGTGTGTGTGTGTGTGTGTGTGTGTGTGTGTTATGTGTTATATGTATCTCATATCCTCCCCTGGGCGTTGTAAAAAAAATACCCTCTCCTTACAGGGTCCCAATGATAAACCAAAGTATGATTCCACCAAAATTCAACTTGGGAGAACCAATGAATTTCCTGAGTTTACTTAAAGAGCATTGGTAAGGGGTCTTCACCCAGCTTGGATGATGACTTCCTCATGGCTGCAGAGATGGAGCCTCTTTCAGCCTCCAGCCTGCAATGCTCAGCCACTTTCCAAGAACTGAGGCCATATACAGTTAGGGCAGAATTACATGTAAATGGCTAGGAAGAGTGACTAAAACCTCAGATGAGGGTCCAGTGACTTTTCCTACCTCCTCCTTCTATGAAGGAATGTCATCAGGCATGAATGTAAGGAGATGCATAATCTGATGAAGATGGCAGCTGCTTTGCTTGGAGGACCATGCTCTATGACATCCCCCACTGATGTTTGCTGTCAGTATCAATTTTTCAGATAGGGAATTGGATTCTTAGACATACTCAGTACTTGTTTAAGGTCAAACGGAGCATAAGACTCCAAGTTGGTACTTGCACCAGGCAATGGGAAACCAGATCCCACTCAAGATCACTGAGAAGACTTTATTACTATTTTTCCAAGTTTTGATTTTCTCTTCCAAAATATCAGAATCTTCCCCTTATTCTTTGGATTGGGCTGAGTAAACACTTGCATATTCTCATTTATTAGCCCAAGGTCTATGGTCTTTTTCCCCCTGATTGCACTTATATTTTTATGCCTCTCGTTGAATTTGGAGGGTGCTCTAGTACTTTGTGGTGATTTGAGAATTTCCTCTTTTTTTTTTTTCCACAGTTCTTTCTACCTCCTTTTAGGATGTCCCTTATATCTTGAGCTACTGGGGACTTCCTCCTGCCTTCAGGTCCTAGTTCAGTGAGTACTTCCCCCATGCAGATGAATCATGCTGCCCTTGGGTCCTCTTTGAATCCAATAAAGTCATCCGAAGGCTTTCCCACCTGCCAGTGGTTCAATCAGTGATTTGTTTATAACTGTATTGTTGACTGTATGGATCAAATGATACCTGACTCCCTTTCTCTTCTTGTAGCATCTACCAGCAGAAGCTCTCAGGAACAGAGCATGTTAGATTGAATTCAACATCCATATTGAATAGGGCTACAAAATATATGCTTGTGATGGTTAGTTCTAATTATCAACCTGACACAACCTAGAGTCATCTAGGAGGAGAGTCTTAATGAGAGATTGTCTAGATCAGGTTGGCCTATGGAGGATTGTCTTGATTAATTGATGTGGGAGGACCCAGTCTACTGTGGGCAGTACAATTCCTTAGGAAGGGGATTCTGGACTGTATAATTGCAGAGAGGGTACTGAGCATGAGTTTCTCTCTGCTCTTGATGGTGGATGTGATATGACTAGCTGCTTGTCTTGCTCCTGCCTTGTCTTTCCCATGATGATGAACGGTAATCTGGAATTGTAAGTGAAAATAAATCCTTTCTCCCCATGTTTCTTTTTGTCAGGGTGTTTTATCACAGGGACAGAATGAAGATAGGATAGTGCAGAGTCAGGTTCTTGGGATATTTAGTTGTGAGAGAATATACCAGGAAGAGATTTGATACTGAATATTCCAAGAACTGGCTGAGATTCTGTGCTGCTCCAGCAAGCACAACATAACCCACCAGGTAAGAAATGTGGGGTGGGCAGGCATGGTGGTACAGACCTTTAATTGCAGTACTCAGGAGGCAGAGGCAGGTGATCTCTGTGACATCAAAACCAGCCTGTTCTACAAAGCAAGTTCTGGGCCAGCAGGGGCTACAGGTACAGGGAAACTCCATCTCAAAAAAAAGGGGGGGGGTTTGTGTTAGTCTAAGAGACTTCCTAATGGTAAATCTCTAGTAGCAGAACAGATTAGCTTGAAAGCAACTATGAGTCCTCATCAAACACAGGCTATATAATAAGACCATGACCGTGAGGAAGGACGTTTGAAGAAAGTATTTTCTTTCTTTCAGAGGGACATTGATACAGTCCACCTCATGAGGGTGTGCAGACCTCAAGGATTCAGGATGTTGGTGAATTGTAATTCTCAAAAAGGCAAGTCATGCTTTTATACAAATGCGGAATGAAGCAGGGGCAATGGTTTCACTCAGATTTCTAATGAGGTAACAGTACAATAGCAAAATCAATTGGGACGAGAAGAGGAATAGGAATTATCTTCATCCGAAAAGACATTTTCATGTTTGCTAGTTTGGAGCAAAACTGATTAATGTCCTTCAGGGCAAAAATTGCAACCTTTAGGGTTATCTTTTTATTAGATAGAAATTATTTACATCTGTAGACAAGGTCTACAGTTAATATGTGGCATCAGAGGGACCTGGCTCTCCTCTAAAATACCAAGTAGACAAAAAATGATGATTTTCTAAAACCTTAATATTTTGGTGGGCCTGTCAAACACTGTCTTCATGTGTTAAATTTTTAGAGTTGCTGGACGAGACTGCCACAAGATGAGAGGATTAAAAATCAGAAATGTATAACCAAAACATACCAGAAGTCCAAAGTCAAGGTATCACCAGGATGGAGCCTTCCAGGGGTCTGCAGAGATTAAGTGCTGCACTCTTTCTCTGCTCTAGGAGTTGCTGACCCTCCATCATGCTCCTTGGCTTGATGCTACACCAATAGTCTGCGTCTGTTATCTCATGGTGCTCTGCTCGGTATGTCTTTCTGTTCTGTGTGTTATGTGGACTTTCCTGGACTGATATAAGCAAACATCTGTTCACGCCATAAAGAGCACCAATGACTGACCAGAGAAACGGTTCCATTTAAGTCTAGCTTGGACCAGTAATTTTATTAGGGTTATTTACAGCAGCGTGGGTGACTCAAAGGCAGCTGCATCATGAAAAGCCCATTCCAGCATGGGGAATGATTGATGCTTTCCTGAAGCTCCCTGCTCAGCTTACCCAGAAGCCTCCTCTCATTTACAAATTTGTAAGCTTGGGAAGGGACTTTGTGAATCTTGTAGCTTTCTGGGCTTCCTGAGCCTTAAAATTTTCATTAGTTTCTATGTCTAAGTGCCAGGAGGGAATGTTTCCATTCAGAGGAAGAGTTACACAACACCATCCAGTTGGAGTCTCAGTCCACTCTAATAGGGCCTCAGCTTATCTAGTTACTTGGGCAAAATCTCTATTTCCAAATAAGGTCATATTTGAAGGTTGTGAGTAGAACTTGAAGTTTTGGGGGAAGTGACACTATTCAACCCAGTCTAATCAGTAAGATACAAAAAATGGACATACCAACTACTTTTTTTGGCCTTACTTTCAAATAGTAAATATTTTATTCTTCCAAACAGCAGCCTTTTCTTTCCTGGTCTTTCTTTCTGCTGATGTTTCATGCACTGCAGTATTGGTCACTCACGTGGAGATTGCTCTTTATTTAATGACACAATACAAAGGAAATGTATATGTTTCTGAGCTGGGTGTGGTGACACATGCCTTTAATCCCAGCACTTGGGAGGCAGAGGCAGGTGGATCTCTGTGAGCTGGAGGCCACTCTGGTCTACACAGTGAGTTCCAGGTCAGCTACAGGGAGACTCTGTCTCAAAAAAACCAAAAAAAAAAAAAAAAGTTTCTGATAAAAATGCAAAGTGTGAATCAAGTAATAATACTGTGTAACAATACAGAGGGCTCAATTGCCCATGCAGGTATCTCTTTGCTCAGTCTGTATTTGGGAGAGATCATTTCCATGAGCTGTTTTAGTGTGTAAAATATTCTTGGGATTATTAAGGCAAACTAACGAGAGTCAGTCTTGGCACACATTAAGAACAGAGGAGAGGGTTTTAAGCTTTATAAGCCTCTTCCCTACCTTTCCCTTGCCTTCCCTTCTCTGTTTAAGTAGGGTGTCCAGTTAGTCAGAATTTGGGATTTTTATAGCAGAGATGTTGCCTGTACTTTTCTAGGTTGGTCTTTACAGCAAATCTCTTTACAGGGGATATGAGAGCAAACCAGTCATTTCAATGGCTCTTCTTAATACAGATGTTAGATGAGGAAGGATTCGTTTCCTAGGATTCAAGTCCCAGGAAAGATTTGACGCCAATTATTGGGAACTTTTGTGGCTAGTCTTTGTTTCAGAATTCCTCATTGGTAGAGATGGCTACTGAATTAGGAGGTGAATGATGTTGAGAGGAAAGAGACTGAGACCCATCTGCCATGTTTTTCACTACTGACCTACCATGTTATCAGGCTCTTTCTGAAGCAGTAAAATGGCCTTAATTGCAGCTGAAAGTCCACTGATGGTAAAGGCCACCTAGGAGAACTCATGTGTCTATGGATCCTTGTATGTTTACATCTATATGTATATATATATATATCATCTATTTGTTTGACTATGTATCTATCTACCTATATTATATATGTATGTATAATGTATATATATTACATGTATGTATGTATATGGGTGGAAGAGGTATCTGAGCTAGTGAACTGGGCTAGGCATGGTCTAAATTATCTGTTTTGGCAGAATGTTATGTCAAGAAAAATGACAGAGTCTATGTATGGCTGAACTGAAGGTGACAAAACTTAAGTCCTAGGTGTGGACCTGACTGTCAGAGACCAGGAGACCATGACTGCTAACTTGGCGTGGTGGCTCTCTGGCCTATGGTGCTGGGTTGGGTCTGCACAACTCAGGTTTTCCTGTCTGCTCTTTAGGGGCTATACCATTGAACTTGGTGTTCTGGACACTGAAATGGCAGGTATAAAGATTTCCAGAAGGATGTAATAAAATTTGTAGTAAAGCAAACAGATAGGCCAGATTTACAATCCATAGCATGGGTTTTCCCTGTGGAGCTGGCCTTTAATTTCAGTCAGAAAGTGTATAGTTACCCCCATAACATCCATGCCACTATTGTACCCATGAAGTTGGGAGGGAGATGAGGAGGGAATCTGGGAGGCATTAGATAGAGGGAATAGGGAGTAGATATAATCAAAATACATTGTATACATGCATGAACTTCTCAAAGAATAAATAAAATGCAAAATTAAAAAAATAGAACAAGCAAGGTCTAAGTAAAAAATTATAAAATAAAACCAGTATGATCTCAGTTACCTTCCAGGCTAATAAAGTCAAATGTCTACAATGGCTCAGGAACATTTGTGTCCAATCTTCTCTTGCTACAAGTCACTTGGTAGATACCTTCAAAATCAGTTTTGGGGTTACTTTCTGTTATTGTAACAAAGTAGCTGAGAGCATCAACTCATGAAGAGAGAATGTTTATTTTGGTATAGTCTTGGAGAGCCTAGTCCATGATTGAGTAAGACCAAACCCTTGAAACCTTGGGGTGAGAGAATTGTGTTAAATTGTTTTTAAAAATATTTAATTTGTTATTTTTATTTTATGTATATGAATATATTGCCTGCATGTATGTAACTATGCCCGTGTTGTGCAATGCTCTCAGAGGTCAGAAGAGGGTGATCTCCTGGAAGTAGAATTATAGACTGTTGTTAGCTGCCATCTGGGTGCTGGGATTCAAACCCTAGTCCTCTGCAAGAGCAGTCAGTATTCTTAACCATTGAGCCATCTCTCCAGCCTTGAACTGTGTTAAATATTGCCTGTTATAAGACTATACACCAAAGTCATTGAATTGTACACTTAAAATTTGGTGTTTTTTTAATGTGTAAAATAGATCCCAATAAAACTGATGATAAAAAAGAAAGGCTCAGAAATGGCTGAGAAAATAAGGAGTGGAGTGGAGAGATGGCTCAGTGGTTAAAAGCATGTACTACTCTTGCAGAGGACCCGAGTTTGGTTCCCACTACCCAAGTCACGTGACTCACAAGTGCCTGTAACTCCAGCTCCAAGGGATCCTACACTCTCTTCTGGCCTCCTCAGGTACCTGCACACATGTAGCATATACACACATACTCATACACACACACACACACACACACACACACACAGATATTTATAAATACACATATATAAATAATGGAGCTGGGCTTGGTGGCACATGCTTCTAATCCAGCACTTGGGAGGCAGAGGTAGGAGAATCTCTGTTAGTTTAAGGTCAGCCTAGTCCACATAATGAGTTCCAGGCCAAGGCCCACCTACATAGTGAGACCCTGTCTCAAATAACAACTCAGAGTTGTCAGAGCGTGTGAACTCACCAAGATAACTTACCATATTGAGTCCACCACCTCTAAAGACAATTTTGGTGAATGAAATTTTTGTGCCCATGAACCCATGAGAGCTGCATTCATGATTGCTACATTCACAGCAGAAATAACTTCCCTGCTTCCTCTCCTTTTCTTCCCTTTCCCCCTCTCTTTCTCTCTCTCTCCTTTGTGTCTCTTCTCTTCCTGTCAGTGATGAACTGCCTAGTGTGTGTTTTCAGATCAATAGCTGTTCCATTTCCAAATAACAAATGATCTCAGCACAGACGTGTATACTCTGATTCCATACCTAAGTGTTAGAGAACAACGGAAATAAATTAATCAGTCCATCAACACATTGCCTCAGCACTTATTTTCTGCAAGGCACCCAACTTGCCAACAAGGAAGAAATAAATGCTCTCTGACATCAGCTCACACTTTATTTCCTTCCATTTGGTTCTCAGCTCCTTATAGATGAAGCAGTAACTGTCAACCTAGTTGGTGAATTCAGATGTTTCTGGAGTGCTTTCTGTAGCAGGAAGCTCAAAGGTGCCCTGGGGGTGGGAAGCTTCCTTCAGCCCTTCACCACTCTCCTATTAATTTCTTGGGCTGCTGTAACAAAGCACCACAAACCAAGTGTCTTAATCTTTCTGCATTCCTGAGGCTGGAAGTCTACAGTGAAGATGTTGGCAAGAACAGTCACCTTCAGGAACCTCTCTAGGAGATGTTCCCTCACTTCTCTACCTTCTGGTGACAAGGGTATTCTTTGGCTAATGGAAACAATGCTAAGATCATTGCATCCAACTTTGCTTCTTCTTAAGGATACCAGTCATACTGATTAGGGCTTCCCGCAATGACTTCATTTTAACATGATTACATTTATGAAGACTTGATCTCCAAATAAGATCATAATCACATGTACTGAGGGTCAGGACTTCAGAGTGTTTCTGAGGGGAGATATCACCCAAACTTCTCCTCTTTCCTCTCTTCTCCTCCCCTCTCCTCCTCTTTCCTCCTCTCACCTCCTTCCTCTTCTCTTGAGGTGGTTTGAATAAGATGTGCCCCCTACACTCAAATATTTAACACTTGGTCAGTTGGTAGTGCTGTTTTGGGAAGGGCATGGAATCCCCAGGAGTCGTGACCTTGTTGGAGGAAGCATACCACTGGGGGCCGGGCTTTGAGAGCTCTAATCATTAATTAGAATTTGTCTCTCTGCTTCCTCTCTGCTTCCTGTGCTTGCTTGAGGATGTGGGCTCTTGAATTTCTGCTCCAGCAGCCTCCTGCCATGTCTTCCCACCCTAATGGACTTGTCCCTCTAGAACCTTAAGTCCAATAAACCCTTCCTTCTATAAATCGCCTTGGTCATGGTGTTTTATCACAGTAACAGAGAAGTGACTCTCTTCCCTGCTCCTTTCCCCGCTCTTCCTCACAACTTCCGTTCCCTTCAAAATCCAAACCTCTTTCCTGATTACAGTTTTTTCCCTCTTCTAGTCCCTGTTCTCCAACTGGTCCCCCTTTTTTCTACACATCTGTACCATCTGCCCTTCATTTTGCTCTACTCTGTACCAGCTTCCCCCGAAGCCCTATTTCACTTTCATTGGTGGCACCATAGCCTACCTAGGTATAACAGAAGGCCGGAGGTGTGCTAGGAAGGAAAGGAACTTAGGACAAAGTCTTCAGAGTGACAATGTCTCGGCAGTTGCTTTCGTCTCCCACTCTCTCAGGTCCTGCAGTTGTGGATGTACCACCCACAGGTAAACATACTGGAGGGAAAGAGCTGAGGCAGGAAGGGGCCGGGTGGAGCTGTTCTCCAGTTGGAGCAGGCAATCAATCCAATTAAGCTAAGATTTTTCAACTACTTTTTTAGTACCTGCCAGAATGTTGTCAGATTTGGCTCAAGTGTAGCAATATATTTCTAAATAAGTAGAAAAAGATTATGGCACTTAACTCTGGCAATAAACCTTTCAATAAATCCATCGACTCCACCTTCCAATGGGGTTTTATACTAGACAGTGCATCATATAGCATACTTAAAGCATTCCAATGGGATTTTATGAAAGCTGCCACATATAACTGCTGAGGATTCTATTTTATCAAGCTGTGTCAGCTTCTCATATCCAAGAGTTGAGACCTCTGAGACCCGCTGTCTTCCTTCATTCACTGGAGTTTGGGATTACGGCTGGATCTTAATTGACATAACTATGTCATCAGTTGTTGACAGTTCATTCTTCAGTGTCTGTCTTTCATAAGCCTGCCATTTGTCCATAAAAGATCATTAGTGGATGTCACAGCCTTGGCTACTGGCATCCTGGGTGGGAAAATAAAGAGCACGGTATTGTGGCCACACATTTTGAATCACCTTCTGCAGACTGTGAGCATCACTGTGAGGCAGGTAGGTGACAAGAGCTGTTTCACCCTGTCCTTATTAGCTTCCTGAGGCTTCTCCAGCAAAATGCCACAGGCTGTGGTTCAAACAAGAAAAGTGCACTTCCTCTCATGCTAGGGGCAATGAGATTAAGGTGTCAACAAGTTAGGTTTCTTCTGGGATTTCTCTCTCTGCCTGGCAGCTAGTTGCCTTCTCAGTGTGTTTTCATGTGGTCTTTCCTCTGTGTCCCTGGCATCTCTTTTTATATCCAAATTTCTGTTTCTTATAAAGATACAAAACAATGGGTTAAAGATACAATGGATTGGAGACTTCCCTAGTGGCCTTTCAATATTCTTTCAATATTAACCCCACCACCTGGGGGTGTTCTTAGTTAGTACCTTTGGAAACTGTATAAATATTTCTATAGGATATTTTTTCGAAGTGTGAATCAGAGAACAACAGTCTCCTATCTCCTGAAAATACAATGATTTCTGGGGATGGGGAGATGTCTCAGCCAATCAGGTGCCTGCTGTGCAAGCATTAGGACATGAATTTGGGTCCCTAGCACCAAAGAAAGCTGAGTGTGGTGGCATATGACTCTAACCATTTTATAGCAAATAATATCTTTAAAATATTAGTTATAATAATTATTATTTTGAGACAAAATCTCCCTATATAGCCCTGAGTAGCCTGGAACACGCTATGTAGACCAGACTGGCCTTGAACTCAGAGAGATCAGCCTGCCTCCGCCTCCTAAAAGTGCCTGGCAAATTTCATTACTTGAAAAGTGTGTGTGTGTATGTGTGTGTGTGTGTGTGTGTGTGTGTGTGCGCGCATGTGTGTGTTTTCCAGGGGTCCTAGTTCCTCCAAGGGGCGGGGCCTGCTACAGAGACTTGACTGTGGAGAATTAGCCACACAAGGAGGGCCTTGTGGCACCATCTTGGGACAGGAGCCAGGAGCTGACAGGAACGCACTGATTTGGGCGTGGGGAATGCACAGCAGCCTGGCTGTACTCAAGGACAGAATGGCCTGGCACTTATGGACCTGGGGCAAGACTTCTGGCCCCTGAGGGCCAGAAAGCTAAGGTGACTATGGGCATGCCGCAGGAGTGATCTGATATGGCGGGCTCTGAGCTGGGTGCAGAGCTGTGGAGCTGAGCTGAGCCGTGTAAAGCTAGGCACTGTGTGCCCATTTCTTTGTAAGTCACTCTCCTCCTGCCCCCACGATAATAATAAATGCACATAAAGATATGTTATATGGTTTGCCTGGTAGCTAGAGACCCAGAGAGAACTCTGGCGACAGTGTGTGTGTGTGTGTGTGTGTGTGTGTGTGTGTATGTGTGTGTGCAAGTGTGCATGTGCATATGAGTGCCAGTGCCTTTGGAGGCCAGTAGCATCAGATCTCCAGGAGCTGGAGTTAATAGATGGTTTGTAAGCAGCTGACATGGGTTCTGGGAATGCAACTCAGGTCCTCTGGAAGAGCAGTATATACTCTTAACTGCTGAGCCATCTCTCCAGCCCCACAAACAATATTGTTAAAAGATGAGGAATCTTTTTTTCTTCTATTACTGGCTTAGAGGAAGGCATTTCAGGGCTGGAATAGCTGCATGAGATCATTGGGGCAGATTTCTCCTTTTCTTCCTGAGCTGGACTACATTTCCCAGATTTCTTTGCAGTGAGTGCAGCTATACAACTGACTTCTGACTAAAGGAAACAGAACTAAAACATACTATTTATAGTTCTTGTTCATGAATATTTCCTGTGGAAATAGTCTGTTCCTTTTTCTCCTCTCTGTTGGCAGAATGGCCATACCTAGGGAGATCTGAGAAGCCAAGTTAATGATGCTAGAAGCCCCTCCATTAGGCTGAGTTCATGGAGAATGTGATCCCTGGGGGAACAGAACAATCCCTCCCATCCTTTATCATTTGAGCTTTATACACATAAAGAAAAAGGACACCTTTGTGTGAGATTTCAGAGTTTTTCTGTGATAGTAGCTACTCTCACATGATATTAAAAATATTTTATCACAAGACCAATCTCTATTTTCTTAAAAATTTATTTATTATATTGATTTGTTCATTTTTCTATTGTTTGTTGTTGTGTGTACATGAATGTGCCATGAGGGGCTTGTGGAGGTTAGAGACAACTTTCTAGAGTTGATTCTCTCCTTCCACCATGTGGGTTCTGGGAATTGACTTTAGGTCAATAGGCTTGGTGGCAAGCACCTTTACTTGAGTCATCTCCCTGGTCCTCTTTCTATTTTTCTTCTCTACCTCGACCTCATGACTTTCCTCCTCTGCCCACCAACTTCCAGTATCTACATTTTTATCAGAACAAAGGAGCACCGTGAAGAGCAGAGAAGGCTTTTCCGAGGGCGTTTGCCTGTTCTCCAGACTTGGGACATGTGGCCACCTCAGTTATGGAAGAGGCTCTGGATTTGAATGTTTTGTTTGCCATCTTTTATTTTGACATAATGTGGAGTGAGTAGGCACTATTCTCTCTTGCAGCATTTTATTGCAAGAACCTCAAGAGCGACCGCTTTGATCCCTGAGAGGCTTAGCCTGAGCTTGAGCAGCCTTGTCCTCCTGGCCCTGGACGGAGATGAGATTCTCACTGTTTACCGACTTACACTACAGTCCCTTGATGGGTTCTGTTCACCTCCCACACTACAGTTTGATCCTTCTTGCCCTTTCATTTCCCCTGCTGGTGCTCATCCACAAGATTTTGGATTCTGTTTCTGATTTTATTTCTGCCTCATGCAGCTGCACTACTTTCTAGGAACTTGGTTGGGATTGCAGGAGCTGGAATCCTATCCCTTATGAGGGAGGCTAGGTTCCTGCTTATCCAGCACCTGGGCCTCTAGTTATTG
The DNA here is from genome assembly GCF_000622305.1 of Nannospalax galili. NCBI lineage: Eukaryota > Metazoa > Chordata > Mammalia > Rodentia > Spalacidae > Nannospalax > Nannospalax galili. The sequence goes on along the minus strand of NW_008337765.1, from coordinate 102,806 downwards.
TTGTCCACCAGGATCCAGGCTGCTCTGTCCTCTGCCCTACTGGCCTGCCCACATTCGTCATGCCTCATTTTCAAGAAATGGGCCTAGTAATGCTCTGGGTCTTGTAAAATGGGCCTTGTCCGGTCAGCAGGTTCCACTTCTATGATCTCTCTCCAGGGTGCGTGTGTGCGTGCGTGCGTGTGTGTGTGTGTGTGTGTGTGTGTGTGTGTGTGTGTGTATTGGTTAGTGAAGGCTTGTCAAAGATTCTGAGTTGGGTTGTGGAAAATGTTTAGGATTTGAGCAATCAGAGAAAAGGGTGCCGCATAACATTTTCTGAGGAGATGTAAATAAACACTTATGCACCCCAGATAGGGCCCGGATTTTAGACCAAAGAAACAACCCACAATTCCACCTGTCTACCTTGTGAGCCAATGACTTTATTGGGGTTACTTACAGGTGCAAGACTGACTTTGGCAGCTCCATCATCAGAAACCCCACCCCAGTATGGGTGATATTTACACCACTAGAATTCCCTGCACAATTTGCAGGCAATTCCACCAGAAAGTCTCCGCTAGCAATTGTTCATTTCTTGTATGACTATAGGGAGGGGCCTTGTGAGTAGTGTAAGTTCCCTGAGCCTCTTCAGCCTATGACTTTCACGTGACTTTCATGAGATTCCTAGTCTTGGGAGCCAAGGGAGCGTTTCAAAGCAGAGGAAATGATTGTACAACTCAGGGGCTGACCTTCCTTCAGGACAGAAATAAGTCAACTGTATGGAAGTAGGTGCACTGTCATATTCTGCTGCGGCCTCAGCCACATGCAGCCATCCCTTGCACAGACTTTGGTGTTTTGCTTCTGACAGCTCTTGACCTTTGGCCCCAAGACTCCTTGGTAGCCTGGGGCTGGTTTTGCTTCCTCATACAGACAGCTGGGACTTCTGAAGTTTACAGCTCACCTTCCCTGTTACATCCTGACTCATGGTTGGGTGGCAGGCAGTCTAAAGGACCAGCTCCTGTGCTTTGGGTCAATACAAGCCTCAGAGTTTCCCTGCCTTATCAGGCCACCGCCTGTTGCTGTCTCCTTCACCTTCTGTGTCTGACATTGTAATCTCTATGGACTTTCCTTCTGCTTCCAGCCTCCTCATTAAGTCATCTATGCATACATCCTTATCTCAGGGCCTCTGGGGACTCCCCTGGGATGCCAGGAGTGTATAAAAAGTGTTCTGTTTGGAATGTGAAATGTCCCTGAGAGTGCTGCATGGGGTGGTTGTGACACTGTAAGGAAGTGGGGCCTGGAGGAATTGTGTAATTCGCTGGGGTGGGAGAGGCAGGCATGAGCCTTGAGGTTAAGTGGTCTACTCTGCTTTCAGCCCCTTCTGCTTCACATTCTGTTGGGATGTGGGCAAGCAGCTGCCACACACCCCCACTGCCCCAGAGCTGCTGCCTCTATGCCTTTTCTGGGACCATGGGCTATAGCCCTTCAAACTGTGAGTCCATATAAGCCTCTCCTCCAGTAAGTTGCTTCTTGTTGGGTATCACAGCACTGAAAAGGTAACTAATGCAAATAGCCCTAAATAGCTCATTTAATTAGAGTGAGGAACGTGGGTTATATTACAGAAGGTTTGAGAACCAGGTAGGCAAGTTACTCAGGGGACAATCTGCAGGGAATGGGATGCCCTTGGCAGTTTTTGAACTGAGTATCAGCTTACATGTGAGGGGATTAATACATAAATTAGAGAAGAAGAGGGATGCAGTAAGTCAGCTAGAAAACTGTTTCAGTAATCTTGAGTACTGAAGGCTTAAGCTTATTTTAAGAGATGGCAGCAGAGGGATATACGGGCACTTGTGAGTGGATTAGAGGCTGTCCTGGTGCCAGCAAACTGGCACTGACTCTGAGAGTGAGAGAGAAGAACAGACTGATACTGATTCCATGTCCTCAGTCTTGAAGTGCTGAGGTTTGGGATACTGTTTGCAAAAATCAGAAGTCCATAGAGAAGAGCTAGTTTAGGTTTTGAATGCAGCCTACCATGTCCAAAGCACCTGTGTCTACTCTGAATCCACATTTCCTTCACTTGCATTCTCCTCCATTTATCTCTCAGGAGCAGATTAGCCTCCCCTAGTCATCTTGTCACATAATTCTTAGATCATTATGGCTTAATTGATGTTTGATCATGCTCAGCCTCGGCCCTTCAATGTCAAGGGAGAATTTACAGGGGAAGAAAAGAGATCATCTTAGTGCAATGACACCTAAGCCCCCAAAGCTACAGGCCAAGCCCCTTTGTACACAGGTTCTTGAGTGGCATAACATCACACTCAGATAATACCTGCCGCTAACAAAGCCATGAGCAGCAAGGATTTTGCATTTGACAGGAGGCTGAGCTCGTTGCAGGTTTTAAACATCAACCGTGTCCTTCTTCACCATGATGAGATACACTTATCATTTTGTAGATGCAGACTGGGAGACATTACAGTACTAGAAATTCTGAACAGTGGGGACATAATACAACCCATGTATCAGTTTTTTTCTTATAGATACAATGCTCATTTTTATTTGTCAGTGTTATCTGAGCATGTATTTTGTTCGAGATAATGAGCCTTTATACGTGGAACAGAGAAATAGTCAAAGGCATTCATGTTTAATTTAATTTAAACACAAGTTAAAAATGCACCATTGCAGAGTTGAGATAGTGGAGTTCTTAGTGCTTCTGGGGTTTATTGCTTTCTGAATTTTCACGTGTCTTGTGTCAGATGACATGTGGTATCATGTCTGCAGCAATCTGTGGATACCCCACAGTAGATTTGTCACCTGTCTGGTTGCTGTGACAGAATACATGAAAGAAACAACTTCAAGGAAGAGAGATTTATTTTGGCTCATGACTTTTGAGAGTTCAGCTCATGGATACTTGGCACACTGCAGTGATGGGAGAATGTGGCAGGAGCTGTTCACATTTTTGCAGACAGGAAGCAGTGATCCACTTTCTGCAGCAAGACTCCATCATCCAAAGTTCCTACAACTTCCTAAAATAGCTCCATCTGCTGAGGAGCAAGTACTGAAAACATGACCTTGGAGGGCTACATTTCAGTTTTTTATTTGCATTTAAAACTGTAATATTTGATTAATTATTTGAGAATTTCTTGGAAGATATTCTGCTCATGTTCATCTCCACTTTGCCCCCTAACTTCTCTCGTATTTACCTGCATCTCTCCACTCTCTCCCAACTTCATGTCCTCTTTTTCTAAAAAAAAAAAAAAAAAATCACAGAATTCAATTTGTACTGCCCTCGTGAATGTGGGGCCAACCACTGGAGCATGGGGGACACACCCTTAAAGAAAACTGACTCTCCCTCCCCCAGAACTCTGTCCCCCATCAACTGTCAATAGCTGCTCAGGAGTAGGGGCTCATGAGTTTCTCTCCAGAGAGGAGCATTTCCTATCATTCAAACTATGACATAAGGAAAAATCTTGTACTTGTTAAATAAGACCAATCCACTAAGGGAATGACACTTTAACCATTCATTTAAAATTGTTTATTATTATTATTATTATGTCTGTACATGATGTGTATGTGTTCAGATGCATCCATACTATGGTGTGAGTGTGGTCAGAAGACAATATTTGGGAGTTGGCCTTTCCCTCCACTGTTGGAGCTGGGGATGGAATTCAGGTTGACAAGCTTGCTCTGTAAGCGCCTCTGAGCCATCTTGTCAGCCCTTCTCATTGATTTGAGCCCTTGCAGTGTGCTGAGCACCAAACAGTGTTGATCACAGAAGAGGCTGGAAGGTGTAGCCATGCCACAGAGTGACTTATTGGCCAATCAGGTTTATAGATGCCAGAAGCAGATCATCTGGTACAGTGTACTAGGGGACACAGAGGTCTCAGGAGGCTATGGAGGAATGAAGAAGGTCCACTCAATTCTCCCCAGTCCAGCTGCATGTTAAGCTAAACTGAGCACACTTAACATCTGGAGATGATTCTTCCCAAAGGTAAATGCAGAATTACCATGCAAACCGCAATTCCCAAAAGGCTAAAAACACATCCACCTGAAGACCTGCACAATATGTTCAAAGCAATGTGATTCATAACAACAAACTGTCTACAAAAGACAGTCTAGGAAGCTGGCCCACTTTTTGTAACAACTAGCACTGGGGCCCAGCCAACACTCTGTAACAACCAGTGGAGAAAGATATCTGTCTAAAACAGCCAGACAGGAAAGTAACTCACTACTTACAATGACCCCTGAGGAGGCCAGCTCACTCTGAGTCCAGAGTATCATTACACTATGGAACCCCTCAATCAGCTTACTTTTCACTACCACCAGCCTATGAAACAGCCTACTGTCTACAACAATCAGCTCAGGAAGCAGCCCACTACCTATATGACCAGCCCAGGAAGCAGCCCACTCTCCAACCACCAGCCCAGGAAAGCAGCTTATTACCTGTAAGTTACTCCACTAGAAATCAGACCACTATATCTAGCAACTGGTCCAGGAAGTCAAACAGTAACCCCTCTAACAGTTAGTCAAGTGGATGGGTCTTAATTCATAATTTATAGCTTGTCTCAGTTACTTTCTGATTGCTGAGATAAAATACTATGACAAATCAACCTAAGGAAGAAAGGATTTATTTCAGCTTACAGTCCAGAGAGGTATAATTATTGTGGCAAGTAAGACATGATGGCAAGAGCAGGAGTCTGGTTGGTCACATTGCACCCATACTCAGGAAGCAGAGGGTGAGCAGGTGGGGTGGGTCTATAAAGCCTTAATAAAGTCAATCTCCAATGACCCACTTTCTCCAATAAGATTCCACTTCTTAAATGTCCCATCACATTCTCAAACAGCATCACAAGCTGGGGACCAACTGTTAAAACGTGAGCTTATGGGAGATATTTCACATTCAAACTACAACATGGCTTCTTTGATTTTTGTCTCTACTTCCAACCAGGGAAGGTTAGATATGCCCCTAATCAGTTCCATAGGCTGCCTTGCCTCTAGCTCCTGCTTCAGGTTCCCCAGGCCAACAGTCTCCAATCAGAACACATGTGAACCTGCCTTTTTTCCCATTGTATCACTCTCCCCTCTCTGCCTGCCTAAGCCTCCGATGAGCTCAGGTGATGGTTGCTGACCCCCATACTATATATACTGTTTCTTAAACTGTGAGTTGTGAGCCCCCATATAGGGTCATGCAAATGAATATGAGGGTCATGAAAAATTTACCAAGAGAAAAGGTTTTGGAGAGCAGAACAACCAAAACTTAATTCAACATCAAATGTGTAATGAATTTGAAGTGTTTCTGGCAGCACCTGCTCATGTCGCATTGTGTAACTTGACTTCAGTCTTACTTCTGAAGATGCAACGTGCACTTTGCACTGTACACGCTGCCATGTGCCACATAGTGCCAACCAATACTGCCTGAAACACTTCTACTCATATTCAAGACTCTTCCATGCTTGAATTACGGGATTTTTACTGTATGTAGAAAGTTTTCTGCTTTTTTAGACATAATGATTTAATTACGGAAAACAAAGGCTTTTCATGTCTTCCTACCATCATTCTTTAGCATGTAAAGCATCAGATTAGTATATCTTTGGATTACATTATATTTGAATGCTTGGTTTTAAAAATTGTTGTTTAAAAATCTTTGCTCTCCCCAAGGACTAGGGAGATGACTCATGGTGTAAGAGTGTGTTAATGCAAAAACACAATTCTCACCTTAAAGGGACAAGAGATAGTTTAGTCTGGAGCCTAATATAAGTGACCTTGGCCTAGAAACATAGATTTAGGTCACTCCAAATTCCATGCTCCAATGTGGAAGCTGTTTCATGACATTTTTATAGTAACAGAACAAAGAAAGTAATAAATCAGGCACTTTTTAAATACATTAGTGGAAACATTATGTAGGTGGTTACAGCAAAGTGGAGAAATCTCAGCTATAGGCCTTAGACGCTATCTGATGAAAAACATTCTCAGTTTTTTTGGTTGGTGAGAACTAGGGTTTTGTTAAGTTAACATACCCAAAAGGTTTTTATCTGTTAGAGGATGTTAGGTCCAACACAGAGGTAGGCAAGGAATGGTTATTTAGGGGGCTAAAGATAGCCCAGGATAAATTGTAATTAGGTTCTGAACCTGCAACATTCCACATTCTCCACAGTCATCGAGATTCTAATCAGTTAATCAGCCTAGCAGAAAGTTCAGTTTGAAGATGCGGGTATTTTTTTTTCTGGGAACTTTTGTTCACAAGTGTTTGTTGTGCAAGCATGAGGACCTGAGCTGGGATTCACAGTACTCGTGGAAAAAACTGGGTGTGGCCATGCATGTAACTCCAGCACTGAGCAATGAGAGATATGAAGATCACTGGGGTGTGCTGCTCAACCAGCCTAGCCAAAAACCAGTGAGTTCTAGGTCAATGAAAGATCCTGTCTCAAATGAATAAGGTAGCGAGATAGAGAAAGACACCGAATACCCTCCTTCAGCCTCTGTGTGCACCCCCAACACATATGCACACACACATGCCACACATGCAATAATAAAATTAAAATACAATATAAAAGTTGTTGTTTGAGGTGTTGAGTCGAGTTTCTAAAAAAATTGTTCAGTGATTTTTGTCTTGGAGTTAGGATAGAATTTCCAACAATTTCTGAAGTTGCCCTAAATATACTTCTGCTGTTTTCCCTACGTGCACACACACACACACACACACACACACACACACACACACACACACACATACACACACATACACACACACACACACTTTTGAAATTTTCATATAATGTATTCTGGTCATATTCATACTCTCACGCCTGTCTGTACCCTGTTTACTACTCCTTGCCCAATTTTATGTCTTCTATTATAATCTATTTTTAAGGCCTATTGAGTCTAACTTGTGTCCCCAAATATCCTTTGGTGTAGCCCCATCCCCTGGAGTCTGGTCAACCTACCCAGTGTTACACCCTTAAAGACAACTGACTCTCCCTCTCTTAGCAGCTATCAGTTGCCAATAGTTACTTAACTAGGACTGGGGCTTCTTACCCACCCCCATGCCCATGTTGGGAATTTGACTTGAGCTTATGTAGGTTTTGTGCATGCTGTTAACGTTGCTGTGAGTTCACATGAGTAACTGCCCTGATGTTTGGAAAACACTGTTTCCTTATAGTCATTTACCACCTCTGGCTCTTACAATCTTTCCTCTCTCTCTTTTGCAATGATCCTTGAGACTTGGAAGACAAGGGTTTGATATAGGTGTCCCATACAGGGCTAAGTGCTCTGCAGTCTCTTATTCTCCAGACATTGACCAGTTGTGGGTCTCTGTGTTAATCACTGTCTGTTGCAAGAAGAAACTTCTCTGGTGAGAGTCGAGAGATGCATTAGTCTATGGGTATAACAATAAGTCATTAGAAGTCAGTTTAATAAAATACCCATTTAGCAGACCAATAGTAGGTTTGGGCATATTTGCTAGGTCAGTTATTGTTGTAGCTTGCAGGGTTCACATTTATTGTATGTTTATGTATGTGTTTGTGAGCATATCCATGAAGCATGCACATGTGCAGAGGCCAGAGGACAACGTGTGAGAGTTGGCTTTCCTTCTATAGTGTGGGGCCTAGAGGTTAAACTTAGATTATCAGGCTTGGCAGCAAGTGCCTTTGCCTGATGAGCCATCTTGCTGGCCCTAAAAATAAATTTCTTTATGATTTGTTACCAGTAAATGTTTGATGTTTAAGTCTATTTTTAATCTATATACCCAGGGCCACATAAACTTTTTTCAGGTAAAAAAGGGTCATGAATGGAAAGAGTTTAAGATGCTCTACTCTAGAGATCTCTGATTTATGGCTTAATGCATTTGACTTTTCATTTTCATGATCTTCCATTTTCTACCTAGAGAAGGCAACATAAGGACACTATGTAGGAACAGTGGAAGAAGTTCATTCTACCTGAGAAGATTTTTAAGGAAACTTGCAGTGTTGAAGAAATGCTGACGATACACTCCTAAACGATTTCTATTTTAAATGATATGAACCTGTGATTGTTAATATGGATTGTCAACTTTATGGGTCCTCGAATCACCTAGGAGACAAGCCTCTGGGCATGCCTGTGAGGGATTATCTAAACTAGTTGAGGTGGGGAGGTCCACCTTAACTGTGGGCAGCACCATATCTTGGAATGGGGTCCTGGACTGAATAAAAAGGAGGAAGTGAGCTGAGCACCATCATTCATTCTTCTCTACTTTTTCACTGACAATGCAGTGTGACCAGCTGCCTCATACTCTGTCACCGCGACTTCTCCAACATGTGCCTTCATGCTGTGAGCCCAAACAAGCCATTCTTTCTTTAACTTGTTTTTGTTGGGTATTTTGTCATAATTAGAAAAGTAACTAATACAGTATCCTAGCTCCAGCTTCAAGGAGTTTGAGACACTCTGACGGTGATGGAGATAAAATTTCTTCCTGTCCTGGCACTATCAACCATTGGTATCAGAACCAAATATAAATAAAGAGCTGTAGTGCGTATGTGTTTCAGCTGTGAGCTATGATTTATGAATGACCTTGACGTTAACATGAAGTTAACAAAAACAGAAAGACTGTAGAATGAATTGATACAGATAGCTTCATACCATTTGCAGAGGTTCAGGGTGGGCAACGTGTGTTGATAAGGCATGAGAGGAAGGGCAAGTAGAGGAGGTAGATCAGTTGTCTACTTACCCAGTCACCCACACGATGGTGTCAAACAGCCCATCATCTTACATTTGTGGGCAGATTTCTTTGTCCTTTCTGTCTTGTTTTCTTTTTATAGATTTCTTGGCTGTTCTTTGTGTCAGGATTTTATGTTTGTGAATCGGGTAAGAAGTTAGATTCCCCTCAGGAAATGCATGGAGTAGGAGTTGAAATGATGAAGAGGCTGGGAAGTATTAAATCTTTATCATATAAATTCTTGGTGCTGTTTATGTTTCTGGCCTTAGAGAAAAGAGTGCTAGAACATATTCTCAGGCAGAAATGTTTCAAAAAAATATTTGGGAGACTACATTACTGATATCTATGAGTTACAAAATATGACTTGATTAGAAGTATTTACTGGATCTCCATCAGAAAAGATGAATTGGTCTTCATTTACGACTTAAATAGGTGACCAGCAACCCTGCAGACTCACTGTTCCTGCTGCTCAGCCACCAACCCCAGTGTCTTTCTGGTAGCTGGACTGTGTATATATGGGGAGAATGGAGGCAGAAGGATGATCCTGATAATTCTTAGTGCTGGATCTTGGGAGAGGGGTAGGGAAGGTAGAGGTCAGTCTACCCGTCTTGGGACTTGGGGTATGGCTGTCAGTCCTTAGAGTTTTGTATGATTGCTTTAAAACATTAGCCTGAGGTGAGACACCTGGACGGAGCTAACAGGTCAAAAGCCAGCTTCTCAACTGGATGCCCAGGTGGTAGAAAGCCCTGGGCTCCTGACAGGATAATGGATCTCAATAAGAATTTAAGCTAATTCTGTGACTTAGTCAAGAGTAGAAGAGCATCACTTTGGAGCTGGGGAGATAGCACAGTTAGTAAAGTGATTGCTGCATAAGCATGAGGATCTGATTTGGATCCTAGGTACCATGTAAAAAACTGGGCACTGCTGCGTGTGCCTGTAATCCCAGTGCTGGGGAGTTAGAGGCAGGAGGATCCCTAGGGCTTGCTCACTAGCCAGCTCAGCCAACTGATGAGAGACTCTGTCTTAAAAAAATAAGATGTAAGAGACTGGAGAGATGACTCAGTAACTAACATCATGTGCTGCTCTTGCAAAGGATTCCAGTTCAGTTACCAGCACCCGTGTTAGGTGGCTCACAACCATCTGTAACTTCAGCTCCAGAGGATCCAACACCTTCTGGACTCCACGGGCACCTGTACTCACATATGCACATACTGTACATTAAAATAGAAATTTGAGATAGAAATAATGTTTTTTAAGACTGAACTCAGCCTCCACATGCATATGTACATATGTGCACACGCACTCCTCATACCTACATATGCACACACACAAACAAACACAAATATACACGGAGAGAAGAGCATAGCTGGTTGCAGAAGGTTTACCTCAGGCACTCTAATATGGATCTACTTGGTAACTAAGGAAATTTGGAGAGGGCAGCAAACAGAATAAATCTCTCTAAAGGTGTTTGCATTCAGATTCCTGGAGCCTGTGAATATGTTTCACGACATGGTGCAAGACTTTGTACATGGTACGTAATTAACAGTCAGCTGAAATGAAGACAGGGCAGCCATTCTGAATGGGGTGGGGTGATGGAATGTACCAATATGATCACTCTCTTAAAGCCTGAAGACAGACCAGCAGGGAAAAACAGACAGATACATTAGAGTGGGAAGAATTCCAAAGGGGCATTGCTGGCTTATAGGCTGAGGGGTGACAAGGAATGCAGGTAGCCTCAGATAACTTAGGTTCCTGGAAACAGAGAACTAAGTCTTGCCACCAGGAAGAATGGAATTCTGCCACAACATTTATGTACAGGGAAGCATATTCTTTTCTAGCGTCTTCCCATATGTCCCTAGGCAGGCCAACACCTTCATTTTGTCCTTCTGAGACCCAGACCAGAGAAAGTGAAGTCCACACGGAATTCTGACTTCCAGACTCGGGAGTAGATAAGTTGGTATTACTTGTAACAACAGCAGTAGGAGATAGATACAGGAGACAGCTAGAGGAGGTGGTGATGGATTCAGGGCCTGAAATCTGCTGAATTCCAAGTCTCACTTGGATGGTGGGGGCTGAGGGTGGGAGACATTGGGGTTTAGGACTGAATCTTTGGGTAGTGACACCAGTAGATCCAATGCCAGAGGCAGAGACACCAGAAAAAAGCAGATGAAGACAGCAACTCAGATGATGGGACTCTTTGCAAGATTTCTTCTGGCTTTCTGCCTTGAACTTGGTAGATGACAGGACCATGATGTCGTCGTAGCATTTGTCCTTGAAGGCAAAGCAGTTTTACTTTTGGTTACTCCTTTCAAGTCTGCTTGTCCGGTGTCTAAGTCCCTTGCAATTAATTAACACCTTTCCAGGAAACCAGCTTGTGAGACAAAATATCAGATTGAGAGGGGAAAGACTCATTCAACCATCTCCACTTTCCTTGGTAGAGCGTTTGACAAAATAAGAGATGTCCCATGTGAAACTGATTCTTAGAACTCATCAGAAAAAAATCTATTCTAAAAGAAGAACCATTAAGGTTTATATTGTTTTCAACCTGAAACATAGCTGTGAAAAAAATAAAAAGATAAAACCTAAAGTCAATTTCCATTTACTTTTGTGATACCACTTTGAAATCCTTATGATTCAAAGATCCAGTGTGCTTTTTCTTTAACATATATATATATATAACATTTTATTTATTATTTTTAGTTTATGTGTATGAATGTTATGCCTGCACGTAGGTAAGTGCACCCCTGTTGTGCAATGCCTGTGGAGGACAGAAGAGGGTGTTGGATCCCCTGGAACTGGAGTTAAGGGCAGTTGTTAGCTGCTTTGTGGGTGCTGGGGTGCAAACGTAGATCTTCTGCAAGAACAGTCAGTATTCTTAACTGCCGAGCCATCTCTCCAGCCCTTTAATATTTTTTATTGAGTGTTTTTACATTTCATACAATGACTATTAATCAAATTTAGACCCCCCCATCTATGCGGCCCCACAGCCCTCCCCCCATCAAACCTCATGCATTCTGTCATATATATTAAGTCCTATCTAATCAAGCATTTGTATCCAGATGTCCTTCAGCGCAAGTTCATCCACTGAGTCTAGTCAACCTATCTACTCTCCCTCACCCAGCAGTAATCAGTTGCCAACAGTTCTCAGGCTAAGGCTAGGTAGGGCCCACCACCCATTGCCCTGATTCCTCATTGAGCCCTTGTCTGATTGAGTCGGCATAGGTCTTGTGCACAACACCATCACTGCTGTAAATTCACATGAGCAAGCTTATAGCAGCTTGAAAACCCCTGTTTCCCTATGCTCATGGACCAACCCTGGCTCTTACAATCTCTCCATCCCCTCTTCCGCAATGGTCTCAGAGCTGTGGGTGGGTGGGGTTTAATTTAAGAGTCCTATCCTGGGACACACGCTCTACAGTCTCTTAGTCTCTTAAACTTATCCAGTTATGGCCATCTGTGTGCATCATACTCTGTTGTACAAGGAAGCTTCGCTGGTGAGAGTTGAGCGATGTACTAGCACTCTCTTCACCCCCTGTTCCACTATGATCCATGAGCCTTAGGTGTAGAGGTTCCACTATAGATATGTCACCTAGGGCTGGGCTTCTCTCAGATGCATATTCTCTGTGTGTGACCACTTGTAGAACTCTGTAATAGCCTCCATTTTTGCAGAAAGAGGCTTCTTTAATTAGTGGTGTACAGTACACTTGTCTGTAAATATCAGGGTCCATATTTAGTATATGGTAAAAAATTTCATTTGTCTAGAGATAGGATAGAGACAGGGTTTTCTCTAGGATCTATGACTTCTCCAATTATATATATTTGGCTATAATTACAATGCCACACATGAGTTCCCTACCACTGAGAGGACTTTAAGTCCAATTAGATAGCTGTTGATTACACCCCCAGATAACAGTGCCACTAATGTACCAGTATAGGTAGTTTGCTATGTCAGTCATTGTGGTCATTAGGCTTTAGAGTTGGGTTGGAGTATTTTTTGATTTTCTCACTTAGTAGTTTCCATGGTATTCTCTAGAACTGTGAGAGCTAGTCTTCAGGGAGAAGGCTTCGCAGGTTGGTTCCAGCTCTGTTGCTCCAAGTCCTGTGTCTGAAGTATGTCCTGTCTTCAGCAGTAGGGTCTTACCTTCAAGTTCTGAGAGATAATCAAGGAGTATGGAAATAGCCTGTGTTATTTTGGAAGTCTCTTGGGCTACTCTGACCAACAACTTGATGGGAGGATTCTCCTGTCTGGTACTATGTTCTTTGCCATATAGCCCCCAGGTATACAGATGCACTAATATTCAGACACCATATGTATGTTTCTCAGGGAGTTCCCAAGCCCACACATTTCCCTCTGGCTTCCCATACCACTCAAATTCCATTCATTTCTTCCTTCCCTTTAACCTCCCCAGTCCAAGTGCCCACATTTTTTTCCATCCTCCCCCTGACAACACCTGCCTCCTATCATCCCCCATTCCTGTCTCCCCCTCCCATGATCCCCTGCATGTCCCTTCTCCCTTCCCAAACACCCCCACTTTCCCCACCTCACCGTTGGTGGTATCTGTTCCCTACTATCCCCCTCTTTTGGGCTCTTTCTTTCCCTTTCCCTTCATGTTTCCTTTCAATTTAACAGACTCTTACTGTTACGTCAGGATATATACTCACATATAAGGGATTGCTGCTATGATCCACAAATGAGGAGGAACATAGGTTGCTTACTTTTCTGAGTCTGTGTAACTTCACTTAGTATAACAGTCTCTAGTTCCATCCATTTACCTGCAAATTTTATAATTTCATCTTTTCTTACTGCTGAGTAGAACTCCATTGTGTAAATGTACTACATTTTCATTATCCATTCATTGGTAGAGGGACATTTAGGCTGTTTCTATTTCTTAGCTATTGTGAAAAGACTCACAACAAACATGGATGTATAGGTATCCCTACAGTATGATGAGCCCTTTGGGTATATGCCAAGGAGTGGTATATACAGATCCTATGGTAAATTTTTTTTTAACTCTTTTAAAGAGTCCTCCGCATTGCTTTCCATAGTGGTTGCACAAGTTGGCATTCTCTCCAGCAGGGAAGGAGTGTTCCCCTTTCTCCACATCCTTGCCAGTGTATGATGTCTTTTGTTCTCTTGATCTTAGCCTGTCTGACTGGGATAAGAGGGAATCTTAAAGTGGTTTTGATCTGTATTTCTCTAATTACTAAGGATATTGGGCACTTTTTAAGGTGCTTCTTAGCCATTTTTATTTCTTCATTTGAGAACTTTCTGTTCAGATCCTTAGCCTATCTATTTACTGGGTCATTTATTTTCTTGTTTTTGAGTTCCTTGTATATTTTGGATATTAATCCTCTGTCAGATGTGTAGCGTGTTCATTTGTGTGTGGGTACATGTGTGTGTGCATGCGTACGTGAAGGTCAGAGGAGTGCATTCCTTAGACAGTGTCCATATTATTTTTTTGAGACAGGGTTTCTCATTGGCCTGGAGCTCAAGTAGGCTAGGGTGACTGACCAGCAAGTCCTAGCCATCACCTGTCTCCACTTATCCAATGCTGGGATTACAAGAGTATGCCACCATACCTCGTTTATTTTAAGGGGTTTTGAGACTCCAACACAACCTTTCACGTTCAGAAGGCAAGCACTTTACTGACTGAGCTGTTTCTCTAGCTCCTACGTCTTATTTTAGTCACCCCATGCTTGTTTTTGTATGAATATATGCATGCATGCATGTCTTATATTGAAATGTAGATCCTATCTATTTCCAAATGGATTTGAGGAGGCCACCTATGTTCAAACCATTTAAATGAGAACAAAAAGCCTGGCTGGAGAGATGGGTCGGTGGTTAAGAGCACTGATTGCTTTTGCAGAGGACCCCAGTTCAGATACCAGCACCCACATGGTGGCTAACAACTATCTGTAATTCCAGTTCCAGGGGATCCAGTGCCTTCTTCTGACCTCCACAGTCATTGTACACAACACAAATGCACTTACACACATGCAGGCAATACACTCATATACATAAAAAAAGTAATAAAAATTTAAAAAGAACCAGAAATCTTGTAATAGAACAACAACCAAAAAGAGAGTTTTTTTTTTTTTTTTTTTTTTTAAACTGGAAAATTTAGGCTGAGGAAACATGAAAGCTAAGAACAAAATGAGCTTTGAGCTTTCTGGATGTAAAGAAAAACATTCAAAGAAAACAGAAGAGACAGGATGGGTTACAGGCTTCACAGGGAACAAGGAGAGAATGAGAAGTCACTGCAAAAAGACAAGAATCTCCAGCAAAAGAATCTTTTATGGTTATCTGGCAGGAATGGAGGGCTTGACATTAATGTGTCTCAACCCTGTTGGGCACCTTTGCTTACTAATTCTGCTTGCTGGGGGTGTAGGGACAGCTGTGGGTGCAAGTAGGACACCCTTGTGGAGGGGACACAGCTGACAAGGCAGCAGGGGCTTGCACAGGGAGACCTAAGGGGACTCTTTAAGTCACAGGGGAAGTATAGCAGATGTCAGACTAGATTTTTAGATTCTTCCTATTTTGATGTGCTCAAGAGCTATTTAGGTATGCATTTTAAAATTTCCAGGCAAAAAGTATTTGAGGACTAAAAAAATTATATTGTAGGCAGAGAATGGGGACACTACAATCAATCTCTCTCTCTCTCTCTCTTTCTCTCTCTCTCTCCATTCTACCCACCTCTTGCGCATGCAAGTGTGTGTGTGTGTGTGTGTGTGTGTGTGTGTGTGTGTGTGTGTGTAAGTGCATTGAACTTTGTGGCATGTTAAGTGGGTATGTTTGGAAATGATGCGTATTTTCTGCTTTGAAGATACCTACAAAGCTGCCGTTGTTTCATCTTAATTGTGTAAATAAAACCTGATGTATTCTTTTATTTCTATAATATTTTTATTCTTTGAGAATCTCACACATGTATACAATATATTTTGATCATATCCACCCTCACTAACCCCCATCCAACTCCTCTCAGACCCCACAACATTCCCCATCCAACTTCTGGTGTTCAAAAACAACCAACCGATTCCCGTTACTGCTCTTTGAATGCACATGGGTCTAGGGCCATCTACTGGAACATGAACAACCTACCAGGGACACATCCCATAAGAAGAATGACTCTTCCCTTCCCAGCATCCATCACCTGCCAAAAGCTCCTCAGTTAGGGGGCTGCCTCATGAACTCCTCTCCCATCTATGCTGCAGTGTTGACTGTCTTGATCTTGTACGAGTCTAGTGTAGGCACCACAGCTGTAGTGAGCTTATGAATAATACATCGGCCATGTCACATCCAAAAGAGGCTGTTTTGCAGCAGTCCTTTCTCTGGCTCTTACAATATCTCTGCTCCCTATTCCACAATGTTCCATGAGCCTTGGGAAAAATGTGTGATATAGATGACTCGTTTAGGGGTATCTCACAGTCATTTATTTGTTATATTTTGACCACAGTTGTGAGTTTCTGTGTTAACTACCACCTCCTGCATCGTCAGAGGAAGGTTCTCCGATGAAGGCTGAGAGCTTCACACATCTCTGGGTGTGTCTATGAGAGTATTCCCGGAAAGGTTTAATTGAGGAGGTACCACCTCGAATGTGGGTGGTACCAACCTACAGGCTGAAGAGTTAGACTGAATAAAAAGGGGAAAGTTACTGAGCACCATTTCCATTTTTCTCTGCTTCCTCACTGCAGATACAATGTGGCCAGCTGTCTCACATTCCTGATGACATGCCTTCCCTACCATGATAGACTGTACCCTCAAACTGTGAGCCAATGTAAACCCACCCT
>NW_008337765.1:53173-86280 GCF_000622305.1 Nannospalax galili | reverse complement strand
CTTCCTTCCAGTTGTTTCTTGTCAAGTATTTGCTTAAAGAAACAAGAAAAGTAAGTAATACAAATAATAAATATAATATATTTCACATTCTACTTTTAGGTGCTAAATAGAGAGAGTCCACTTAGATATTTTCCAAACTGAGAATCCATTTGGTTCCTAAGTTCAATAGCATGAGTTTGGATAGGGGTTCCATATAATAAATTTTTATAAGAAAGGGTTTGTTTTCTCCACAAGAAGTATGCAGATGTACGGCTACTTACACCAATCCAGCTGCTAAAGGCTGTCATGCACGTTCTTGGATATAGAGCTTGGCGCTCATCAACAATTCTACATCAACTTAAACCTCCACCAGATGTACAGGAAGATCTCATTCCCAGTTTTAGAAAAAATTTCACTTTGATGAGCAAAGGATTTATGTGTTGTGTTTATATGCATTTCTTTGATTAGTATTGAAACTGCATAATGTTTCATGTTTGATAACTATTTATTGATTGCTCTCTGGGAATTGCTTAGCTGTAAATTTTGCCTAGTTTTCTATAATGCAGTTAAATTACAAAGACGGAGTGAGAAAATATTTGAAAGATAATGATACATATGCACAATGCATAAAGGTTTAATGACATTGCAAATAATGTGATACTAAATTACTACTTGCACATGGAGAAGTAAACAGCATAAGTATATGATCCATGAATTTGTACAAAGTGAGCACCTGTATAGCAGTATCCAGATGGGAAAACAAAGCATAACCAGGCTCCTGTCTCCCTTCCCCATCCCCCATCCTCCTTGTACCATCCCAAGCAAAATTTCCAACTGAATTTCTATCACTTTTAATTAGTTTGCTCATTTTAAAATTTTTATTGTGAAATCACTGCACTGTGCCCATATTAGTTACTGTTCTCACAGCTGTGACAAAAATCCCTGACAAAAGCAACTGTTCTAGTTTGTTTCTCCATTGCTGTGACAAAATACTCTGATGGATACCAACTTGGGGAGGAAAGAGTTTACTTGACTTACATTTCCCAGGTCACAGTTCATCACTGAGGGAGCCCAAGGCAAGAACCTGGAGGCAGGAGCTGAAGCACAGGCCATGGAGGAGTGCTAATTACTGGTTTGCTCCCTGACCCATGCTCAACTTGCTTTATTTTTTATTTCTTATAGATTTTTGTATAATAATTCTATAATTAAAATTCATAAATGGACAGATAAAATTGCAATCTTTTAAAAATTTCAAATATTTATTTAATATATTTATTTCTTTTTATTTTTTAAAATAATTATTTATTTATTTTTATTTTATAAAATGACTGTATTGCCTGCATGTGTGTAAGTGCAATGCCCATGGAGATCAGAAGAGGGTGTTGGATCCCCTGGAACTGGAATTACGGACAGTTGTTAGCTGCCATGTTGGTGTTGGGATATGAACCTGGGTCTTCTGCAAGAATATCCAGTGCTCTTAACTGCTGAGCCATCTCTCCAGCCCCTATTTATTTCTTTTTAAACAGAGCATAGGGTAGAGATTTATTTACAGAAGAGTGGGTGCTCCACATTTATGGCTATGCCATAAAGTCCACACTCAAATACAGGTCCTGTGACCTCCCAACAGCCCCACAAAATGGTGAGATTGGTGCCTCTGGGTGTTCTTGGCATATATATCTCCTTTGCTCCTCCACCACACATGCACCTAAGGTCCACTGACTGGGTAGGAGGGGTAACTGGCTCCCCCCTTGACTCCTTGATGAGCATGGGAAGGACTATAGCTTGTGGGCATAGTGGTCAGTGGTCAGAGGACATTTCCAGTTAACATTCCACTCCTTCCTCTGGCTCTTACATTCTTTCTGCCAACCTCTTCCTCAAAAGTCCCTGAGCCTTGAGGGGGTGGTAGGTGTGGGTGATCTTCCTCCCATTGTAGCAAGGTGCTGACCTTTCTGGTCTCTGCATCATCTGTTTTCTATGGGCTCTTGGCCAGTTTCAGTGGGATTCCATCTACTATAAAAACACACACAGCAAGAAGCGAGAACATCTAAACAGTGACTGCCATAATAACTTAACCTATGGGCATAAACATAAATGTTTGGTTGGTGCTTTAGCAGGTTCATCATTTCCATCTAAGAAAGCAATTGCAGTGACTTCCCACTGGGGCCTATATTATCCCTTGCCATAGGGGTTGGCTGTGTCTACAGTACCAGATGTGTGTTGCACTCCTAGGAGTGGGCATTATATCTAATCAAATATTTGCTGGTTGTACATACACTAGATGTTCCACTATTGCACCAGCAGGAACATCTTGTTTGGTATGTTGGTAGTGCAACATGCAGGGTCCATCGTTGAGGAGAATTATAGGGCACCATTCTCCCCAAGTCATCTGCACATAGCCTTTTGGCACAATGAAAGCCACCCATCTGGTGGTAGGGCATTTCCAGCTTAGTCCAAGCTTGATTTCTCCCTCTTTTGCACACACATCATGCAGTTTCTTCAGCAATAGGGTTTTTTCGTCCGCTTCCAGTGTACAACCAACATTATTGGCAATGGCCTTTAATGTTCTGGGGACCTTTAGTGTCCCTCAGGCCAACAGCTCATAGGGGGCAACCCACATCTGGCACTGGGATTTTCATTTAACAACCAAGTTGCTTCTGGAAGGACTTTTTTCCATGCCCATAGGGTTCCTTCTGTGCTTAAAGCATTTTTTTTTTTTTAAATTTACTGTGCATCTGGAGAATTTTTTCCCTTTTATTCCCACAGTTCTTTTTATAGCCCCCTTCCCTCATCCTTTAACTACCCCCTTTTAGCGTAATTCTCCCTTAATAATGTCTTTATCCTACTAATCTCTCTTGGGTTCCTTCTTTCCCTTTACCTCCCTGTTTTCCTTCCGTATTCCTGGTCCCTGTGGTTGCATCAGGATATGCACCCACTTATAAGGATTTGGTGCTAGGATCCACAGATTAGGGAGAATATACATCTTTTGTTTTTCTGAGTCTGTGTTATTCACCTAGTATAACAATTTCTAGATTCATCCATTTACCTGCAAATTTCATTATTTCATCTTTCTTTACTGTTGAATAGAACTCCATTGTGTAAATGTACCACATTTTCATTAGCCACTCACCAGTTGAGGGACACTTCGGTTGCTTCCATCTCTCAGCTATTGCGAAAAGAGCAGCAACAAACGTGGTTGTACAAGTGTCTCTACAATAGGGTATATGCCAAGGGGTGGTATACCTGGTCATAGGGTAGATTCATTTTTAGTTTTTTAAGAGTTCTCCACACTGTTTTCCATAGAGGTTGCATGAGTTTGCAATCCCATCAGCAGTGAATGAGCAGTCCTTTCTCCACATCCTCACCAGCATTTGGTATCATTTGTTCTCTTGATCCCAGCCATTCTGACTGGAGTAAGGTGAAACCTTAAGGTGGTTTTAATTTGCACTTCCCTAATTATTAATGATGTTGAACACTTTTTAAGATGTTTCTTAACCATCTTTATTTCTTTTGAGAACTCTCTGTTTAGATCTTTAGCCCATCTTTTAATTGGGTCATTTGCTTTCTTGGGTCTTTGATTTTTGAGTTCTTTATATATTCTGGCTGTTAAACCTCTGTGAGATGTGTCACTGGTGAAGATTTTTTTCCCACTCTATGGGTTTTCTCTTCACTTTCTTGATTGTTTCTGTTGCTGTAGAGATGCTTTTTAGTTTAATGAGGTCCCACTTGTTGATTGTTGACCTTAATTCCTGAGCAACTGCTGTCCAATTTAGAAAATACTTTCCTACACCTATATCTTGTAGGTTACCGCCAATATTTTCTTCTAATAGTTTCAGGGTTTCCTGATTCACATTGAGGTTTTTCGTCCATTTGGAGTTGACTTTTGTGCAAGGTGAAAGATAATGATCTAGTTTCATTCTTCTACAGGTGGAGATCCAGTTTTGCCAGCACCATTTGTTGAAGATGCTATCTTTTCTCCATTGTGTGTTCTTGGCACCTTTGTCAAATATCAGGTGGCTGAAATTGCGTGTATTCAGGTTTGGATCTTCAATGATCTTCCATTGATCTATGTGTCTATTTTTGTGCCAGTACCATGCTGTTTTTATGACTATGGCTCTGTAGTATACTTTGAGATCTGGTATAGTAATTCCCCCAGCTGTTGCTCTTTGTGCTCAGGGTTGCTTTGGCTATCTGGGGTCTTTTGTGCTTCCATATGAATTTAAGGATTTTTTTTTTCTAATTCTGTGAAGTATGTCATGGGGATTTTGATTGGGATTGCACCGGCTCTATATATTGCTTTTGGTGAGTGTGGCCCGAATTCTCTCTGGGTCTCTTGTGTGATCAGACAAAGCATATAATATATTTTATGTGAGTTTATTAACTTACAAAATTATGAGTACCCAGTGCCTAGCCCAGCATCGCTGCGACTCAGAGCCCGCCTTATCAGACCGTGCCATGCCCATAGCCCTGCTAGCATTTGCTCATGCTTCTGGGGCCAGTGATCTCACCCCAGGTCCACAGGGAGTCAGTCCATTCTGTCTTTAAGTTGCTGCGCTGGCTGCAAGTTTCCTACACCATCACGGTTCTACTGGCGACTCCTGGCTTCCATCCCAAGATGGCTCCTGGCTTCCCTTCTTAGTTCCCGCTCATGTCAGGCCCCACCCATTGGAGGAACCAGCCATCCGGGAGACAGTGGGATGGTCATTTTCACAATATTAATTCTTCCAATCCATGAGCATGGGAGGTCCTTCCATCTTCTGGTGTCTTCCTCAATCTTTCTCTTTAAAGATTTAAAATTTTTGTTGTAGAGATCTTTGATGTCTTTGGTCAGGTTTATTCCAAGATACTTTTTTTTTTTTTTGAAGCTATTGTGAATTGTGAATAGGAGTGTTTCCCTGCACTGTTTCTCCAACTGCTTGTTATTGGTATAAAGAAAGGATACTGATTTTTGTAGATTAATTTTGTAACCTATCACTTTACTGAAAGTGTTGATCAATTCTAGGAGTTTTCTGGTGGAACTTTTTGGATCTCTTAGGTACAGTATCATATTGTCTTCAAAAAGGGATAATTTGGCCTCTTCTTTTCCAATTAGTACTCTTTCAATTTCTTTCTCTTGTCTTATTGTTCTAGCAAGAGTTTCAAGCACTATATTGAAAAGTACTGGAGACTGTGGACATCCTTGTCTGGTTCCTGATTTTAATGGGAATGCTTATGTTTTTTCTTCATTTAGAATGATGTTGGCTCTGAGTTTGTTGTATATAGCTTTAATTATGTGGAGGTATGTTCTCTCCAGTCTAATTCCCTTTATTCCTTTTTATCATGAATGTATGCTGAATTTTGTCAAAAACCTTTTCTGCATCTATTGAGATGACAATGTGTTTTTCTGAGTCTATTTATATGATTGATGATGTTTATTGACTTGCGTATATTGACCCATCCCTGCATCTCTGGAATAAAGCCTACTTGATTATGGTGAATGATCTTTTTGATGTACATCTGTATGGGGTTTGCAAGTATTTGTTGAGAATTTTTGCATCTATGTTCATTAAGGACATGGGTCTATAGTTTTCTTTCTTGGTTGCGCCTTTACCAGATTGAATATTAGAGTGATGCTGGCATCATAGAACGAGTTTTGGATTTCTCCCTCTGTTTCTATCATCCTGAATAACTTAAGTAGTATTGGTCAGAGGTCTTCCTTAAATGTCTGGTAGAATTCTGCTGTAAATCCATTTGGGCCTGGGTTTTTTTCAGTCAAGAGGTTTTGTATTATTGTTTTGATTTCCTTATATGTTATGGATCTGTTTAAAGTGTTAATCTCTTCCTGGTTTAACTCTTGCGTCCCATGACTTTAGATAGCCATCCATTTCTTTTAGGTTCTCAAATTTAGTAGAGTATAGGTTTTTATTTTTATTTTTTAAATTCTTTTCTCCTCCTGAGTATAGGTTTTAAAGTATTCCCTTATAATGTTCTGGATCTTTTTGGTGTCTGTTGTGATGTTCGCCCTTTCATGTCTTATTTTGTTGATTTGTAGGTGTTCTTTCTTTCTTCTGGTTAACTGGACTAACTGTCTATCTTGTTTAGCTTTTCAAAGAACCAGATCTTAGATTCACTGATTCTTTGTATTGTTTTGTTTGTTTCTATTTCATTAATTTCTGCTTTGATTTTTGTTATTTCTTCTCTTCTGCTGGACTTGGGCTTCATTTGTTCTTTCCTTTGCAGCATCTTGAGTTGCAATGTTAGGTCATTTATTTGGGCTCTTTCTAATTTTTTAATGTAGGTGCTTAGTATTTGGTAAACTAATTTTTAATTGTTTTGTCCATCTGCAAAAAATCATATAAAAGTTTCATCTGTGAGTTTTGTCAATGATATCTGTAAGAAGGTAGTATTTCCAGAATAATTCTAGTTGCCTTAAAAAAGAAACCACATTGTACTACTAGCTCCTTCTAGCTTTGTTATTTGAATATTTTCCTTTTTATCTGCTAAAATGTTGCAGGTATTGAGAAAATTATTTACTTTAGAAAGATGAAAAAGTTGGTTTTGTGTCCTTTTAAAAACAAAAACAAAAACAAAAAACTTTTGCTTTGCCATCTTGAGAACTCTTACTCCAAATTGCAATTTCTTTGACAATGGTCCAACATGATAGTGACAATGTAGATAAAAGAAAGTTTCTTTCCACCAGAGATCTTAAATCAGAACATCTTGGCAAGTCTCAAAATTATGACTTCTTAAAGGTAGCAGTTAACGGAAGTGTGTGCCATGTAGGAAGGCTATACTGTCCTGTGGGAGTGTCATATGGCTCCACTGATCATTAAACCTTTTGTTAATTTCCTGAAAGGTTTTCTGATTTAGGTACACATTCAAATGAGGCAGCTTTAGTAAAAACAAAACAAAACAAAAAAACAAAACAAAAAAACCCCCAAAAAACATAACAACAACAACAAAAAATCTCCAGAGAAGCAGGCAGCTCATGAAGCTAAGAAACTAAGTACTCAAACCTCCAACAACTGCAGTGGACTCATCAGGGTGAAAAGCAATCTAGGCGGGGTGCCAAGTGTTCACTACAGTCTGTCTCTTTTACTTAATTTTTTACTTTTACTCTTTGTATATGAGAGTATTGCCTACATGTGTCTTAAGTGCATCTGTGTTGTGCAACGCCCATGGAGGTCAGAAGAGGGCATCAATTCCCCTAGAACTGGAGTTACGGGTGGTTATGTTAGCCACCATATGGGTGTTGACAATCGAACCTGGGTCCTCTGCAAGAGCAGCCAGTGCTCTTAACTGCTGACCAACTCTCCAGCCCCTACAGTCTGGTCTCTTGTAAACAGGATGTAGTTGATCTGTGCTTATTTGTATATGCGTATGTATTTAATATGCAGCTAAATATTCCTTTTAACACACTTTAGGGGAGAACAACCTTTTTCCCTATTAGGGTTAGTGACTGGCAATGGGGCTGTGAATGTAACATAAGATAGATTAACATGCTTGTGAGCAAGAGAGTTCACAGAAAGAAGTAATAAATGGCTAAAGCTAGGACCTATATAACATTTTAGCAAGGGGAAAGTGATTTGTACCTTAAGAATGACAAAATGTGCGGAATTGGTGTAGAAATGCATAATCCGAAGAAGAAAAGGGTGATTTAAGACACTTACGCAGATTTATCTTGGTGCAAATTCTTTGTTGGTGACAGGAATTGCTTTTTTTCTCTGATACAGAAGAGAGGGACACAGTTTGCTGATCTCAAGTTTTAGAGGCTTGTGTTTGTGTATAAAAATTTGGGCTCATCATTACTTTTATTCAACTATGGAAGCTCGTTGTGCCAAGGTCTGTCTGTGTCTATCAATGTCTGACTCCTGAGGCCATTTTGAGCCCTTTTCCTCTGTAAATAGCCAGAAGGCTTTAGGATTTTAATTTTTATCTTAACAAGGAAATTTCTTCATGAGTTTTAACTGTCAGCTCTCTAAAAATGCCTAACACAATCTTTGGTTAAAGAAAAGCCAAGCTTATTTAACTTCCTATGGGAGAGGACACTGGTTTGTTGAGTGGATCTTAGCCAGGTTTCAGAGGAGTGTATGTTGGAGTGGGTACTTACGGGATATAAGCAGGTCTTTGAAGGAAGAGAATGAGGGGCTATGGCAAAGTTTATAACTAATATCGTGGGATTGGTGGACACAGTGAAGTTAGGGTCTCCAAGCAAATATTGATATGTAAGTTGTGTGGTAAATGAGCTTTTTGTCAAGATAAAAACACTGCTGTCCTGCAAGCAAAACTGTTTGTCCAGATGCATAACCTATTTGCATAGACAAATTGGTTTGCATGAATTTCCTGAACTCATCAGCAGTATTTGTTGATTTACAACTCTATTTTTCTGGGGAAGGATTTCCAAGAGCAAATAGGTCAGTCTGTTGAAATAGGTGCTTTGCATCCTTGGCCCTGATAATTAAGCCATTTATGGAAACAAATGTTCTCTATTCTCAACTGTGCCTGAATAATTTTTTATCCTACTGATTAATGGTGGCTCCTTTCAGAGACTCAACATCTTACTTTGGTTCTGTTCGCTCCTAATCAATTCTTTAAATTGTATTTACTTTTTATTTCTGTTAAGCTCTTCTTTTATAACTCTTATTATGTGGATGTGGGCACTAGATTCATTCTACAAGTCTTTTAAATTTGTGTCATTTTAAACAAATTCCATTGCTCAGTTTTCTAGTTGTTTTGCTTATAAGCTGAGCCAGTTCTTTTTTCCTCCACCAATATATTAAAATTGTAATGCTCACTAATTCTTTAAAAAAATAATATCCGGAGCTGGAGAGATGGCTCATGGTTAAGAGCAATGGCTGCTCTTGTAGAGGTTCAATTCCCAGCACCCACGTGGTGGCTAATGACTGTCCATAACCCCAGTTCCAGGGGATCCCACATCTCCTTCTGACCTCCGTGGGCATTGCATGATATGGGTGCATTTACACACATGTATGCAATATGCTTGTACACATAAAATAAAAATAATAAAATATTGAAAAAAATCCATCTTACTTCTCTACCCAATTTCATGTCCCCCCTTCCCACTTTAAAGCCCATCAAGTCAATTTGTTTTGCCCAAATACCCTTTGGTGCAGGACCGTCCCCTGGAGCATGTCAAGTTACCAGAGGCCACACTCTTAAAGAAAACTGTCTCTCCCTCTCCCAGCAGCTATCAGTTACTCATAGTTCCTCAGCTAGGGGTGGGATTTCCTACTCACCTCCCCACTCTGTGCTGGGATTTTTGTCTGGCTTGATCTTGTGCAGGTCTTGTGCATTCTGTCACAGCCACCGTGAGTTCATATATGCATCTGATCTGTTGTGTCTGTAAAAACCTGTTTCCTAGTAGTCATCCACCACCTCTGGCTCTTATAATCTTTCTGTCCCCTCTTCTGCAATGATTCCTGAGTCATGTGGGGAGAGGTATGATATGGATGCCTCATTTAGAGCTGAGCACTTTTGTAGTCTCTTATTTTCTGCATGTTGACCAGTTCTGGGTCTCTGTATTAATCTCCATGTACTGTGAAAAGAAGTTTCTCTGATGAGGGTGGAGAGATGCACTAATCTATGGGTGAAATGATAAATCATTAGGAGTCAGTGTAATAGTATATCTATTTAGTAGTAGGATTGCCCCTAGGGGCTATGAATTTGTGATGGATAGTATGCATGGGTCCAACCTCTGTAGGCACAAGCAGTCACTTTGTCCTGAGGTATGCTGCTTTCATCACTATTATGAAGAAGATGATGGTGGGTCATCAGTTCCTGAATCTACCCCATTCCTATTTTCTAGTTTAGGGAACTCTCCCTTATCTTACAAGTGGAAGGGACATGAATTACGTGGCCAAATGGCACAGCTTTACCAGGCTGTCTGCCAAACACTGCCACCTTTGGGTCAAATTTAGCAGTTCCTACTTATCTAACATTTTAAAGTTATTTATGTTCATTATAGTCTTAGTATGCAAATAATTTAGAAGAAGGCAGTATTGTGCATTCACGTCTATACTCAATAATCTCAACTTGGCATTGACCATTGTAGGACTGACTATGCCATGGAAATTGACAGTTGGTACAAATTAGGACTCGCTTTATTGTTTTGATGAAATTTAGATTTAAGAATGAAATGGAGAAAATGTTAATAATCTAGACAAATTTAAAATATGGTGCATCCTAGGCTTAGCATTATGAATTAGTACAAAAAATTGAGGAAAAGTTCTTCCAGTGTGAAAGAAACTGTTACCTAATTCAACAAAATCATTGCTCATCTCATTGGTCAGGTGATGCTCTTACTGCTGCCATGGTTCACCTTTACCTGACTTATTAAGGTAAACAGAAATATCAATCAATATTCCTTAAAAATATGTATATTTATGCCAGGCGTGGTGGCCCATGCCTTTAATCCCAGCACTTGGGAGGCAGAGGCAGGCGGATCTTTGTGAGTTTGAGGCCAGCCTGGTCCACATAGTGAGTTCCAGGACAGCTGGGACTACAAGGAGACCCTGTTTCAAAAAAAGACTATATATACATATATATATATTTATATGATAGCTGTGATATAATGCACCTTTAACCCCAGCCCTTGGGAGGCAGAGGCAGGTGGATCTCTGTGCGATCAAGGCCAGCCTGGTCTACATAATGAGTTCCAGGACAGCTGGGACTACAAGGAGACCCTGTCTCAAGAAAAGACTATATATATGACAGGTGTGATGGTATGCGCTTTTAACCCCAGCCCTTGGGAGAGAGAGGCAGGTGGATCTCTGTGCGATCAAGGCCAGCCTGGTTTGCAGAGTGAGTTCCAAGTGGGCTGGGACTAGGGAAGACCCTGTCAAAAAACCAAAAACCAAAAACATATTTTATTTATTTTTATATGTATGAGTATATTGCCTGCATTTATGTAAATGCAACTGTGTCATACAATGCCCACAAAGGTCAGAAAGGGTGTCAGATCCCTCTGGAATTGGAGTTATGAACAGTTGTTAGCCACCGTGTGGGTGGCTGGGAAGTGAACCCAGGTTCTTTGCAAGAGCAGTCAGTGCTCTTAACCACTGAGCAATCCCTTCAGCCCTGTAAACCAGCATTCTTGTCAAAACTATCCTTAGCACATCAGTTACAACTACAAGTTGAATGTAGATAACAAGAACTTGACAAAAATTAGGGAGAACATTCTATGAGAATCAAATGGCTGCACGGATTTATAATAAGAGTATCATATACTTTATGATCATTTATAAATTGTGTGCCAACCTCTTATTTCAGTAAACTTGATAATAATTGTACTTATGCATATATTTACATGTTTATTTAGAGAGATGATGGTAGAACATTGACTAGCACACCACTGGAGGGGTGGGATCAAGAGAAATAAAAGAGCCATTGCCTTCTTGCTCAGCCCAAACCCTTGTGGAGGAAGGCTGTAGAATCTGTGTTCTTAAGTGTCTGCACATAAAGCCAGGCTTTGAATCATGCACTGTGAGAAAGCCTCCAAGCTGATCAGAGACATTAATCAACCGTACTGGTCCTTGAGCCTATGTTAGACAGTCATCTATCAGAACCACAGAAACAACACACCAGATGACTTTGAGAAAGTATGTGATTTGGGCTGTGACACGGTCCATAGACTACATCACCCCAATCATCCAGGTACTCAGACTACAATTCATGATATCCCTTGCTATACAATGTCATAGCTCTGCCCCATGGAGCAACTGGTATGTTGAGAGTAAAAGCTAACACACAAACATAAAATATGCATAAAATATGTGTGTGTGCGTGTATAAGATGTGTGTGTGTGTGTATAAGATGTGTGTGTGTGTGTGTGTGTGTGTGTGTGTGTGTGCACATGTATGGAGGCCAGAGGATGATGTTGGGTGTCTTTCAGTTGCTCTCCACCTTAGTTTTTGAGACAATGTCTCTCACTGAATTTGGAGCTCACTGATGGGCTAGACTGGCTATCCAACAAGTTTCAGTGATCCATCTGTTCCTAGTCTCCTAATGCCAGGGTTACAGATGTGTGCTGCCATGCCTGGTTTTTACACAGGCTCCTGTGGATCTGAACTCACGTCCTCATGCTTGCAGAGCAAGTACTTTATGGGACTGATCCATCTCCCCAGACCATTGTATATATTTTATATGATAAAAACTATTCTGACAAAATGGTTAACTAGTATATTTTGTTCTGTCTCAATATAGTTGAAGAAGACCAGAGACTGTTACAGCTGAACACACGCAGGTGATGGAAAACAATAGACTAACTTGGGAAGCCCAGTGGGATCTCCCTGTGCCCCTATTTTCTAACCCACCAATGAGACTCTATAACCAGGAGATGATTGAAATCATGAATAAGCTTTGCTTCAGGCAATTCTTCTTTGCAGAGTCTGACCAATTTTGAGATTAAGAGTTGGCATGCCTTGCATGGCTTCCCTGGGATGACCATCCACTGCCCCAGCCAACTTGGCTGACTGCTTTCAGCATCTCCATCAGCATCCCATCTGGTCAGGTGACACCTGCTTTATATTACTTCCACTGCCTGTGTTCCTTTTAGCCTCTGAAAGTATGTGCTGAACATAAATCAGGAGCCTAGCTTTGGGGCCTCTGAGAGAGCTTGTTATTTACTATTATGCAGTGGGATTCCACACCCCCCAGGGCTGGGGGGGTAGTGTTTGCTTTGGCAGCCTGATTGAGAGGTGGTTCTTCATGATCATAAAAACAAGTTGAAATTATCTCCTGTGATCCAGCCTGCGGCTACCAGCTGCAATCTATGCTTTTACATTATGTATGATTCTCAATTGCTCATATTGGATGAAGAAGACACACAACACCATTTGTGATTTCCATTGTTGTACTAAGTATTTGCAAGCAACTGCTACCAATTAGTGTTACTATAGAACTGCTTACGCATTTATGGCTTAGTCCATGCTTCATGAAGATGGCACAATGATTAACTTATTTAGAACTGATCAAGTCAGTTTGCAACTTTCTTGAAAACTGTGAGCTGTGGTATTGGAATGAGTGACTTTGGCAAATGCAGCTTGCTGTCAAAGCAAGTGAGGATGCAAAGAGTTGGCTCTATGCACACATGAGCCCAGACTATTCTGTGCTTTTCGTCTTCCCCGACCCTCTTGCTAATTTGCAGTGTTTGAGACCCAGTTGTGGGCTGGCTGCCACATCAATGTGGTCCATTACCTGCTACCACCTGAGTTCCAAGCCACATCCCGAACTGCAAGCATAGCAGCAGCAGCGGTCTCTCATCCTTTGTCTTTCCAGGCTCTTCCCTTTCTGCCCACCTTCCATTTTTCTTTCTGTTTCTGATGTTTGTTTGCTTCTCTCTACTGGCCTATGTGTATTTAATACCTGATTTCAAATAGAAGGACCAGGAGAATGAGGGAGGGATGGGGGAAGATAATACAAAGGAGGGTCATGGGCAGGTCACTGAACTTGGCAACGGGACACAATTTTACTTGGCTCTTTCTTCTTAAGAGCAATTGAGGACCTACTCCCCAATCAATCACCAGATAATCTTGCTGAAGTGTCAGCAGCTTCTCCCAAAACTCCGTACACAGAGGTATACAGGGTGGACTCTTTTCCATGTGCCCTGCCACAGAGCGATGAAGGCAAGATATGGTAATTTGAATGAATGTGGCAAGGAATGGCTGCCAAAGCATGGATTTGAGGGGAGGTTGGTGCCAGAGGTACCTGCTAAACCACTTGATAAATTATCTGGAAGAAGATCCTATTCCAGCCTTCTATCCTGCCCATGCCACCCAGGACATTTGGGAGCCCCATCTGGCTTTGTGCCTGCTCTTCTGGATTTTTTGGTTATTTCTACCTTAATCACTGCCCTCCCCTTGAGTTTCTTCCTTGAGTCATATATCCTCCTCCTTTCTCTCCTCCCTCCCTCCCACTCTCTCCCTTCCTCTCTCCCTCTCTCCCTCCCTCCCTCTTTTCCTTCCTTCCTTTCATCCTTCCGTTCCCCCTTCTTCCTAGCACTGCTTGCTTAGAATGGACCAGGCTCTTTAGTTCTGGTTCTGGGGTTAAAAGAAAGAAGGATCTACTTCAGAGCCAAGACTTGAAGATATTGTCTCTGAAACATCACTTTAGGAAACAGGGGCTGAAAGCTAATAACGGCTTGTGACTCTCATTCATTCCTTCATTTAATAAGTATTTACTGGGTATTTTTTCTGGACCAGGTGATCTTTAAAAAGCTAGGGATTCAGTACTGTGCAAAACCCATGTGGTCGGAATTGTATAGGCTGGAGTGACTCCCAAAAGGGTCATGTTGTTTGTTTGCTTCTCTCTACATGTTGAATCTATAAAAAACCAACAAGGTGGTAGAAGCAGAGACTAATTTACTAATCTACCCTTCAACCCTGCTGGCATTCTGAGGCTGGGTGTGTACTAATTTCCTAGGTTTTCTCAAATCTAACCAAGGCAATAGTCATGATTAACCATCACAAACTACTTTAAGAAATATGGCTGATCCCATCATAATATGTCTTAAGATAAGAG
Source organism: Nannospalax galili (assembly GCF_000622305.1). Taxonomy (NCBI): domain Eukaryota; kingdom Metazoa; phylum Chordata; class Mammalia; order Rodentia; family Spalacidae; genus Nannospalax; species Nannospalax galili. The sequence goes on along the minus strand of NW_008337765.1, from coordinate 71,787 downwards.
CCCTTACTGCCTTTAAAGCTCCATGTTAAAACCCCAAACAAGTCCTAATGGAAGCCCCTAGGAATTATTACTGCAGACCAGAATTTTGCAGTGATTAGGATCTTACAGAGACTCCCTGGTGTGGTCCTCTCTGTAAAGAAACAGAAACCACGAGAAGGGAAGTGACTTGCCTAGCTGCTCATATTTGGGAGGCACAGGGCACTGAAACCACATTGTGAATCCCAGGCAGCATACAGCCGAGTGAGTAGGATGAGTTACCAGGCAGAGGGCCAATAAGAAGCTAGCAGTAAGTACTCATACTGGGGAACAAGGTGAGGATTTCAGAATCTTCTGTCCAGGGCCATTGGGCACAAATCATGGATGAGTATCAGAGAGAACTGAAATAGTGTGTTAGCTTTCCTTTGCCATGACACATACCTGGCATAAGTCAAATTATAAAGAGGAGAGGTTTATTTGGGCTCATGGCTTTGGAGATTTTGGTCCGTGGTCATCTGGCTCCATTACTTTTGGGCCTGTGGTGAGGCCCATGCATGGGAGGTAGCACAAAATTGCCCAGTTCATGGTGGCTGGGAAGCAAAAGGAGAGAGGAGGGACTGGAACCTCAGTGTTCCTTTTGAGGGACTGTTCCTATAACCAACCAGCTAGCTCTCTGTCATTTCTGTTATAATAAAGCACCTTCACCAAAAGCACCTTAAAGAATGAAAGGATTTATTTGGATTCTAATTCCAGGTTACAGCTCATCATTTCGGGGAAATCAGGATAGGAACTCAAGTAGCTAGTCACATCACTGCTACAGTCAAGAGAAGAGAGAAACCTGTTGTCTGCTTCTTGCCTAGCTACCTTTCTTCATTCTTACACAGTTCGGGGTCCCCTGCCTAGGGAATGTTGTTGCCCACAGTAGATGGGGTCAATTGTCAATGAAAACAACCCCACCCCCATACATGACCACAGGTCAATCTGATCTAGATAATTCCTCAGTGGAGACGCTCTTCCCAGGTGACTCTAAGTTGTGGCAAGTTGACATTTAGAACTAAGCACCACATAGCCTTACCTCTTGAAGTTCCTTCCTTACTTCCCAGTGGCAAAATGAGGCAAAGTGAAGCTTAAATCTGGGGAAAATTCCAGATTTAAACCATGGCCTAGAGTTTTTAATGCCAAACAAACAAGATTCCTGAAATCTCCCTGTGGCCTGAATTGCTATGATGTACTTGCAGATAGGGACTTAGGGAAGAAAGGTGCTGTGGTCTAAGAAAATGCCATGTTATTGGCTATGTGTATTGCCTGACCACAGGACTGCTGGGACCTGGATGGGGGGAGGTGTGAACCTAGGAGAGCACAGCCCTCGTAGGTCATGTTGATGAGGTGCAGTTCTATCTTTGAGAGATCCAGGCAGCAAGCTGCTGAAGTTTCACAATTATGAAAGCAAGAAACTTACCCAGATAATGAGCAAAGATTCTTTGTAATCTCTGTAAAGCATATTGGAAAATGATCTTATTTAACTCAAAGAATATCCTTTCTCCTACTTACCTGTAGTCTCCTGATGCCAGATTTCTATATGTAGTTAGCCACCGAATGCCTGCACAGACACACACATGCACACTCTCCACAGAACTGCCACAATGCAGGCAGCAATCCTGGTGGCCTGATTTCGTGGAAACCTATTCCTTAGTCTCTGCCTCAGGCCTTTTTGCTTTGATCAGAGATTTAGAAAACGTCTTTTATAAAAAAAAAAAAATAGAAGTTTCCCTTCTTCCTCAACCTTTCCAACTATAACTTGAAGTTACCCCCTTGGATTCTGATGTGGAGGAGCAAGCCAGCAACCCTCTGTGAATTTCCTGGCTGCTACCCAGGTGGAATATGGACAAAAATAAATTACACAGGCCATATTTTCTTATTCCCCTTTGGAAGGCCATCATTCCTGCATGACCCTGGTGCTCACCGCCTGCCTGAGGCTTAACATGGTACATTCTCTGTCTTCTCAGCCTGATTCCAGTTTCTCCCCTCCCTCCCTCTCCAGCTCCTCATCCATCACTCTGCACCCCACTGTAGCCCCCACCCTTGTGATCACCCCTCCACCGTGGAGCTGGGGAACTTGGAGTAGAAACAGACTTTGATGAACTTCTGAAGCATACAGAGCATGTGTGCATTCAGCCAGAGATTTCTCTGCAGCCTGAAAGCTTGGAACCGCTCCAAGACAAGAGGCTGGGCAAAGGTCAGGGAAATGTCGTTTCTCATTTTCCACTGGAGAGCTCTTGACAACTCCTGTGCTTGCCTCCCAGCTTGGTGTTCATCTTCAAGTTGTCTTTGTGGGTGGTCTCAAAATCCTTCATTGTGGTAGGGGGCAACAAGGTCTGCTGCCCATTGCTACTGTGGGTTGCCAGGGCATTTGGGTTGTTCTTGGGGTTGGGCAGCTCAGCCATGCAAGGTGAGAATACATGTGTTCCTCTGCTTTGGAGACTTACAGGACCCCAAAGGCTGTCTGGCTTTTTCATTTAGCAGGATGACACGGCCTGAAGAGAATCTGCAGAATCCTATTGTGGAAAACCCCATGGAGAGGACAGCACTAGCAAAGACCTCTACTGATCAGAGTCCATGTCCAGGTGGTGCTAGAGCAGATGGCAAGTCCCCAAAGCTAGGGGCAAGTGGGACATACATTACATGGAGAACCAAAAGCTATTGGTACATTGTGACAGTTACTGGCTGTTTTCCAGTCCTGCAGGGCACCCTGCAGCAGCTGCAGAGATGGTAATGGAGAATTTGCAGTTGATTGGCATGCAGAGAAGACAAAGCTTTACATTGCCCAGACACTGGACAGTTGCTTCAGTGAATTCCCATATAGCACCTGGATGGCATCCATCTAGTCCCCGTGTAGCAGAGAACTGAGATTTTTCCATATTATTTAACTCTTTTCACTATAGAACACACTTTTGTCCAATTAGCTGGATATTTCTTTCTAAGGGAAATATTTGAGAAACTTGAATTATGTGGTACCATGGATGCAATTTTGTTTCCTAGAATGTATATGTTGCAGCTCTAATTCCTAGTGTGGCAGTGTTTAGAGTAAGCAAGTAATTAAGATTAAATGAAGTCACAGAGGTGGAGTCCTAATCAGTTCCATCTTTGTAAGAGTAGACATCAAGAGGCTTTGCTTATTCTCTGTGCCATATGAGGCTGCAGCAAAAACTGCTACCCACAGACTATGAAGTAGCCCCTCACCAGAGCAGAATCAGCTCATGCCTTGAAATTCACAGTTTTTAGAAGCATGAGCAAAGAATTTCTGTTATTTAAGCTTCCCAACCCATGGCATTTTGTTATGGCTGACTAAACTGTCTAAGACATATGACTTAGGTTTTTTGACACTTGGAGACACAGCCCATATTTCCAAAAGGAAATAGTCCCTAAAAGCATTCACTCCAAGATATGGCTTTAGTTCATCCCCTCCTCTCTTCAGCTCATCAACACTTTTAGGTGCCAGTATGTCATGTGTTAGAAATGCATGCATTCAAGGTATGGATGTGCCATTAAAAATAAATCACATTTGTTCTTTCCTAGTGTGAACTGTGAGAGTGAATGTGCCACACCTTATTTCTGGCCTTTGGTATTGGGTGTTAGACAGCATAGTGTTTTTAGTAGATACAGAATTCTATTTAAATAAAAACTATACCTCTGAACATGTTATTGTGTTGGAAGTGGAGTTGCTTTCAATCTGCACTTGCACATACCAGTTTGAGAACCAGAAAGATCACCTCATTTACTCCCTTACCCCTGGATAGGAGCTGTGTATCAGTTAGTTTTCTGCTGCTGTGACAAAATACCTGAGAAAAATAACCTTAAAAGAAGGAAAGGTTTATTTTGGCTCATCATTTCCAAGGTTTCACTCATAGTCACTGGGTCCCATCACTGTGAGCCCACAGGGTAGGGTAGCAATCACATATCAGAGGCCTGTGGCTGAGGAAACTGTTCACTTCTCCATGGCAGTAAAGAGAGAGGAAGACCAGGCAGTAAAGCAAGAGCTCAATGAATAACAAAGTCCTTCCTCTCAAGTTTACTAAGCTATAACATCATCATCAGTGGATTAATCCAACTATGGTGTCACAATCCTCATGATTCAGTCACTTCCCAAAGGCTACCCCTCTGAGCACTGCTACATTGGGAAACCAAGCCTTCAACACATGAGCTCTTTTGTGGGGCACTGACTATCCAAACCCTAATAAGCAAAAATTTCAGATTTTCTCTCCATTCCTCTGGCCACACTAAAGCCTAGATGATGGGTCTCTGTTCTACCACGCAGATCTTCAAGCTATCTGCTGTTTTTTTCTGGTCTTTCTGAGACAGGCTCTCTTTGTAGCCCCAGCTGGCCTGAAACTCACTATGTTGACCAGGCTGGCCCCAATTTCATAGAGATCCGCCTGCCTCTATCTCCATCTGCCTTTTTTGGTGCAAGGGTTTTACAGCTTCATAGCCACTGTCAGAGACAGAAATGTGTGTGAATGTATGCAACTTTTAGAATATTGCAGCAAAAGGACCATTTTCTCTGTGGTACCATGCCAGGAACATTGTAAGCCTTCAATCAACATGTTGGATGGGATTGAACACACACATCGTGGGCACTTGTGTTTGCTCAGTGCTTCTATTGTCCACATGCTTCCCCAATTTACCACTGTATATATTTTAATTTCCATTACCTTTAATAGCATGATCTACGGTCTATTCTTCTGAGTGAAAGGATTTATCTAAACTTTAAAGGAACACATTGTATTGCAAAAACCACTAGCTAGGAGAATCTCTGATTAGATAGAAAATTTCTTACACACAGAAGGGTAGCTATTGTGCTCTGTCTCAAAAGGATGAGTTTAATCCCAACAGACCATCTACCTGCAATACCTGGTGGTGACCAGAATGCATCACCCCACAATCAACTTGCAATCACCCAGAAAATCAAAAGGTGATACAGAACAATCAGGTGAAGCAGCACCTTATCAAGGAAGATGGTTCCCCCCTCCGCTCATGATGGAGCAAGGAAATGGATGACCCAAGGTACATACAAAGTATCCCTGGGCTGTGGGAGACTTTCCATACCAGGTTGGGAAGATAAGGACTGAGCTGTGCTGCCACTAGATACAGGAGAGAAGATACAGGAGATACAGCTGTGCTGCCAGCCTGGAGAGAAGTGAATTCCACTGGGATCTCACCAATGCTTTCAGTTTTTGGCAATAGGAGAGCATCATAACAGAAGGGCAGATGGAGACAAATTACTCACATTATAAGTTAAGAAGCAGAAAGAGAGAGGGGATTAGGTAGAATCCCACAATTGTTCTTGAGAAGCAACCCCAATGACATTAAACCTCTCACTAGGCTCTACCTTCTAAAGGTCCACAGCACCATCCAATATCGCCACCCTGGGGACTAACCCTTTCCATAGGGACTTCTGGACGAAACTCTTATCTTTTCTCTTAGGATTTCCATCTCCTTGCATTTCTTGTAATGAGCTTTTAATATTTTGTGTCATGAACTGGGTTCTCATTTATGTTCATCTTTTATATTCACAGTGAATTTCAAAAGAAGTATATCAAGTACCTTAGTTTGGGTTGCTATAAAAATACCTGTGATGGCTAATCTTGGGTGTCAACTTGACTGGATCTGGGATTAACTGAAATGAGAGAGATCTTCTTAATTGGATCATCTGAAGCTGGAAGACATGCCCTAAATGTGGGTGGCACCTTCTGATGGCAGCCCATATAAAAGGTTGTGGCAGAGGAGAATGGGCTTCTTGCTGCTTGTCTTCTCTCTCGCTGGTGAGTTCATCTTGCTGCTGTAGACTGAAGACTAGCTGATCTTTTGGAATTCGTCAGACCTTCAGCACCGATTGGGACTACTGAGACATCCAGCCTTGTGGACTGAGTGACTATGGATTCTCAGCCTCTCCAGTGTGGTGCAGCCATTGTTGGACTACTTGGACTCTATCCTGTGAGCTAAGCTGATAAATCTCTATACATATATGTTCATTCTACCGGTTCTGTTTCTTTGGAGAACCCTGACTAATACAATACCATAGATCATAGACTTAACCAACAGAAAATTTCTTTCTTCCTGTTTTGGAAGCTAGGAAATCAGGTGCCAATAGAGCTAGTTTCCTGTGAAGATCATCTTCTCTGGAAAGACAGTGAGCATGCGCTCTGATGTCTTTTTTTTTTTTTTTTTTTTTTGCTCAGGACACCAATTCTGTCCTGAGGACTTCATAAAAATTTAACGATATCCCAAGGCCACATTTCCAAATGCCATCATGCTTGGGTAGAGCTCTATTATATGAATTGGGGGTGGGGGGTGACATAATTCAATCCAAAGCATCTGGATTTTTCTCTTTTAAACTCCTAGGAGGCATTTGCATATCTTACTTAAAGGTCCTCAGCGGCTCTCATTTAGTTCTCCATTAAAAGTTATTTTCTTGTTGGGGCTGAAAAGATGGCTCAGTGGTTAAGAACACTGACTGCTCTTGCAGAGAACCTGGGTTCAGTGCTACATGGTAGCTATGAACTGTCCTTAACTCCAGTTCCCGGAGAATCCGACGCCCTCTTCTGACTTCCAAGGCATTGCACGACATGGGTACACTCACATACATGCAGGCAATACACTCATACACATAAAATAAAAATAAAAAATAATAAACAAAATATAAAAAAGTTATTTTTTTGCAAGCTGAGCACAGTGATGTAAACCTATAGTCTCAGCACACAAGAGGCTGAGATGGGAAGGTGAGAAGTTCTAGACCAGTCTGGGCTGCATAGAAAGACCCTGTCTCAAAAAATATCATCTTTCAGATCTTCCCCGACTTGTTCTTCAATGGAAGCCTCCCCTTTTCAGGTGTTCTGTGAGAATGAATGACAGCCCTCCAAGTCTCGGATGTGGCACAATTTAGCTCTGCTCTTCTGGAATGCACATGGGAGCCAGAGGAATGGGCAGGCCTTTTTGGAAACACTGTCACAAGTGGGTAGATGAAGAGTGTCCCTGAGAGCAATCAGAGGCCCTGACACCTGAAGTCCTCAGCAAAACAGATCTGCTCAGGCCTCAAGTTGCTGAACATCTTTATATGTGGTCACAAGTTCCTTAGCGCTCTTGCAACTCCAACAAGAAGCCAGCTGATATCTGCTGAGTCTTCCATAAGTGCCAGGAGAGCCCATGGCCACAGATGCACCCACCAGACTCTTCCAGCTTGACTGCTGTTGTGCGGCTCCAGAGAGTATAGTCACCCAAGGATCTGAGATATGTGCTCTACCACCATCTTGCCTGATTTTCTCAAGCCTATGATCTTAGCATGAGGTGCCTCCTGTTATAAACAGGCTAGTTTCTGTGTTTTATGTTATACATCTCTCAGGTTTAGAGATGGGTCTCTACTTTCCATCAGTGGACTTAAGAGAAGTGTAGATTTGGGGCAAGGCACACACCAACTGTAAGCTTTAACTGCCAAAAGGATCAAGGCCGCTTGTGTCATTAAATATTGAGGCATTTTGGATGCAGAGACTTCTGAAGAAGAACATGGAGAATACACATAAGATTCAGAAAATAGGCTGAGATGGTTTGATGAAGAATGTCCCACATAGACTCATGTATTTGAACACTTGGTCCCCAGATGATTGCGCTGTTTGGGGAGGCCGCAGAACCTTCAGAAGGTAGTATGTCTCAGAAGCGGGATTTGAGAGTTCATAGCCCTGCCTCATTTCCAGCTCTCTCTGCTTCCTGTTCATTGTTGGAGTTGTGATCTGTCAGCTTCCTGCTCCTGCAGCCATGCCTGCCACTTGCTTCCACACCTCCCCATCATGACAGACTCTTAACTCTCTGGAGCCATAAACCCAAATACTCTTTCTTTCACAAGTCACTTTTGGTTATGGTGTTTTATCATAGGAATGGAAAAGTAATGAATAGAAATATGTAGGATATTTTTGGATCAAGGAAGAAGGGAACGTAGCGGGCACGAGCAGTCCCAAGGGCTGGTAGCTCAGCCAGTCTGTGGGTGGGTGGAGTGGTCTGGACAGTGCCGGCCCTTAGAGACATAGACGATTCAGGAAATGGCTCCTTCCATGGAGGTGGGGCCAGGTCTGGGCTAGTGAAAGACCAGCACCCTTGTTAATGTGGTGTGCAGATAACACATACTCAGAAAGCCCGAAGAGAACACAGGTCAGGGCCAAAAGTCCCAAGAGAGGGGGCCTTTTGTTATTTGCTCCTTCAGAGGGTATAATTTGTAATTCTTACAAGTGTGATGTAATATGACAGTGCTGCCCATTGCTGAAGTTTTGGGTAGAGTGGAACGAAAAGTGATTTTGTGATGTCAACTTCAGTCTTTGGGTGGAGTTACACAATGAGATTAATTACCTGTTGCCTGATCTTAGGCAAAGAGTTTGGTGTCACACTCTATGAGAACCACTTTTTTGTTGCTTTGGCAAATACCCAAGAACAATACCCAAGAAGCAATTTAAAAGGAGGAAGGATTTGTTGTGTTGCTTTTCCCATTGTGGGCAAAGCACCCCCATTTAGGTGTTTGTGTAGTCCATGAGAGAAAAACAAGAAGACAGGAGGCATGTGCTAGAGCCGTGAGCCACATGATACTCAAAAAGGGGGCATTTTGTGCCTGAAAATGGAAAATGTAAAGTCCTCATTTTTGTTTAGAAATTTATATATTGAATAGCTAGAAAAAAAGGAGAAAAAGAAATAAAAATGTCAAATTGTGATTCAAAATAATGCTTTTCATATCTCTGCAGTTTTCAAATGTGTTTAATTGAACTGGAGGAATTACTGTGAACAGATGTTAGCCAATACTCCACACATACCCTACAGTGAGAAAAATGACAGACTTAGCTCTTCTTGCCCAAAATCCATTTAAATTTTAAATTGCCTTAATTGTTGCATATTTTTATGCAATATAATGGAAGTTTATAGAAAGATCAAAATAGAAAACAGTAGGTCCTGGGAAGGGCTTCAGGGCTTGTATGTGGTATGCAGAAGCCACTCCTGTTGCTAGCAAATTCCCACCAGGGATGTACTTTTCCACGCATTTCTTTTAATACAACAATGTTATCACTTACACGTCTTCTCACTATTTACATTCTAATCACCCTCTGGTGATGAATTCAGAATGGAAGCATTCTTCATTAGACTGTTTGCCATGGCAACTGGAGTTGGGGAAGGCCTTCTGTTGGCTGTACCACTGGGCCTGGTAGGGGCTTTCTTCCTTGGCTATCATTGACTTCCTGCTAGGGAATTTATCTCCTGATGTGTGCTTGCTGGCACATGGGACTGGAAAACTATAAATTCTCATTTGGGAGAATGAAAAAGATAGTTTGCTTCCAATCATTGGAAGTATAATTAGATGCTGACAGACAACTAAGAGGCCGGGAAGGCAGGGATATAACAAGAGACACAAAGCCTATAAAATTCTATCTCATGTAGTCTGAGGAAGCTGGGTGGAGTATATTACTATTGACCCATTTGTAGACCATCATATCTTTTGGTGTATTGAAAAGGGTTCTAAGTTTTCAACCAGTTGTCAAGAATGATTGAACGTGTATGAAAATCTATTTTTGGTGACTTTGGTTATAGCTGCTGAAAAAGCAAAGGAAGGTTTCTAGGCATTCATGGGGCTGGTGCAATTTAATGTATCTTAGATATGTGTCGGAGGAAATAGACAACTACTGAAGAACAACTGAATATTAAAGGCATTGTACATAGGTCCAAGGGTGAGTGTGATTCCTTTTTCACTAGGCTTGCTCTATATTAGTTACTTTTCTGTTGCTATGACAAAATACCCTAACAGAAAACAAGAAAGGGGAAAAGCATTTATTTTGGCTTACAGTTCCTAGTCTACCCAGGTGGGGAAGACACTGGACCCAGAGCAGGAGGCCAGTCTGGCAGTCAGGAAATGGACTGATCACATTCTTCCATACACAGGAAAGAGGGAGGGAGAAATGGAGGGAGGGAAGGAGGGGAGAGAGAGAGACAGAGACAGAGACAGAGGGAGGGAGGGAGGGAAAGAGAGAGAGAACAAAGTGGGGCTGGACTATAAAATGTCAAAGCTGCCCTAGTAACTTGCTTCCTCCAGCAAGACTCTACCTCCTAATGGTTTTATAACCTCCCCAAATAACACCACCAACTGGGACTGAGTGTTCGAATACATGAGCCTTTGGGGAACATTTTTCATTCCAACCACATACACTATGTATTTATTCAACAAAGAACATCTTCCAGATGCTATTGAAATAGGCTCTTATGTCTTTTGGTAGTAGATGTAGTAGATAGTCTATCATATGATATAAAATCTACCTTAATCGTCAGGAGGATTTTAGTGTAAGGGAGAAGACCACAGTAAACGAGGGCTAAAGAAGAACAGATGTATGCATAAATGCTACCTAAAGACAGGGACAAAATGCCCATTTGTTAAAATTATTACAGAAGTGAGGTAGCCAGTGGACTTCAAAAAGAGTAATTTAATAAAAGAGGAGAAAATTGAAGCCTGGTATGGTGGTACATGCCTTTAGTCCTAGCACTTGGGAGACAGAGGCAGGCAGATCTCCATGAGATCAAGGCCAGCCTGGTTTACATAGTTCCATGCTAGCTGTGGTTACAGGGAGACAAAGGAATCATAGAATAATCATTCTTTATATTAATGATTACAAATATATGAACAGGCTCAGTGATTAAGAGCACTGACTGCTCTTGAGAGGACCTGGGTTCAATTCCCAGGACCCACATGGTAGCTAACAACTGTCCATAACTTGAGTTCCAGGGGATCTGACGCCTTCTTTTGACTTCCATGGGCATTGCATGACAAGGGTGCACTTACACACATGCAGGCAATACACTCATATACAAAAAAGTAAAAATAAAATAGTGAAAAAATGTATAAACATAGACAATTTAAACATCATAAATATATAAAAGATATAAATCTTATGTGTTCCCATCCAGTATAATAGTGTTGTGTAGAGTCCTACAACTCCTTTTTTTTGGTCTTTTTGAGACAGGGTCTTCCTCTAGCCTCAGCTGACTTGGAAGTCATTATGTAGACCAGGAGGGACTCAATCTCACTGAAGTCTGCCTGCCTTTGCTACCTGAGTGCTGGGGTTAAATGCATGCATGGCCATGCCTGGCAAGTCCTTTGAAATACATATCTGATCATATATTTTTCTCCAAAAGATGTGTATTTATTAAAACAGGATGATATTACACATACTGTTCAGCCACTGAAGTCTTTCACTGAGCAAGAAAGTCTTGTCAAGTCAAGACATCAGCCATTTGTAAAGTAGAAATGTAATCAGGTGGGTGTGTGATGAACAGTGGGGGAAGAAAGTCTAGTGATAAGCTTAGGGCTCCACTTTCCAGAAGAATGGGCTGGTCAGAGGATGGCGTAGCTGAGGAAGGGCTGCACCTGAGCAAGATTTTATATTTGTTAAATGGCCATATGTATGAATAGGAAAGTCAACAAGATTTACATTTAAATGTGGTAAGGCAAGTGGGAATGTACATGGTCTGTGAGGAAGTGGTACTTAAAGAGGTGATCCCAAGAAAGAAGTCTAGAAGTGGGGAGGCGATTCCAAGATGCTGGGGCAGGGCTGGGAAGATATAAAGACAATCCTGCAAAAGAATGAGGACCCAAGTTTGATAATCAGCACCCCCATTACAAGTCAGGCATGGTGGTGCATTCTTGAAATCCCAGCACAGAGGAGGTAAAGACAGGAGGATCTCTGAGGCTTGCTGCCCAGCCGGTCTAGTCTAATCCTTGAACTCCTGGTTCTAATGGGAGCCCTTGTCTCAAAAAACAAGGTGAATGACTTCTGAGGAACAAAACCCATATGTACAGAACATGTGCATGTGTACCCCCTCTTACATGAATATGTATACACACACACACACACACACACACACACACACACACACTATGGCAGCACCATTACTGTGTAAGCTATGGGAAAGGAAGAGGGACCGTGTGTAAAAGAATTCAAATCTAGTGACATTTATGTGGTGTCTTACTTTAATTAAGAGACAAAATGACCCACAGTAACAGTATGTGAAGGTGCTTTGCAGACAATAATAGACTGGCACCATCCTTTGAAATATTCTGGAAAAAATTTCATTTTGTGCACTTTGTATGTTCATAACGTAGCATTATCAGAAACCCTTAAAAAAGAAAAATGTTTTTAAAAACAAGAAAAAAAGTTAATTTATTCTTTATTAGTTTCATGCATGTATATAAAGGATTCTGGCCTCACTCACCTCCCCACTCTCTATTGTCACCCTCCTACCTTGTCAACCCCCTTCTTCCCACCAAGTCCCCATCACAATGTCATTTTCTTTTGTTTTGTGACCCACCAGGCTTAACCAGCTCCACCCACATAAGCATGAGTATGAAGATACTCACTGGGCCATGGATACCTCACCCAACAGTGGTTACACTGCCAAAGACAATGGCTTCCTCTCCCCAAATCACTAGGACTGCCATGAGCTCCCTGGGCAAGGCTGGTCCCTATGTGCCCCTCCCCTATCTAGGACTATGTGTTTAGGGGCTGAATCTTGGGCAAACTTTATGCAGACATAAAGTAGCTTTATCACTATGAATTCATGGGTGCCACGGCCCTGTCATGCCCACAGGCAATATCTCATGACTGTCTTCCCCATCATTCAGCGCTTATAATTTTGACACACCTGTTCTCTTTTTTTCTTCTTCTTAGTCTACCTGTCTAGCTTTCTGAATTCAGCTAAGATGACTCCTGACACAGAAATGTTTTCCTCTTCCTTCTATTCTGAGTCAGTAGATGAAATCACAGTACAAGTTTATATGGCCTGTGAAACTAATTCTTGATTTCCTTTTGAATGTTTTCTGTTGGACTTGTGTTATGGAAACGGCATGAGAGAAATGGCTTCATCATGCTGCTCTTGTGATTGTTACTGGCAGGGTAGAGAGCTTCCTGTTTTGTCGTGAGAGTCTGGTTCCAGATTTGGCTCTGCTTACCTTGATTGCATACAAAAATGTATATAGTGTGGGGCTGGAGAGACAGCTCAACAGTTAAAGCAATGGCTGCTCTTGCAGATGCCTCGGGTTCAATTCCCAGCACCCACATGGCAGCTAAAAACCGTCTATAACTCTAGTCCCAGGGGAATCCAAAACCTGTCTCTGACCTCCACGGGTATTACACAGCACGGGTGTACTTATACCCATGTAGGCAATACACTCATACACATAAAATTTTAAAAAGTGTATAGCATACATATATCAGAAGATTCTGCTGAAGAGCTGTCAGAAAAAAAAAAAACCCACAAAAATCCCAGTTCGCTTTGATTTTGTTACAGGCTTTGTAATTGATTTAGTAAGAGAAGCACTGATTTAGTATGTCTAGAATAAAATAGGCACTTGTGGTGACAGAGGAGAGGCAATATGTAATTTAATTTGTACAAATTATTGTGACATACATTAGGCTGTTCACTGTTACTAATGTTCTGTTTATCATATTTCATTACAAGATCCATTTAAAACTTTAATAATTTCAACACAAAAGCTGTGCAATGCAAAAGGTACTTACACGATTTCAACTAAATAAGTCAACAAAGATATCCCTGCATCTTATATTTATGTTTTAAAAATCCTTACGAAGCTAAAGGATTAAAATATTGAGAGATTACATTGGTTTAGAGGAGATGTGAGTGGGGAGGGGCTCTAAATACCATCAAATCATATTGTATAAAAATTGAAAAAATTCAGTAACAAAATGTAAAAAAATTGAAAGAAGCAGCCTTCAGTCATAGTATGCATTCCAGAAAACCCTAGGAGAATTTTTTTTTCTTATGTCAACTTTGACTATATTGTAACTCATTTAATGAGCAGTGACTGTAGGTCAGCCGCTGAGCTGAGCAGGCATTGCTTATCATCCTTCTTCATCTTCACACCAACCCCTTTGTAAGTGATGCTCTTCTCATTTCTGTGTCAGTTTGTTTTATGTGGAACAGTGACCTCCACCAAAGCAAATAGTGGAGAATGGAAACTTTGACAGCTAATTTGGTTTTGAGAGAGCCTTGTGTTTTCTCCCAGCACAACTTCCTCTTACGGCATGGTCACCCTGTGCATAGGGTTGTTCGTTCTGTGACTTCTGTTGTGTCCTTGTAGCTCACTCCCCAGACTTATCCTACTTGCATTCCATCTTTGGGAGATTAATTGAGATTGTCATTTCAAAACCTAAGGCTTTATAGAGATTGTATTGCCAAGTTCATGAGCTAGCTAATGCCTCTCTGCTTAGTGTCAGACACACATAGGTGACCCATTTTCAGCTTCTCCATCAAACACTAATGTGTACACCAGTCTGTGGTAGCTTCTACAACCTGAATGTATGATGCCCTTCCGGATTCTGCTGCCTTGAGCTTCCGGAATGTGCTGCATCTTGCAGATTCCTCAAGCAGAAACTCACTTGGTCTTTACTCTGCTATTTTCTAGTTTCAATCAACTATCACATTCTACTGATTCTGCCTCCAGAATAGGTTAAAAAAATTCTTGCAGTCACCCTATTTCTACCTTTTGCTCTGAGACTCTGTTGCCTGCTTCTGAGTTACTGCCGTACTTCCTTCTAAAAAAATCTGAAGTTACGATCATAATTATTAAAATATCTTCCATTTACTTGATTGCTCTATTTTTTTTAGAATTGCATTCTTCTCATTAGTAGACTTAGTCCCCTTTCTCACTAGTTTGGGTTCCCTGTGGGTTCTGCTTCTTGGTTTTCTGTTACTCTTTTGGAGTCTCTCAGTTGCCTGGTGTATCTTAGCTTTTGTAAGGTGCTTGAATAATGGCTCCACAATGCCATTCTATTGGGATGGTCTGTCTTTTGCTTTGGGGGAAATCTGTGCTGCCCTTGGGAGTGCTGCCTTGTCTCTGTAACCCATGTCCATGGGCATTCATTCAGCAATACGTAATGAGCAACAATTACTGATGACTCATTGTTCACCACTGAGCAATACATGTGTGCCAGAGTTTCTTGTAGGATCCAGCAGGTGAAGAAAAGGAGTGAATTGCTGCTGTAGCAGCCCAAGGTTGGGAAGGTGGGAAAAGAGTCCTGTAAATATGACAAGGTGTCCCTGGGACCCCTTCCACTGTCTGGATCTTTGGTTGAGTGTTCGACTCTTCTGATTTTTCTCTCTAAAATTTATCCTACTTGCATTCCATCTTTGGGGGATTAATAGCCATTGTCATTTTAAAACTTTCTTTTTCAAGGAGGTGCTCAGTCATCTGTCTTGATCTCAGCCTCTGAAGGAGCCTTGTATAGCCTGGCCCTCATTCCTAACCCATCCATCCATCCTGTCACGTGCTCTTCACAGAAGGTTAGGTTAATTGTATTACTGGCCTCTGTAGAATCCTTCAACAGTTTTCTAGTGCCCTTAGAACTAAGTCTCAACCTCTTAACACAGTCTTTGCAAACCCAGGGGACTGTGCCTCACGGTCTCTGGAGAGCTCATCTAGTGCTACTTTCGTCCCACATTCTTCTCCTCACCTGAATGGCCTTCATTTCTGAAACAGGCCACCATTTTTGCTGCCGCAAATTTGACAATGTTCTAGTTGCTTGGAAAATCATCTACTTTCTTCTCCCCCTCTCTTCTCCTCGTCTTCCTCCTCTTCCCGTCTCTCTCTTCTTCCCTTTCTCTTCCTTCCCCTCCCCTCTCCTGCTCCTTTTCCTTCTTTTTTCAAAAACTATTTTATTATTTTTATTTTATGTGTGTGTCTGTCTGTATTGCCCGCATGTAGGTAAAGGCACCCGTGTTGTGCAGTGCCCGCGGAAGACAGAAGAGACTGTCAAATCTCCTGGAACTGGAGTTACGGACAGTTATTAGCTGCCATGTGGGTGCTGGGATTCGAACCCAGGTCTTCTGCAAGAACAATCAGTGTTCTTAACTACTGAGCTATCTCTCCAGCCCCCATCCTTTTCCTTCTTTAAGGTAACTGAAATCTTAGCTTAAACTAATTCTAGACAGCTTTCCCAGGCCCTTTATATTAAATTCGATCTTTATTTGCTATCATCTGTTTAACTATTGCATTTATTTAATCAATGAGATCTGTCTTCCCTTTTTCAATGCAGCCTTTAAATGTTTCCCTAGAACAAGGCAAAGTTAAACACATGTGCTTGAGTAACTGAATCATATACAATCTTCTGCATTTGTGGTTGGCTGACTAGATGATTGCAGAGCTGTCCACAAATGTCCTGACTGTGCTGTTCATTATGGTAAGCAATAACCACATGTGGCCACTGAGCACCTAGAACATGCCCAGTACAATGGAGAACTGGATTTCAAACGTTATTTCATTTTAACTAATTCATATTTAACTGGGTAGAAGGGATCATATTGAAAAGTACAGGATAGCTCTTTCCACACTGAATTCATGTTTCTAAGTCAGCATGGCATTGGTAGATGATCCTCCATGAGTTTCTTGAGTACTTCTGAACAAAGACAATGACTACCTTTTGTTATGGGTTGTTTTCTAGGATGTTTTAGAGTGAAGGGTCTTACAAAATGGAAATTGTGTCTTCCTGTGGAATAAAGGGCAGATACTCTTATTACCCTTTAAAAACAAGAGTTTCCTTTGTTCATGATTTCTCTCAAGTTACACAGCACACTACCTGGGCAGATGTCACCTAGCCCTTATATTACATCTCCTTGTGGGAACTGGGGTTTGGGGAATTGATCAAACATATTCACTCTGACTCCTGACATTGTGGGGAGTCATAGACTCTCTTTTATATACTGACCTAGAAATTTTGTGTTTTCTACTAATAGCCATAAAATTGACTCTTATCTTCCAATGGGATAAAATCTCACACTTATCATAGTTCTTAATATATAGATAAAGCTAACTCTTAAGTATTTTGTTCAGGATAGAGTTCAAGTTTATTTCCTGAATATTTGTTTTCTTCTTTCCTTATACTAAGGGACGTTTTGCATCTATTAATGTTCTAAACAGAACCTTTCCTTTCTATAAGAAGAGGAGGACAAGTTCAGAGAACTGTAGTCTAAAACACTAGAGTATGTTAAAATCATATCTAATGACCGGGAGATTTTTCCTTTAATGATCTTTAGTTCACACACGGGCATTGCCTTAGTCACCTTTCCTGTCTGACACCTCTGACAAAACTCCTGACAAGGAGCAACTGAAGGGAAGAAGGGTCCATCTTAGCTCACAGTTTAAGGGCGCAAACCCCGTCATGGTGGGGAAGACATTGTATTAGTTGGCTCACAGTGCATGTGGTAGCTTACTTACAACCTAGTAGACCAGAAAGCAGAAGAGACCAGGCCTGGAAGTGAGGCTGATCTGTAACCCTCAAGTCCCACCTAGTAGTGACTTACCTTCTCTAGCTAGGTCCCATCTCCTAAAGGTTCCACCACCTCTCAAATAATGCTACTAGCTGGGGACCAAGTATTCAAATACAGGAGCCTGTAGGAGAAGTAACAGGTATGCCTCTCAATAGAGACTTCCCTTAGTGTTTTCCCTTTTTATATTTACCAATGCAAATGAATTCTTGGGATCAACTTCTTAATTAATGTGCCATGTTACCTGGAAGGCAGCTATGCTCACCACTATATGACCAATGCGTGCCATGTTATTTGGAAAAATCACAGTGATTAAGATGTTTTCCTAAGAAGCAAAGGGAAATTTTCCTTCTTAATATTCTATTATGTTTAAAAGAAATATTTTCTCCAAACACAAGATTTTCAATTCAAATGGTTTGAGCAAATATTACTGAGGTGTTCACAGTTCTGATCATTGCTTTGTAAGAGAAGATCTAAGGAAGGACAGCTCTTTTGAAACAATATAGTCAGCAGAAATGTTACTAAGATAAGGCTGTGGAAGGTCCTCAGAGCTTGCCACCGTGGATATTAGTCGACATTCTTCTCTTTGGGATTCTGGAATCAATTTAGCTGAGACTGTTGCATTTGCCAAACAAGGTACGCTCCTTAGTGTTGCTTTACTGGAAGGTGTGGCAGACTGTGTTTTCCCAAAGCAGCCCCAGTAATATAGCAAACTCATGTGCTCTAGGCGAGCCTTGCCATTCCCTAGGGAGCTGGAGCCTCCTTGCTCCTCCTTTGGAGCTGGACAGAACTTTGTAACTAAACAAATACGGTGGAAATTATGTACAAGTTGGGGACAGGGTACATTCATTTATGTCTGAGCTATTTTAATCTTTAGTGTGTGTGAGTACAAGTATGCACATGCCAAGGCATATGACTACCAAGGCGCATGTGTGGAGGTCAGAGGAAAACCTTGGGTGTTGGTCTTCACCTTCCACCTTGTTTGTGACAGGGTTTCTCATTCACCACTGTGTACACAAGGCTAGTTGGCTTGTGAGCTTCCAAGGAGTCTCCTTTCTTCACCTCCCATCTTGCCATAAAAGCATGGGGGGTTACAAAAGTGTGTTATCCCATCTGGCTTTATGTGGGTTTTTTTTTTCTTTATTTTAAATAAATTTTTTGAAGTACAAATTATCAGAAGTGAACAAATTATAAGGATATAGCTTAGGAAAGTTTAATACAAGCCTGGGACAATAAAGAAATAGAGCATACTTAGTGTGTTAGCTGCTTTTCTTACTGCTGTGATC
>NW_008337765.1:45195-53117 GCF_000622305.1 Nannospalax galili | reverse complement strand
TCTTTTTGAGACAGGGTCTCCCTGTAGCCCCAGCTGTCCTGGAACTCACTTTGTAGAACAGCCTGGCCTTGAGCTCACAGAGATCTGCCTGCCTCTGCCTCTCGAGTGGTGGGATTAAAGGCATGCGCCACCACGCCTGGCTTAAGGGATTATTTTGACTCACAGTTTGAAAATACAGTCTATCATGGTGGGGAATTCATGGTAGCAGAGGCAGGAAGCAGCTGGTTACATTGCCTTCAGTCAGGAAGCAGAGAGAGATGAATGCTGGTGCTCAGTTCACTTTCTCCTTTTCATTTGATCCACAGTCTAGGACCTCATCCCATGGGGTGGTGCTGCCCAAACTTAAGATAGGTCTTTCTATTAGGGAATACATGTGATTGAAAGTCCAGCCAAGTTGGGAATTAAGATTAACCATCACACTTGGAATTCTAAAAGCTTCCTTCTAGCCTGTTATACTCATCCTCTTCTCTAAAGGTGACCCAAATCCCAATTCCAATACCGCACATCAGTTTTGTTTGCTTTTGAACTTTATATAAATAGAATTATATAACGTTAATTATGTGTGTTTATGAGATTCAGTCATGTATAATTCATTCATTTTCATCGATGTATAAAAGTCCATCAGATAAACAGATCAAAGCCTATTTCCACATTTTATGATTGACAGACACATGGATGGTTTCCAGTTTGGGGCTCTTATGAATGTTCTTGTCCATATCTCTTGTAGTTGGCATGTACACATTTCTATGAGCTAGATATTAAGAGTGGAATAGTTGCATCATATGTAGAGTGTCACCTCTGGTAGACCTTAAGAGCATTCCAGAAAGATTGTGCTCACATTCTTAAGGGGAACATATAGTGTTCGAATGGTTCCATGGCCTTGCCAACTTTATATATTATTACTTGCCTTTCCCTGATGATTAAATTAAATTTCATTTGATATGACCATTTATCTTTTAAGCTTAGAATATTTTATATCCCACTTAAGAAAAGTTTCCCTATCTCAAGGCAACAAATCCATTTTTTCTAGTATTATCCTTTACAAATACATTATTTTACTATTCACTTTGGACCCATTTGGAGGATTTTTCACTCTGGTGTGAGGTAAGGGATTCACCTTTTCTATGTGTGCCCAACTGACCTCCATTAGTTACTGCTCCTTCATTGCTGCTCTGCCGTATTGCTTTGTCATCATGTTACATTAGAACAAGGAAAAATTTCAGTAGCTATGTCATTCATGCTTCATTAATTGATTGTCCTAAAAATGAGTAAATAACACAGAATTACTAAGCCTCTAGCTTGGCTTCTCTAGGCAATATTCTCAGTGAAACTTTCAAAGAAAAGGGATATTTAGAGAAGGCAATGGTTTATTTATTTGTTTTTTCTTCCTCTTTCCCTTCCTTTTACCTTCCTTCCTTCCCTTTTCTCTTTCTTCCTTTTTTTGCTTTCTTTCTTTTTCTGACACGGTGTTATGTAGCTTAAGCTGGCCTTGGACTCACTTTGAAGCTGAGGATGAACAGTGTTTTTTTAAGAACTCCTGACTCCCTTGCCTCTGCTCCCCAAATCCTGGAGTTATAGGCATGTACTACTATTCCAGGAAGAAACTATCTTTTTATGGGTGATTTACTATCTGTCAATATGAAAAGTAGTGTTGATAGTCGATGGTTTCCTGTTCATCCTTTTGTCTAACGTCTTCTCTGAGTTTCTTCAGTTTTTCATGTTGGAAATTTGTGTGGCATCAATTCCCCAGGAAAGTTCTGGCTATATCTTTAATCTCTGACACTCTAGTTTAGGGGTTGACAGTTTCTTCTCTGAAGGGCTGGAGAGTAAATATTTTAGGCTTTGATGTCTATAGTGGCTGCATATTCTTCTTTGTCTTATAAATGGTTGAAAATGTGAAAATTATTCTTAGCTTGCAGGTTGTAGAGAAATAGGCTCTGGGTAGCATTTACTCTCTGATTTGTTTGCTTGTCTCTGTTTTGGTCATATTTTCTCACTGTATGTCTATTTTACATGCTGCAAATCCTATATCCAGGGAAGCTGAAATAACCATTATATTTCTTAGGTTTCTGGTTAGAAAAGACTGGCAAACTGTAACATTAAATTATAAAAACAAAGCTCAAGTTACCTATTTTAAGTCGCTTGATACAAAATGAAATTGTTTATATTTTAAGTCAGTAAGATGGAATCTGGAAAGACATAAATATTCATAGAGATTCTATCACTTTGGTGATCCAATAACAAGAGAGGAACTGAATTTTTACTTTCTGTCTTCTGAGGATTACATCATTGTAAGATGGGGTGGGGTAACATAAAATATGCATTGGAATCACACACTTCTAAAAGCTTTTCATTGAGACCCTTCCTTCAGATATGATCACTTGGCTTTAGTGAAAAAAGACTTTAGGCAGACATTAATCATCTCACAATTAAGAGTGTGCTGCTTACCTTTCCCAAGTACTTATTCTTGAACCTGAATTTTCTTCGGAGCTTATCAACAGCACTGAGACTCTCACCCGACAGAGTCAAGGGCAAATAGCCATAGTCTGTGATCCTGACAAAGCTTCCAGGGTTGCATCATACATCCCTGACCTTCAGAAAACTGACAAGTCCCTTTCTTTTCCTTCCTAGCTGGAGGACTTTGGCTAAAGTCATTTAAGATGAAGGCTTCTGCTGGTGACAAGTCAAATACCAGAAACGGAAGGATTAGCAAATAGCAAAATACATACCTGCATGGTCTGTGTGGCTTTCTTCCCTTGTGTGAAGCAGGAAACACAAATCAGACATATTTGGCTTGAAGTGGGTGAATTTCTCTCTTGAAATAATTGGACTTTTTGAAGAACAGACTTGTCTCAGTCGTTGGGTCTTGGCATCTTCAACTTGAGCACTTTGCTCAGTCCACATGAGGGACTCAATAAAGGTTGGATGTTGACTTGAACTGCAGCAGCAAATTTTGTGTAAATAAAATTTTTATAAACTAAAAAAAATCCAAATAACTATACAGAAAATTTTGCTGTGAATTTTTAAAAACAGGTTTATTGTTTTCTCCCTACATGTTAGGGAGGCATCCTACCATTAAACTATATCAAAAGCCTTTTAGTTTTTGGTTTTGAGAGAGGGTTTCTCTTTGTAGCTCAGGTTAGGCTTGAACTCCCTATATAGCTCAGGTTTGCCTCAAGCCTGTGATCATCCTGATTCAGCTTCTTGAGTGTTGGGATTACAAGTGGAAATTCAAGGTTATGGAAAGTTGCAAGAGAAGAGCATTCTGGTATACCCTTTACTTAGCTATATCAATTGTTGTATTTTGTCTATTTGGTTTATCACTCACTTTCTAGGTATATATAAATGATTTTCTACTTTGAACCATTTGATAGTAAATTGAAAGACATGATACCCCTGAAATATTTCAGTATCTGCCCTCAAAGCAAAGACACGCTCTCTCTTTAAAGGATCTATATTGAAATATAACTTATAGACCATACAATTTACCCTTTTAGAGTGTGCACTTCAATGACCATCAGTATATTCACAGATTGTACAATCATCACCTTTATCTAACTCTACAGCATTTCCATCACTCCTCTATAAAGTCCCCACCACAGGAAGCGCTTACTAGGCCCCACCCCTAAATGAGGTGCTATTGACAATTGATTTTTTTTTTTTTTGAGAGAGTCTCACTATATAGCTCTGGCTGTCTTGGAACTCATTAAATAGATCAGGTTGGCCTTATGAACTCACAGAGAGCTGCCTCATTCTGCTTTCTGAGTGCTGGGATTAAAGGTGTGCATCATTATGGATTTTCAATTTTCTTAATGATGTCCTTTGAGGAATAAAAGTTTTAAGTTTTGGTCAAGTCCCATTTATTTACTGTTTTGGGTCTCATTATGTAGTCCAGTCTGATCTCTAACCAGCAGTGCCCCTGGAGTGCCTGAAGTCCAGCCTCCAGAGTGCTGAGACTTCAGGCATAAGCACCACTCTTGGCCCAGTTACTTATTTAGTTACTTGTGTTTTTGATTTTGTATCTAGGAGACCATTATCTAATATAAGTATGTATACGTATAAAAAGTACCATGGCTTTCTTTTTGCCAATGATGTTTATTTTTTAATGGCTTTTAAAATATTACCTCTTCTATTTATGTCTATGATATATATGACTTCTTGACAAACAATACATAGTTATCAACTTGAGGACATTTAACATTGATATAATACTTTTGTCTAAACTTGCGTCTGTATTTCTATTTTATTTTCAATTTTTGAGACCTTCGTATTTGCTAGTTTTCTTGTTGCTACAACAAAATACGGTGAACATAGCAACATAATGGAGAAAAGATTTATATTGACTCATAGTTTGAGGGGCACAGTCCATCATGGTGGAGAAGGCATGGGGCAGGAGCAGGAGGCCAGTTCATCACATTGTATCAGCCTTCAGGAAGCAGAGATAGAACAGGAAGTGGGGTGGGGATAAAAAACCCTAATGACTCTTAGTGACCTACTTCTTCTGGCAAGTCTCTACCTCCTAAAAGTTCTACAACCTTCCTAAACATTACCAGCTGGGGACCAAGTATTCAAACGTGCAGTCATGGGACCATTTCACACTGAATCCACAACATTTTTCTTTTGGATGTTTAAGACAGGTTTTCACTTAGTATCATAGGCTGACCTTGAACTCTCAGCAATCCCTCTGCATCAGTCTTTCATGTGTTGGGATTACAGGCATGTGCCACCATGCCTGACTTCAATATACTTGGCTGAACTAATTATTTACTTTATAGAATATTATTTCTTTCAGTACAGGCCAGTTCAGGTTTACACATAATAGGGAGTCATTGTGTCTCCTTAATCTCCTTTAATCTGAAACATCTTAACCTCACACAATATTGATAATTTAAAAAGTACAATGTCTTTCTTATTCTTAAAATGGAATGTCTGTTTTGTGTTTATTTAATGTTTCCTCATCATTAGATTCAGTTGGTGTCTCCTTGGTCAACCTTATCATTATGTATTTATTTTTAAGCAGACAATCCTCTTACAGAATGAATAAACAGATCCTTAAATTGTTCATTTTAAAAAATAGTTCAAATATCTGGCTTAGCTACAGTCAGGCATAACTCTAATTTGAATTTGAGTACCTGAGGTTATTAAACCTGGAAATAAATAGGAGGCTGGGGTTTGTGGTGGCTGCTCTGGGCTTTTGGCTAAACCCCTTTGCCTGGGCAGTTGCAGAAATATCCTCTCTCTCCTCTATGCTATGCTCTCTGGACAAGTTGTAGCTTTTATTCCTAGTTGGTAGAAATCTCTTGTCTTCATTTAATTTTATATTTGGTGACTGGATAATAGGAATTTAAGTGAATGTATAACATTACTTTGGCTATTTTAGCTTCTTTCAAATTCTTTCTTTCTCTTGGGAACAGAAGTTTTTCTCCCCAAATGAAAGATTAGTTAGAACTCAATAATTTAAGCAGTTAACAGCATAAAGACTTAGTCAATAAGGCCAGATCTGCACCTTATAAGGATATTCATGCATAGTTCTCATGAAAAGGAGAGCCCAGTCAGAGGACAGAGAAGCAACATTCCCAATGAACTGCGGAACATTTTCCCCTGAGAAATATTGCCAGCATACAGGCTTTTAGAATCAATACTTTATTTATTTATTTATTTATTTATTTAATGAGTGTTTTGCCTGCATGTATGTAAGTACACTCATACATGCAATGCCCATGGAGGCCAGAGAGGGCACTGGATCCCCTGGATCTGCCACATGGGTGCTGGGAACTGAACCCAGGTCTTCTGTAAGAGCAGCCAGTGCATTTTAACTACTGCACCATTTCTGTAGCCCATCCCAGCCCTTGCTTGTATTTATCTGAGTTTGTATTTATCTGAGTTACTGTCTGTCATATGGAGGAAAAGAGGATCTCATTAGCTTTCTAATGTAGATAACATTTCTATATGAAGGCTGTGGCAGCATTGAACATGGCAGTTTGACAGCAAAAGAGTGCCTTGAGCAAAGGGGCTGTGTTCTCACTCAGTGATTCGTAAGGATGTTGCACTATCAGGAGGCTATGGACAGTCAACTTCTCTTTTTTGGTCTCAGGTGTGGATGTATCAGGAAATCCGGGGTGAGTTTACTAGGTTCAGTGTTGTTATGGGCTGAATATATTGTACCCCTTTAATCCCACCTCAGAATGATCAATTTACAACTGAGAAATAGAAATTATCTTTCTGAAGGAAAGTAGGTTAAATGAGGCTCAAGAAGGTGGGCTATAATTCAAAATGACTGATGTTCTCACAAGGGGAAGATGGTGTGACGACACAAGGAGAGGGTCTGGCCATGCAGAACCAAGGAGAGCTCTTGGAACAGATCCTTCCCTCATGGCCCCCAGGATTTGGTCTTTGATGTCATTCTCAGACTTCTAGTCTCTCCAGCTGCAGAGAGCACATTGTTTATTTAAGCCTCCTCCTCTGTAGGCTTTGCTATGAAGTGTTACCAGATAAACTCAGAATAAATACCCATGATCAGAAAATTTGAAATCCAAAATGCTACAGAATCTGAAATGTTTCATCTCCTCATACGGTGCCTACACCTGACCTCTTGTTATGGTTGCATTAAAAATATTGTGTAAAATTGCTGTTAGGCTATGTGGGTAAGGCATATTGGAAACTAGAAGGAATTGTGTATTTAGTATTGGGGCCTGTCTTCTAAAGAACTCATGTATTACAATATTGAAAAATCTAAAAAGAGTTGAAATTCAAAATACTTCTAGACCCAGGCGTTGTAGGTAAGGAAGACTCTATCTATGCATAATCATGACCTGATACTTGGGGAGGGAAGGGTAGGATGGGCGACCTTAAAGCTTTGTGTTTTGGGGCAGAAGATGAGTAAGTTGGCTAGGGGGTACCCTCCAGGGGGCAGTGTCTCCCACAAGTGAGAGAAGACTCAGGGATTAGGGTCAATCTCTCAAATCATTCTCCTGCGTCAAGTTTTATTTTTTTTTTCCCTATGTGCTGATATTGAAAGTTTATCTTTTGTTTTAGTAAGTCAACTTTCATCAGAAGAGTGGAAAAATGCTAATGCCTTAGGAATCCTTGTGTAAGGACTTAGAGCTTCAGTGTGCACACAGATGCTCTTCCTTCTACCCTGTCTTGTTTCTGGTTCAACTGATGTCCCCCAGACAGTTCTTTTCATATGTGCTCACCTTTTAGAGACTCTTCTTGATAAATATCTCTTGTGACTTTTGATCAGATTCTTCTAGAAAATGTTACCCCAGGTCAGTTGCAGCCCTATTTCTCCAAATCTTGTGTCCAATGTATGTTCTGTCTTTGGCAGTAGGGTCTTACCTTCAAGTTCTGGGAGGCCATCGAGGGCTGTGGCACTAGCCTGAGTAATTTTGAGAGTCTCTTGCACCGCCCTGGCCAACAACTCAAAGGAAGGTATCTCCTGTCTAGCACTGTTTCTTGTTATATAGCCTTTAGCTATACACATGGACTCTTAAAAAATTATATTGATCCCTTTAATCTTTGGTTATACTCTCCTTTAGGGTGTTTAAGACCCTATAGTTGGCCCAAATAAACCAATTTATTTTTACTCTTAAGGCCGTTTGAGGATCTGTTCCTGAGGGGTAACATGGGCTTGGGAGGAGCCCCTGGCTCCTTTCTTTTACCAGTTCCGCCTATGTGAAGATAAGTCAAAGGTCCTACTTGACCATGGTTGGCTTCACTTGGAAGCATGGAGGAAATATTTCCTCTGAGTTGACCTTTCTCTTTGTAAACTGGACACTGGTTCAAGTCCATCTCACAGGGTCTCCATGGCCTTCCTGAACAAGAGGACAGGTGACTCACCACATTTATAGGACATTTTGAGAGATGTTCCATAGTCCCCTGGAACTTGGTTGACCTTGGAGGGCAAGGGGCAAAAACTGTCC
>NW_008337765.1:27541-45145 GCF_000622305.1 Nannospalax galili | reverse complement strand
GTCCAAGAAGGTTTTTTCCCCCAGTCTGGTACTTTTAACTATCATGTGCCATGTAGATAAAGCTTGGCCAAAGACCAAACATTCTCAGATAAACCTTGACTAGACATCTTTTGTTCCTTGAACTAGCTGTATGTATAATTTGTCAGTAGGTTGTTGGACTATTACGGTTCCCTCTTGTTTTTTAAAACTAGCTAGGCATTATTTATCCCTCTCACTGTCTAAGCCATGTACCCTGAAGGTGAGCTCTCATAGCTTTGGAGAATGCTATGACAGTGCCAAGGGAAAACATCAACGGATGATCTGGCACCAGCTTCAAGATCAAATAACCACATCAACGGCCAGGACAGCATACTCCACTGGTGTAGCAGTGGTACTTTTGTCTTGGGGGTAATCAACACTACCTAATTTGACTAAAAGCCCACTCAAGGGAGGAAGCTCAAGTGTGGCACTGTAACATAACCTACTATTCATGGCTGCAGTGGTATAGATCTTAGAGAAAAGCCCAAAACTCTCTCATCACTAGACTAATACAATTTCTTACTATGTGCAAAATATGTATCCTTATATTTACAGACAAATATCCCAGTCACCACTCATCAAAGAAGCTCATTTTGTGCCAGTCAGAGACTACTACCAAGTACCACAACTGGTCATACACAGACATTGTCTACGAATTTCCCAGGCCTAAGGGACACACCTGCAATGCAACCTCTACACCTAAGGCTCTTGGAACATAGAACAGGGATAAAGAAGAGGACACCAAGGAATCTGTTCTCAATAATGAAGCCAAAGGGTAGAGATCAAGAGCCTGCTAAATAATGGTCCTTGGACAGGACCTCTTTATTAAACTTCATCCACCTAAGGCCAGGGACCATCGAGGAAGAGGGGGTGGAGAGATTGTAAGAGCCAGGGAGGATGTGCATGATCATATGGAAACAGAGTACTACAAGCATCTGGCAACCTGCTCATATGATTCTATGGCAATGGTGTCAACATACAAAAGTCCCATGTAAACTCAGGCAGACAAAAACACAACATAGAACTGGGAAAATGAAGAGCAGATGCCAATCTTATCTAAAGGAATGTTGGCAACGGATTGCTGCTGGGTGAAGAGCTGATCTTCCTAAAACAAGGGACTCTAGACAGGTTGACTAGACTCAGTGGGTGGACTTGCACTGGGGAATGGCTGGGGGCACTGACAACACAGTGGGCCTTGACAGGGATGACAGAAAATATGGGTTCCAGCCGGGGGTGGGGGGGAAGCTATGGAAAGGTGCTATTTGGGATGGGAATTTAAGGATGATTAAGATTGTTTGGGATGTTCTGTATGAAATACACACACACACACACACACACACACACACACACACACAAATGTTACTCCATCTTATCTTTCATGCCATAGGGGGTGGAAGTGTGTCTCAGTCATGCCTCTGGATTCACAGTAGTGACAGCTGTGCTAGGGAGAGTACAGCCCGGGAGAGAGGTCCAGACATGTCCTCTGAAGTTATAGGGACAGGTCCTCCAGTTCCATCACAAGATCCACAAAGAGCCCCACATCCCCACAACTGCCTTGAATCAGACTTGTTTACCTTCAAGTAAAGTGATTCAAGAACAGCTTCTTTTTACATTTTACTTGTGTGTTTGGTTATTGAAATTACCACAAAAACCTTTTATTGTTAATTATCAACATGTTTAAATTATTTGAAAACATGATAGTTATCGACCTTTCATAAAGTATCAGAGACCTCACTTGCAGAAGAGTGCTTTCCCATTCTTCTGCTGACAGGAAGTCCCATACCTCCCAAGACCAAGCTGTTCTCTGTCTAGACAATGCTAAAGTAGTAAAATGCTTCTGTATTCCTTTACCTTCATTCATTTGTTTATATTAAATTCCTACGTGGAACCTCAACTGACCTTCAGTATTCTGAGAATTCAATTCACTGAAGTTTGGGACTTCCTACAACTTGAGAATGCTTCCTGCTATGGTCTCAACATTACTATATGTGACAGAAGTCAGAAATTATTGTAATTAAAGAAAAATGCCTCTCAGGCAAATGCCTGGCACAGAGACATCTCCACTAGCTCTAAAGAGAGCCTGTCCTTGGCCTGAGATGGCACAGGGCTGGGCTGCCAAGGAAGGCAGGCAGAATGGCCTGCTTGTCAGAGGTGCTGGCAAATGGCTAGATGGGGGTGGGGTGGGGTGGATACACACAAAGAAACTCCACTCCAGGCTTCACAACAAACAACTCCTTGATCTGGGAACAGTCCCAGGTCTTATGAAGACCAGCTGTGGCAGGATGAAATTGGAGAGGCAGCAATCCACTTCTAGAAGGCAAAGGAAAGAGGAGTAGATTGCTCTGGAGAGCCTCAGGCAGACTGTCAACACACAGCCTTTGTTCCTTGGTCCCCAGGTGATACCTGTGTGACCTCTTCAGGAAGGAGAGTGTAAAGAACACTGTAAGTTTGCTACACGTGGAGTGAGCATGTGGTCCTAGGAGAACTCCCTTAACATGGAGGAACAAAAACTCCTTTAACTCTCCCAGTATCAAGGCACCGGGGGAAGAAAATACCCTACAAGGCAGTTCCTTGTTGTTTGTGGAATCAGACTCATTGTGGTGGAGAATTCTGTTGGCTGCCTGAGGTTTCTCTCCACTGTATTAGAGAGTCACTGACCTAATGACCACCAGATGCAATGTCTTCCTTTCTGAGGCTGTGTAACTTAAGTGCTGACAGGTTCTAATCCCCAACTATTAAGGTTCAGATAGCCCTGCCCCCTCACCAGCACGGTCTCATGGACTTCTCAAGCTCCTGAGAAAAGGGAACAGAGCTGATAAGCACCCTGGTCTTTGAAGTCAAGAGAAGCAGACTTTTCTCCACTGTTTCACCAACACAGCAGGCTTCCCCTTTGATCTCTAAAGAGGACAGGTTTTAACAGTCCCACTCTCCCTCCTCCCCTCAACTTTAAAAAAAATATCTTCCCACCTTCTGCACCCCTCCAGAAGCCTCCCCCTTTAAAGGACCCCAGCTCACGACCCAGGCAGACATTTTCCTTGCTGGAAGGGAATCTGTCCCATGTGTTCCTTTGCTAATAAACTCTATTCCAATGGAGTTTTATCTGTGTCCTGGTGCTTTCTCCTGATCAGCCCTCTTCATCATACAGCTACTTTTTATCTATCAGGTGGTGCCAAAACCTGGTTCTTACTTCAAGGGACCAGCCTGGACTTCTCCAACACCACTAATTTGGCTTTCAGGTACACTACTATCCTTCTTTTCTCTCTCTCCTCCTCTCCCCAGCCCTCTGCTTTGCTTTCACCCCTTTCTGGCTCTCCTCACTGGGGAACACACTCTGCCTTGCCTGCGTCTTATTTTGATTTTCTTTCCCATGGATTTCTGTCACTCCCAGACAGCACTGGTCTCCGGGATGGAGCTGCTTCAGCTGTTCACTACCTCACCCCCACCTCCCCGCAACTCGCCACTGGCATCTCGCCCCCTCCTCCCCTCCTTTGCCATGGGCCTGGAAGGTCTGCTGTCTCCCATCGTTTTTCCCTGTCTTTGTCCTCTTCCACTGTCTTTCTTCCTCACTTTACTCGGGATGATTTCTGATACCGTTCAAGCCAACACATGCAAATGCTCTGTATCCTTCTCTTCTCTCTCCCCCTCCCATACTAAAGCTTTCTACTCCCCACCAAGTGCCTTCCAGTCTGCCATGTGTCTGACCTCCCATGCAGGCTTTAAACCTGCATGACCCCAAGCCTTTTTTTTTTTTTCCTTCCTGCTATTCACCCTCTCCAGGCAGCTGCCAAGATTGCCAGCTTGCCTGCCCTGGGAATTTTTTTCTTTAACATTCTAATAAAATGATAAAAGTTTCCAGCTGGGCCCATTCTTAAATTCTCATATAAATGTGGCTAAGAACCCTTTAGGGGACCCTTTCTCCCCATTTTGGCCCAACTAGCCTAAACTGGCTGGGCAATTTTGCTGGAGCATTTAAAGAATTTCAGGCAGCTTGCCCCATTGACAAAGGAAAAACTATTTTAAAAGCCTTTTTTTCTCCTAAACATTTCTCAGGCAAAGGGACTCGAAATTTTTATCTTAGGCCCTCTTGGGCACCAAGCAACTGGTGCTCAGGTGCCTACTTTTCTAAATAGACCTAACCATTTTAAATTTCACTATACATGAAAAGTCACAGGCACTGCTCAGGTGAGTCATATGCTTTCAGAACTACAGCCCACTGATATATGCCCCATTCCTTCTGCTGGCCTCATGAGTTTCCTTTCCAGCATAGCTTGTGTCTAGAAATTAAGAGATCCTGAGAACTTGGCTTCACATTCACAGCTACAATGGTTGGTGAGAAACATGGATTTCTTTAATTTGCTTTTCTATTTGGGTCACATACACATATATATCTGAGGGTACTTTCTTCTTTAATATCAAGCCTAATCTACTGGTACCAGGGGTGCCTAGGAGCCTAATCTATTGGTCCTAGGGGTGCCTAGGATTCTCTTGCAATTTATTTTTGTTTTCATTTCTTGATGATGTCATAGAATAAACAATGCATTTCTAGTTCAGACCAAGGGAATAATGCCAGAGCTACACAATGGGAGTTTAAATTTTAACATAATTTAGGGCCTGTTTCTAAAGGGGATTACTTTGAGTTTTAACTTCTTCTATGGTATATTTACTGTTTTTTAAAGATGATTGTTTTAAGTTTTTACATTGTTTAACATTTATGGATTTTTAAAAAGGAATTATTTTTAGGTTTTTGACATTTTTTGAATGACATCTTTATCTGGTAATTTTAAAGGAATTATTTGGATTTTTAACATCTTTTATATGGTATTTGCTAATTTCTAAAAATGACTATTTTAAATTCTTATGGTTTTACATAGTATATTTGGTAGTTTCTAAAGGGAACTTAAAGTTTTTCTAGCCATTTGCCTTCAAGGTACAAAGGGAGCTGATACTTTCTGATGACTAGACCTGTGAAGTACATGGAAATTTGTTGTACTCCAGGGCCAAAACCTTACAAGAGACAAGCTACTACCAACACATAGTTACAACAATGAGAGGTAAAAAGTAATAGTCTACTTTAATGAGAGGCTTGAGATGACCACTCTACTCTAACTCCTCCCCTTTCTACATTGTGATTCCTGTTTTTCTCTGAAATAGAGTTATTTCCCTCTCTGATGCTCAGATGCTCTATTCTTGCTTATGTTCCTGCCCCATCATTCCATGAGTGCTTTCTAGTTATAATGTTAGGGTAATATTAATTACATTGGTGAATTGTCATGTGCTGTTTGAGGTCACTGAGACGCTGACTCTGGAGATGGGATTGGCCCTCCCACTTCAGACTCAAGCCTATTATCTCAAGATGTGTTCTCCAAGACTTTTCCAAGACCCTCTGACCCTGTGACAAGGAGGAGAATAACAAAACAGCCCAAGAGTAAAGGCACTATGCAGTTGACAACCACTAAGGTGTAAATTAATTTCGACAGAGGGTATTACTGAGTATAATGAAACTAGCTAATGGAATTATTTTCAGTACTATTTAGATTTTATTTATTCTTAGCCTAATCTGTTAATGTTTCCTTTTGTCTTTCCTGCCTCCTACAAGGTTTTACTAACTTCCTTCAGTTATTTAGCTCTTAAAAAAAGAAAAGATGCTACCTCAAATCTATATGGAAACTTAATTCTTTCTTAAGGCCACTAATTACCTATACAAAACAACATCTAAGCTGGTTGGGTAAAATCTTATTTGTTGAATACCATTTTTGTTTTTAGTTTAAATGGTGTTTTAAGATGTATTCATTTTGTTTGTCTATTTCAAAGGTTTTTGGTTTAAAAATGATAAACCAATCACATTCTCAACAAAGATGATATAATTAAATATGTTTACACAGTCAACATAAATTTATGCTTCTCAAAATTAAGTTGCTTGGTATCTTATTAAATTTTTTGGTCTTTTTGAGACAGGGTCTCCCTGTAGCCCCAGCTGTCCTGGAACTCACTATGTAGAGCAGGCTGGGCTTGAACTCACAGAGATCCGCCTGCCTCTGCCTCCTGAGTGCTGGGATTAAAGGCATGTGCCACCATGTCCAGCTCTTATTAATTTTTTTAACTATAATCTCATACAAACTAAAAATGTTAAATTAACACCAAAATATTTTTTTCAGGCCCAAATATTCTCTCTTTAATCTACAACATGGTTTCTGGTACTAAATATCTATAAATTAATTTTAAGTACCTCTCTCCCTATCTGTCTCTCTCTCTCTCTCTTTCCACCACCCTTCTGGGGCTCTACTAAACCTCTACTAAACCACTGCCCTTCTGGGGCTCATCTTCCCTCAGCCTCTACTAAACCTCAGGATCAACTTGTTCACAAGCTTCCCTCCCTTCTGGCTCACTGCGGTTTTTCTACTTTTCTCCCATCCCATTCCTTGTACTTTGTCTCCATCTACTGGGTGGTTACACCATTGCAGGGTTTTCCGCTCCTCTCTCTTGCCTCAAAATCACACATGTGTCAGAAAACCCCTTCCTTTCTGTGGATATAGGATGCTATTTCCAGAGATAGGAACACATACTACTTCCTGTCCAGGACAGGATCTCGCCTTTCCTCTCCCTGATGATCTAATTGTGGGACACCACCTTCTGGGACTTGGAAATAACTAGAAAATAATAACTTGAACCATGCAACAAAAAAGGACGCTTTCTTTTGGTGCCTGGTTCTCCTCGTTCTCATTTTGCATGACAGATGCCAAATCCCTTTTCCTCCTACTCCCTCCCCATTTCTTCTTCATCTGCCGCACTTTCCTGCCTGGACTCATGATCCTGCCTCCACTCCCTATGGAGAGAGGATTTTCTTTGTCTCCTGTCTGCTCGGTTCTGTCTCTACCTCCTACCCACTTGCTGGGTTCTTTTTCTATCTCCTCTTTGCTCTGTACTTAATCTGTCACTATGGGAACCACCCACTCAAAGTCTCAGGGTCTCACACCTCTTGCTTGTCTTCTTAAATCCTTAAAACAACTAGGATTTTTGGATACAATCAGGCCAGAACACCTGAAGTTCCTGTGCACCACTGCCTGGCCTCAGTAATAGTTAGATAATGACTCTGTTTGGCCAGACACTGGAACCTTAAACTTCAATATTTTGAGAGATTTAGAAAATTTCTGCCACCATAAAGGTAAACAGTCTGAATTACCATACATCCAAGCTTTCTTTGATCTCTGGGCTAATCCCTCCCTCTGGGTCCCATGTTCTTCCCATCAGGTTCTTCTTGCTAAAACAATTTCATGGGATCCCAATCCACTAGGGGCCTTCGCCCCCCCACTTCAGCTTTCAATTCTACCATAGCTGATGAACTGCCTCTGATCAGGATCCATCCCCAACCTCCTCTTGCTCCCCAGCCTGAGGCATAGCAAGTCCTCCCCATGCTCTCCCCTTGCTATATTCTCCCTTGCCTTCCATTCCAGGGCCCAACCTGACTTCCCTCCCTTCTCCACCTTGAACCCCCTCTCCACGATCTTCCCCCTCCCCTCTCTGGTGCTCTGAGTCTGTCACTCACTCTCCTTCCACTGACTCTCCTTTTTTCAAGAAAATCCAAAACCTTAAACACCTCCTTGCCAAATATTCCCTACTTTCCCCTATTCTGGTTTCTAGCTCAAATAACCCATTTATCCCTCCTGTATCTAGTTCTACTTCAATTCCAGACTCTGCCTTTGATACCCCTGCCCCTACATCCCCTCATGGACAGGACTCCCCTACTGTCTCTCCCACTCTGGCCTCTTCCCAGGATTTCCTTCTCCAAACCCCTCTGCTATGTCAAGCCATACTCGCTCCCACACCCAGTATCAACCCCCTGCCCATCATATCTTCCCCCTCCAGGAGATGACAAGCATGGATGGGATGGTCAAGGTCCACGTCCCTTTCTCTCTTGGAGATCTAGCTTACCTCAAATGCGAAATAGGCTCTTTTCTGCTGATCCTACACACCTCATACAAGATTTTAAATACATCACTCGTACTTATGATCTAACCTGGACTGTTCTGCCCCATGTGTTTCGTGATAGCTCTCACCTCTTTGGACAAGCTCTAGGCCAGGATTTAACTTCCCTAGACCTTAACCCCTCCATTATCCTACAATATGTAGATGACTTACTTCTTTGCTCCCCATCTCTCTCAGTCTCCAAGGCTCACACAATCAAACTCCTTAATTTTCTGGGGGGAAAGGGATATAGGGTATCTTCAGCTAAGGCACAGATTTCTCTCCCTCAAGTCAAGTACTTGGGGTTCCTCCTCACACTAACATCCTGCTGTTTAACTATAGATAGAACAAATTACCTAAGGTCTTTAAAACCTTCCACAACCAAGGAGAAAATTCTATCTTTCCTAGACATTGCAAGGTACCTGTGAACCTGGATTCCTAACTTTGCCCTCTTTACAAAGCTGCTCCAAGAAGCTTCCAAAGGGAGCTCTCCTGAGTCTGTTGACCCCTTAGGGTCTGTTACAACAGCACTCTGTTATTCCACACTATCCATGAAGCACTCTTAAACACACCAGCTCTGGCTCTCCCCAACCTGGAATGTCCATTTCTTCCCTACACAAATGAGACTAAGGGCCAGGCATTAGGGTTTTGGGACAGATGGGGGTCCCACTTTTGCTCCAGTAGGTTATCTTGAAACAGCTTAATACCACCATCCAGGACTGGCAACCTTGTCTCTGTGCTCTGGCCATTACTGCTTTCCTGGCTCCAGAGGGAATTAAGCTCACTTTGGGTCACCCAATCTCTGTCCTTTCCCCCTACCAGCTTAAGGATTCTCTTGCCAATCTATCTCCCTCTAAAATACAATTCTTCCATGTCACATTTCTTGAAAACCTCTCGCTCACCCTTGATTCCTGCCCTCCTCTCAATCCAGCTTCCCACCTCCCTTCCAGTGAACCACTCACTCACTCACTCACTCATGCTTGGAAACTCTTCAGGAACTCTCTTAGCCAGGATCCCCTAATTTCCCAGATCCCCTACCAAATCCAGCCCTGACTTGGTTTATGGATAGAAGTTTAACTCTCACCCCAACAGTGTCCCACAGGCCATAGTATCTCTCACTGATGTCACTGAGTCAGGACCCCTACCACTTGGAACCATGTCACAAAAAGCCAAACTTGTGACACTTACCAGGGCCCTAATTTTAGCCAAGGACGACCTCTTCCTCCAACATCCCTCCCCTCTACACGACTATTTACCTGCCTTCACCCTTCTAAGGAAAATACTCAGGGAACATGCTGACTGGATTATTCACCAGGCTTCTAAAGGCCAAATTGACACCCCACTTCAACCTGGAGATCACACCTACCTGTGGGTTCACACCCAACAGAAAAGAGTGAAGGAAACCCTCCAGCCGTGTTGGTCCTCATCTGGTGATCCTGTCTACCCCAACTACAGCCAAGCTCTTGGGACAACCTGGTTGGATTCACCTCTCCAAATTAAAAATGGGCCAAGGAACACAGCAAGTACCAGGCAACCAGTGTCGGGTCTCTTAAATTAAAAATCTTGAACCCCACCTCAGCCATTCCCCACCACACCTACTCACTGTGTTTCTATAAATTTAAAATGAGACAAAGATAATATATAGACAATCTTAAAATTTCTAAGGTTGTAGCTTAGTCAACTAGTCTAAAGATGTCTTGTCAAGGTTTATTTGAGAATGTTTCCCAAGCTCTATCTACATAGCACATGGTAACTAAAAGTACCAGACTGGTGTCACTAACCTTGTTGGCTGTTTTATAGCCAGACTCTAAGGCCTATATTTATCTTGTTAGAGGAACTTAAAGGGACAAATTTTTTTCCTTGCCCTCCAAGGTCAAACAAGTTCCAGGAGCTATGGTGCATCTCTCACTTTGGTGAGTCTCCTGTCCTCTTGTTCAGGGAGGCCATGGAGACCCCAGAAGATGGACTTGAGCCAGTGTCCAGTCTGCAAGGAGGAGGGTCAACACAGAGGACACATTTTCTCAATGCTTCTAAGCGAAGCCCTGGTCAAGCAAGACCCCTTGACTTATTTTCACATAGATGAAACTGGTAAAAGAAAAGCCTGAGGCGCCAGGGGCTCCCCCCAAGCCCATGTGACCAAATCTTCATACGACCTTATGAGTCAAAATAAATTGATTTATTTGGGCCATCAGTATGGTCTTAAACACCCAAAAGGAAAGTATAACCAAAACTTAAAATTATCAGTATATTTTAAGAGTTCAAGGGATTACATAACCCAGACATTAGACGTAAGTTCTTATGTTATTTAGACAATTATCTCTCATTGATGATTTTATTCCTAATAAGACAATGCTACTCAGATGTAAGACTTCAAATCTTGGTCTACAATATGGTAGTGCCCACCTACAGCTAAGGGAGGCAACCCACTATTGTTCTGGCCTAAAAAATTAAATGATGGCTAAATTTGTTTTCTCTATCTATCTAGAAGCCTTTGAGAGTTAACTGACACTGATTCTAGCCACTCCAACAGCTATCGAAATGCCTAAAAACAAATCCTGAGTCCATCACTCTTGAGTTTAGCCCTGGCAAAAGAAAAAAACAAAGAAAAAGAAAAAGAAAAAGAGCTATTACCTTGGTGCTAAACATTGCTCCTTGCCTCTTCAGATATTTTCAGGACCAAAATCCAAAAACTAACTCACTCTCATACTAATTTTAATCAGTTTTTAATTTCATTCCCTCCACATGTATACAAGCACCTGTCAACCATCGAGGAGCCTGTTGAGATGCATGAAGAGGGAACCCCCACTGTCTGATTGACCCCTAATCCAGCCCTCCCATGTTGACTCGGTCCAGCAGGAAGTAGCAAGAGGACAACAGCGCCCCTATCCTATAACACAAAAGACTGGAATGTTAAGGTTCAGACAGCCCTGCCCCCTAACCATCAGGGTCTCACGGACTTCTCAAGCTCCTAAGAAAAGGGAACAGAGCTGATAAGCACCCTGGTCTTTGAAGTCAAGAGAAGCAGGCTTTTCTCCACTGTTTGGCCAACACAGCAGGCTTCCCCTTTGATCTCTAAAGAGGACAGGTTTTAACAGTCCTGCTCTCCTGCATCCCCCCACCCAACTTTAAAAAAATAAATATCTTCCTGCCTTCTGCACTCCCCAGAAGCCTCCCCCTTTAAAAGACCCCAGCTCATAACCTGGGAAGACATTTTCCCTGCCCGGAAGGGAATCTGTCCCATGTGTTCCTTTGCTAATAAACTCTATTCCGATGGAGTTTTATCTGTGTCCTGGTGCTTTCTCCTCATCAACCCTATTCATCATATGGCTACTCTTTAATCTATTACCAACACTTCCTTTTGTGATAACATTTCTTTTGAGTTGGAGAAACCTACTGATTTGGCATATGTCACTTCCTATGTTTTCACAGTTATAATGATAACTTCATTTACTTTAGTTATGTTCTTTTAAAAAATGAATGTGTATGTTCCTGTGTGTGGAGGACACATGGGTGAAGGTAAGAATGTATGTATGTGTATGTGCATGTAGAGGCCAGAGGACCTCGGGTGTCATCTTTAGGAATGTTTTCTATTAGCTGGGCATGGTGGTGTATGCAGAGGCAGTGAGATCAAGATCTGCCCAGTCTACCTAGTGAGTTCCAGGTCAGCTGTGGCTACAGGGGGACCTTGCCTCAGAAATATCAGAAAAAGAGAAAAATAAAAATAAATGCTATCCATCTCTTTTGAGACAGGGTCACTGATTAGTCTGGACCTCACTTATTAGGCTCAACCCCACAGATCCTCCTGTCTATGCCTTCCTGGTGCTGGGATCACAGGGGCATGCTGATGTGTTCAGCTTTTCATGTGGTGCTGGGAACTGAACTCAGTTCCTTATTTTTTTGCAAGGTTGCAAGGTAAGCACTTTACCAACAGAGTCGTCTCCCCAGCTAGTTAATTACATTCCTTTTTTTTCCTTTTTTTTTTCTTTTTTTGAGACAGAGTCCTGTCCAGCTGGCCTGCAGCTTTCTCTGTAGACCAGGCTGGCCTCAATCGCATAGAAATCCGCCTGACTCTGCCTCTCAAGAGTGCTGGGATTAAAGGTATGTGCCACTATTCCTGGCCCATTACTTACATTTGCATTGGCTACTTCTGGAGACCCTTCAGTCACCAGTGAATTCTCTCTTCATCACACTGCTGGAAGTTCATTTCTGGGAAAGTCCCAGCATCATTTGATGCTTCTAGTAATTTCTCCTTCCATTCTGGAAGAATTGAGTTTCCCAGCTTGTAGCATCTAAAAACAGCTTTTAGGATTTTTTTTTCTTTTTTATATTTATTATTTTTATTTTATGTGTATGAATGTAATGCCTGCGTGTAGATGGGTGCACCTGTGTCATGCAATGCCCGAGGAGGTCAGAAGAGGGTGTCAGATCCTCTGGAACTGGAGTTACAGATGGTGCCATGTGGTGCTGGGAATCGAATCCAGGTCTTCTGTAAGAGCAGTCAGTATCCTTAATTGCTGAGCCATCTCTCTAGCCCCGCTTTTAGGCTTCCTTATTTTGACTTGAGTGTTTGTTTAGGGAGAAGAAACATGACCCAATTTTGTTGGGGACCTCTGTTGTGTAAAGTAGAAGTTTCTCCATGTCCGGATAGCTCACGAGCTCGGAGCCATATGCAGAGACTCCTTTCACAACAGGGTGTCTTCCCGGCATTTTTCCTGACTCCTTTGTGAAGTAGCAGCCACAGGAATGTAGCCTCCGGCTCTGTAACTATTACGCTTTCCTGTGTGATTTTCAAGCAGTTTGGCACCCTGGCGGGAGCCCATTTCCACACATAAATGAGGCATCCCCAAAGTACCTATCAGCTTAAGCTTTTACCACTACCCCCACGGTATAAAGTTCCCTGATTCCCCTCAATAATTGAAGGAGCTGGATCTGAGACTAGGAGCTGGGACACTGAGACTTGGAGCCACGCAGAGCCGTTGAATAAAGAGCTATAACACTGAGTCTGACTGAGCTGAGTCTTGTCTCACTGTCTATGATCCAGCCTTCCCAGGAAGAGCTGTCTTTCCGTCACCGACTCACGGATCCCAGCTTTAGCCACCCTCATACTCTCCTGCGTGATCCAGCGGCCGGTGGATTTCGCATCTTGAGGAAAGTGCACAGGTGAAATTAGGGCGGGACTCAGCTGGGCAAAGCCCCAGCAGCAGAGAGCCACAGAAGACGCAGGGAAGCAGCGGAGAAGCAGAGACTCACTGCCACAACAGAGACGCGGAGCCGCGGTGCTGCGAGACCTT
Organism: Nannospalax galili; assembly: GCF_000622305.1. NCBI lineage: Eukaryota > Metazoa > Chordata > Mammalia > Rodentia > Spalacidae > Nannospalax > Nannospalax galili. Next base: position 31,874 of record NW_008337765.1, on the reverse strand, counting down.
CAGCACCTCAGCGGCGGACAGCGACGCGGGACATGGCACGGCGGAGAAGCCAGCGGGACCCGTGCCGCGACTCTCCAGGTGTGCACGGGGGTACCCGTGCACCCCACACCTGGCGCCCAGCGCGCCCCATACAAATTCTTATTTATAAGATTTTTATCATCTTTCTTTTTATAAACCTCTTCAAATGATTGAAAATACTTTTAATTTCAATGTTAATTCTTTATACATAGTATTTATGTTTTTAACATAAAATGTGTTTATTTATTATCATATACAAGTAACTTAAATATTGGGCCTTTCCCAAAATAAGGAACAGTTTCCACTTCAACACTTGAGAAAAATGTGTTCTTTCAGAAGAATGTTTTCCGTTATATAAAGAGGTTGGTTTTAACTTTTGCAATAAACCATGCTCAGAGTATAAAGCTCTCAGAACTTTAAATGGTAGTTGAGAGATGTGGAGTCTATAAATCATACACAATCTTGTTTGATAGTCATAAAAACATAACGAGGCAAGACACATTAATTCCTCCATTCTTTTATTCATTCAACAAACATAGACTAATATTGCTATCAGTGTTGGACATATCATGAGTGATGTTGATATAGTGGTGAATGAGGGGAATCTAGTCCCGCCTCATGGACTCTAGAGTCAAGCTGTTGTTATTACTTTTTGCTGACTGAATCAGAGTTTAGATTGGTTTATATCTGACTAGAACACAGGCTCTTGAGACGTCACTGGCTACACAGCTGCTGATCTTGCTAAGGAAAAACCATTGTGAGGAGGCTACCCTCCAAGCTGCCTCTTCCAGACACCCAGCACTAGAAGCCATGTGATGGTGGTTGGGAAACAATCCCTTCTGAGTCTGTGGGGATTTTGGGAAGGGCTTCAGCCATCATACTTTATAGTTATGGTCTAGTTTGTTCATTGTAGTGTCCTTTTCTAAGTGTAGGACTTTCTAAGAGCTGAACCTTTGTGTCTGCATAGATCACAGAACAGATCTAACAGTTCTTTCTAGCCAATCCTGGGCAAGGTTTGTACTTATTTATTGCACTCAAATAAGAAGGAAAAGCACTGACCTTCAGTGTCACTATCCAGGGAGTCTTGAGAGAGCTGAGAGACTTCGGTCTACTAGGAGACAGGCCAGCTTCTCCTAGGGGTATTCCTCTGATGAGTTCTCCATAGGGTTGGTAGTGAAATGAGGTAGTGAAATGGGGGTGTTGAAATGTGCACGAGGAGTATAGAAGTCACAGCAACTGATACCAGAGAGTCAAGGCATCCAGTGGTTGGGCACAATCTTTAACAGGGTGGGCTTGGTATAGAAGAGTTCTTTACCCCCTTCTATCATGAGAAAGTGGCTGTAGAAATGATCAGTTCTCTCTGTTCCATCCTCTGTTGTTGGTCTGGGAGCAAGGACAACAAAAGTATTTATATAACACCAGTTGTATGTACTCAGTGGAGTTGAATGGTAGGAGGGGGATTTATAGATTATAGTCCTTCCTGCCTGTATTAGTGTCTTTAATTGTTACTGTGACAAAGCATTTGCCAAAAACAACTTAAAGAGGGAAGGGTTTATTTTGGTTTTTGAGGTTCTAATCCATCATGGCAGGGAAGATGTGGTAGTGGAAACAGCTCTGCTGTGGCAGCTGGAGCCTGGTCACATTGCCTCCATAGTCAGGATTCAGAGAGACATGAATGCTGCTGCTCAGCTCCAATTCTTCTCTTTTTTCAGTCTAGGACCTAAGCTCATGGACTGGTGCCACCCCCATTCCGGGTGGGTCTTTCTTCTTGAGTTAGTCATCTCTGGAAACACCCTGGAAGACACACTCAGAACTGTCTCCTAGGTGATTCTAAATCCTGTCAAGATGACAATCAATATTATGCATCTCACCACCCATGTTCTGTATATTCACCCCACAACATATGTTAGGCAAAGGAAAGGCCCGTTCTACATTACACCAAAACCAAATTTCTGATGACTTCCCTTCAGGCAATGGCAGTCTACACTTTAGCAGCTATATGACTCTGAAAATCGTTTGAGCTTTTAGAACCATTTTCCCTCTGTGAAAGGAAGAACATCAGCACCTCTCTCCTGGGAATTATAGCCCAGAGCTCCTCACTCATCCCGACAAGGCATTCCCAGATGTCTATTTCTTACCCTCTGACCATACATTAGTCAACCTCTTTCTCCCATGAAGCCTCCTGAACTCATCCCTTAGGCAAGGAAACACAGGAAAAGTAGACTGCTTCCTTGTCTGTCTCTCCTGGGGAGTGGCTACACAACTAGACTTACTGGTCAACTCCCTGCTTGTGCATCTGTCCTCTAGAGCATCTGCTTCTCCTTGCTCACCTCCTCCTTTACCCAACAAAAGATGTCCATCTTCTGTTTTAGTTAGGGACCTGCATCTTTTAAGGCTGGAGCATTCTTCCTTTCCTTCCCTTGTAGTAAATCTTTTGTGTTTGGTTTTTGAGACACGGATAGAAAGCAAACTAGGATAGATGGCAAATATTTTCAACTTGACAGGATCTAGATTCACCCAGGAGATAAACTTTTTGGTATACCCGTGGGAAATTATCTAGATTAGGTAATTGAGGTGGGAAGATCCACTTTAACATTCTATGGGCCAAGGTCCTAGACTGAATAAAAGGGAGGAATTGAGCTGAGCACTGGTATCCATCACTCCCTGCTTCTTCACTGCAGAAGCAATGTCACCCACTGTCTCAAGCTCCTGCTGCCATGACTTCTTGCCATGGTAGAGTAGCTTGAGCCATTTTGGCTGTAAACCTTGAGTTTCTTTGTCAGGTGTTTTGTCACAGCAAGACAAGTAACTAACACAGCTGTGGTACCTACTGATAAAGACTGCCTGACCAAACTCTGGAGTGGCAACTTACTCTTTATTAACTTTTCCTTGAGCCTTGTCCTCAAGAGTCCAGTTGTAGTATATACTCTGCTCACTTAAGACATGGATATTTGCTCACTCTTGATATCACACTTTGTTTCTCTTTCCCCATCCTTCTCCAGGTGATGTGTAATTACCCCACCTGCTTTGTCCACAAATTCTGTTAGATTTCTTAAACCAGAATTTACCTCTGTACCACCTGATAGTTAATTCTAGTCATTTTCTTTCCATTGACACCACCTTGCTTCTTGGCTATTAACCCCACCTGTATAGGCTGAATATGCGATGGAGCCCAGTTCTATGATGAGATCTCTTTCTCCCTATTGACATGTCCTTGAATATAATCTGTCTCACAACTTTATATCCAGCTCAAGCTTGTGCTACTGGAACAAGACCTTGATCTTTGAATGAAGCAACTAAGACTAAGATGCTCCTTGTAAAAAAAGATAAGCAGTGAGACCAGAGAAAAGCATATGAGCTTTCAATAAAATGAAAGCAAAATGGTACAATGGAGACATACTAGGAAAAAAGAAAGAGCTGGGTACTCCAAGGATATTTGTCCCTTTGTAGTTTTTATTGAAGAAGCAAGTAGGATTGCATCCCATCCAGAGTGAGACAAGCCTTGGGCATTGTGCTAGCTACTTTTCTCCTTGCTGAAGCAAAATACCAGACAAAAGCAACTTTGAGAAGGAAAGGTCTACTTTGGCTCAGTTTGAGGGTACAGTTCATCATGGGGGAAGGCATGGTGGCAGGAATAGAAGGCACTGGTCACATTGCATCCACAGTCAGTAGGCAGAGATTAATGAAATATTAGTGCTCAGCTCACTTTCTCCTTTTTATTCAATCTGGGGCCCAAGACTGTGGCATAGTGCTGACCACATTCAGGTTGGTTCTTTCTTGATAGTTAAACCTTTCTGGAAACACCCTCATAGACACCTGCAGAGATGTTTCTATGGGAATTCTAAATCCAGTCAAATTGGTAATCAAGATTAACTATCACATGTGCAAAACTCACACTACTTGTTCAAGCTGAGCCAACAAACGAGGCTCTAATTAACTGAATTATATTACTGTTGGTTTTAATTTAGTGATAGTTAAAGGCTGTTGTGTGTGTTCCCAGACTCAGGGTACATGTTTTAGATAGGATGAAATATCCGACCAAATTGTCAGTGGACCTTTTAGTTTTGTGGTCAGTTAAGAGCTGCCCTGCCATTGGTTCACCTATAACCTTGCAGTCACTAACAAGTTGCTCTGCCAATAGTTTATTTTTTTAATTTTTAATAACTGCATGATTAGAAGCATTTCATTACAGCTTTAACATATTCAGTGACACACTCCAGAACAAGAGTAAATCTCTTTAACAAAGGGCTGTAAGTTTCTAGGTTCACAGTTGAATTAATACAGTTATACAATATTGAACTCAGTATAAGCCCTG
>NW_008337765.1:26584-27292 GCF_000622305.1 Nannospalax galili | reverse complement strand
TATATCACACAGAACATCCCAAACCATCTTATTCAACTATATACTCACTTCCCAGATGGCACCCTCCCATAGCCTCCCTCCCCAGACTAGAGCCCTTATACTCTGACATCCCTGCTACTGTCCTCTGTGTTGTCAGCACCCCCAGCCATTCTCCACTACTTGTCCATCTGGTGAATCTACTCAGTCTACCTAGAGGTCTTTGCTTTGGGAAGGTCAGCTGTTCCTCATCGAGCAGCAATCAATTGTGAATATCCCTTTAGATAAGATTGGGGTCTGATGTTCATTTTCCAAGTTCTGTGCTGGGTTACTATCTGGGAGTCCCTTCGGCTACCCTGGCCAACAACTCAAAAGAAGGTATCTCCTATATGGCATTGTTGCTTGTTATGTAGCCTTTAGCTATACATATGGACTCTTAAAATTTATATTGACCCCTTTAATCTTTGGTTATACTTTCCTTTTGGGTGTTTAAGGCCATACAGTTGGCCCAGATAAACAAATTTACTTTTTCTCTTAAGGTCATTTGAGGATCTGTTCCTCAGGGGTCACATGGGCTTGGGAGGAGCCCCTGGCTCCTTCCTTTTATCAGTTCTGCCTAAGTGAAGATAAGTCAAAGGTCCTGCTCAACCACAGCTGGCTTTGCTTGGAAGCATGGAGGAAATGATTCCTCTGTGTTGACCCTCCTCTTTGTAGACTGGACACTGGTTCAAG
>NW_008337765.1:26049-26501 GCF_000622305.1 Nannospalax galili | reverse complement strand
GTCCCCTGGAACTAGTCAACCTAGGAGGGCAAGGACCAAAAACTGTCCTTTGTGTCCCCCTGACCAAATTATTATAGGCCTCAAAGTATGTCTGTTAAACATCCAAGAAGGTTAGTTCCACCAGTCTGATACTTTTAATTATTGTGTGTCATGTAGATAAATCTTGGGCAAAGGCCAATGGTTTTCAGATAAACCTTACCTAGACATATATTTCTTGATCTGCTATGTATAATTTGTCAGTAGGTTGTTGGACTAATATGGTTCCCTCTTGTTTTTAAAACTAGCTAGGCATTATTTATCTCTCACATTGTCTCACCCCTCCATCGTGGTTTCCCCAATTAAGGTGCCCCCATTTTCCCCCTTTCTCATTTAATAATACCCTTCTCCTATAGTCCTACCTCTCTTGAGCTCCTTCTTTCCCTTTATCCCCTAGGTTCCTTATACCCTTACCT
>NW_008337765.1:21947-24256 GCF_000622305.1 Nannospalax galili | reverse complement strand
TACAGACTTTTGTAGGTTAATTTTGTAACCTGCCACTTTACTGAACGTGTTAATAATTTCTAGGAGTTTTCTGGTGGAATTTTGGTGTCTCTTAGATATAATATCATATCATGTGCAAAAGGGGTAATTTGATCTCTTCTTTTCCAATTATTACTCTTTTAATTTCTTCTCTTGTCTTACTGCTCTTGCAAGAGTTTCAAGCATTTTGGGAAGGGAATCTGAATGAGAAATGCTTTAGATCATGGTGGCATGGGGCATGTCTCTGGGTGACTGTCCTAATAATGTTTTTCTCCATTTAGAATGATGTTGGCTGTGGGTTTGTTATATATGGCTTTAATTATGTTGAGGTATGTTTCCCCCAGTCCAATTCCCTCTAGGACTTTGAAAATAAATGCATCTTGAATTTTGTCAAAGGCCTTTTCTGCATCTATTGAGGTGACCATGTGGTTCTTATCTTTGAGTCCATTTATATGATTTATGACATTTATTGACTTACATTTATTGAACGATGCCTGCATCCCTGGAATAAAGCCAACTTGATTATGGCAGATGTTTTTTTTGATATGTGTCTGTATGAGGTTTGCAAGTATATTGTTTAAAATTTTTACATCTATGTTCATAAAGGACATGAATCTGTAGTTTTCTTTTTTGGTTCTATCTTTACCTGGCTTTGGTATTAGAGTGATGCTGGCTTCATAGAAGGAATTTGGAAGCTCTCCCTCCCTTTCTATATTTTTGAATGAATTAAGTAGTATTGGATGTAGATCCTCTTTAAATGTCTAGTAGAGTTCTTCTGTCAATTCATCTGGTCCTGGGCTTTTTTTAGTCACGAGGTTTTGCATTATTGTTTCAATTTCTTTTTGTTTTATGGGTCTGTTTAGGCTGTTAATCTCTTTCTTTTTATCCTTTTAATAACATTCTTAAAAAGAAATTTCATTTTTTTTTGCTTTTCAGGTGTCTTGAGTCGCAATGTTAAGTCATCTATTTGTGTTCTTTTTAATTTTTTAATGTAGGCACTCAGAGCTATAAACGTTCCTCTAAGGATTGCTTTCAATGTGTCCCAGAGGTTTTGTTGTGTTGTCTTGTCCTTTTCATTTAGTTCCAGAAATACATTTATTTCCTTCTTAATTTCTCTTTTGACTCATTCATCATTCAGGAGTGTTTTGTTTAATCTCCATTTGTTCATGTGGTGATTATGGCTTCTTCCTGTTTTGATTGTAAGCTTTATTGCATTGTGGTCTGATAGAATGCATGGAATTATTTCAATCTTTTTGTATTTGTTGAGGTTTGTTTTGTGCCCCAGTATATGGTCGATTTTGGAGAAGGGTCCATGGGGTGCTGAGTAGAAAGTATGTCCTTTGGTGCTTGGGTGGAATACTCAGTAGATGTCTGTTATGTCCATTTGATATATGGTATTGTTTAATTCAGATGTGTCTCTGTTAACTCTCTGCCCTGTTGAACTATCTAATGGAGATAGTGGGGTATTGAAGTCCCCTACTATTAATGAGTTGGGATTAATCTAGGTCTTAAAATCCTGTAGTATTGTTTTTATGAAGTTTGGGGCACCAGAGTTTGGTGAATATATGTGCATGATTGTAATATCTTCTTGATTTATTGCTCCTTTGATCAGAATGAAGTGTCCCTCTTTATCTCTTCTGATTAGTTTTAGTTTAAAGTCTATTTTGTCAGATATTAGAATTGCTATGCCTGCTTTTTTCTTAGTACCATTTGCTTGGTATATATTTTTTTCCCCATCCTTTCACTTTAAGATAGTGTCCTTGAAAGTGAGATGAGTTTCTTGCAGACAACAAAAAGATGGGTTTTGTTTCTTCTTTTGACTGGGGAGTTCAGTCCATTAATATTTAAAGTTATTAATGAGAGGTGAGTATTGAATTCTGCCATTTTTATTTCTATTTACACTCTTGATATAGCTGTACTTTTCCTCAGTTATACCTTCATTGAATTTCTTTCTGCAACCCCTTGGGTATAGTCATTCCTTTCTTCACCTTCATTGATTCCAGAACTCTCTGAAGGGCTCGTTTTGTGAACATGAATTCTTTCAGCCTATTTATGTCATGGAAGATTTTTCTTTTCCCTTCTACTATGATAGACATTTTGGGTGGGTGAAGTAATCTGAGTTGGCATCTGTGGTCATTTAAAACTGGGAACACTTTGGCCCAGGCTCTTCTGGCTTTCATGTTTGTACTGAAAAGTCAGCTGTAATCCTGATGGGATTTCCTTTATATGTGACTTTTTTCTCTTTTGCAGCTTTCGGTATTGTCTCTTTGTTCTGAACGTTTATTGTTTTT
>NW_008337765.1:21281-21368 GCF_000622305.1 Nannospalax galili | reverse complement strand
GTTCATAATTGTTCTTTTGAGTTCCATGTCCTGCATTATCTCTAGGTGGTTTTCACTGTAGTCCTCTAGCGGGCTATTGATATTTGT
>NW_008337765.1:17922-21129 GCF_000622305.1 Nannospalax galili | reverse complement strand
TTTTTGGGCATGAAACGCTGGTTTATCCAAGGTTCCAGTTCTCTCTTTTTATTTCATATTTGTGTGGCCAGATTGCTCTTGTCTTCAGGAGTTCCCACAGAGGCCCAAGTCAGATGAGGATCAGCTGCTCTCAGGCTTTCTCCTAAGGTCTGGATCCCTCCAGGAAAGATTTTGGCCTCTGGAATTTGGGGGTTGGACTGGCCTGGGAGCAGGGACCAGGAAAGATACTGGTCTAGGGCAGCTGGTTGCCATGCCACCCTGAGATGCAAAGGGAGATGGGGGTGGGAAGAGGTGCCAAGGGCTCCTGAGGACTGCACTGAGGAACTGGGTTGGTCTGGATGCAAAGGATGAGGAAGCAGAAAAGTCAGCCCAAGCTTCCAGGAAAGAGGCTGGTGGGTTGTGCAGCCCAGGGTTGCAGAGGGAGGTGAGGGGAGGACCAGGTCCCCAGGGCTCCTGGGGACCCCAGAAGGAACTGGGTTGGTCTGGATGCAAAGGATCAAGAAGCAGTGGTGGTTCCCTGGTGTCTGGGGTGCCAAGATAAGGAATGGGACAGGACCTAGGCTAGGAGGAGAGACCGGCTGGGGGAGATGGGATGGTGAATGAGGCTGGGGGAGTCAAGGTACAGAGGGTGTGGTCGACTTACCCCAGAGAGAGGCCTGTGGGTGGTACAGGCCCAGGGAAGCAGAGGAAGGTGAGTCCAATAGTTTATTTTTAATCTGGTGGGCAGTGACAATTTAGGGTTTTTCCATAATCGTGTTTGAATTTATTTCCTAATTTCCTGCCTGCCTCCAGTAGCTCTGCCTTGATTGCTTAGTTGGTAATGACTGAATAGTTACCTTTTTTTTTTTTTTGGGTCTTTTTGAGACAGGGTCCCCCTGTAGTCCCAACTGACTTGATTTACAGAGATCCACCTGCCTCTGCCTCCCAAGTGCTGGGATTAAAGGTGTGCACCACCACACCCAGCTAATGTTTTTTTTCTTTTAAAAAGAGATCTATCCTCCTTTCTCCAATAAAAATCATACTCAGGTATTTTTTTGATCACCTAGCTGAGTTTGCTTGATGTAAGTTTCAGAGCAACTAGGCTACCAGAATAATAGAGAAAGCTGTATTTATAGTTCAAATTATTATATAGAAGTTGAGTCCCATTTTTATTTAAAGCTCTGTCTCTGATAATAGGAAAAAGAGGATCACAGCTTATGTTAGGCTGTAAGATTTTAGAACATCCTGTAATTCAAGGCTTATCTTTGGGAATGCCTGACTTTTAAACATGTAAATTTTTACTGGGTTCCTAAGTCTGTGTCCTCCTATCACACCTGGCTCAGCTAAGGATGAGAACATTAGTTTTTCTTTTTCTTCTTCTGAGCTGTCAGACTAAATGAAAAAACAATCAGAAATTCTCCAAAGAATACTGATACATATTTGGGACAAACAGAGCACTGCTATGGGAGCACAAATGTTATATTAAATCCTGGATATTTTCAAAGAGACTGAGACAAGGGGAGATTTTGAAGATAAACCCAAAGAATACTATTTTATCAGGTATTTTGAAACAGCAATCCTTGGTCATAATGATTAATAAGAGTGGCATCTGTCCAGTGCTGAGCAGACAGTTGCTAGTCAGCTGTCCCTGTAGATGTATGTTCTGTGTAAAGTTGAGGTTCTGATAGATTCTTTTGTGGCAGATACTAATGGGGAATCATGCACAAAGACCCTTTCTTCATCATTTCCTGCTGTCACTTTTCTTGTTAGGAAGACAGACGGGACTCCATTTTGATGCCCCCACACACACACACACACAGAGAGAGAGAGAGAGAGAGAGAGAGAGAGAGAGAGAGAGAACATGTGTTACTTATACTGGTCTGGGATGGGGCTCTCTAAGTAGTTGGCACTGGCTGTCCAGTGAGCGCCAGGGATCCAGCTGTCTCTGCCTCTCCTCAGCTCTGAGAGTACAAGTTTGCACTACCATGCCCAGCTGTTTAGCATGAGTGTTGAGGACCAACCTCTAGTTCTTGTGCTTGCACAATGAACATTTTACTAAATGAACCACCTCTGAGCTCTCTATTTTGAGTTTCATAGTTTTCACATTTCTTCCAAAGAAAATTCTACTACTAGGAAGACAGCAATTTGACTAAATATGTCTGTTTTAGATTATCCTGGTCTATGCTGGTTAAACAGTGTTTTATTTGGCTGCTTTGATTTACATAAAGGAAAGAGGCCTGCTACACAGAGACCTTATCATGCTTATTCATGAGCTACTAGAGTGTGACTGCTTTACAAAGGCTTGATGTCAGATGTGGTTACTTACTAGGTTGGAAATACTCTGTTGCTTTTGTTAGTCCTTCCATTTGTAGCTGAGGAACCAAGGATACTTGTTAGTTTTCCTTGCTCATTCTGTAAGGCTTGTCTTCTTGCTCTGAGAGCCTCCTGGTCAGCCAAGAATTCTAAGACTTCCTGGAAGGTAGAGACTTCATAAACTTTAGGATAGCCTCAGTCAGTTGTTTCTAGAGGATTCTGTAGGTGTCATTTTCACATATGAAGTACACAGTCCTTATCCCTTAGTGATAGGCTGGTCAAGCCTCATTAAGTATGATATAATTGAGATATTTCTGGAATGGTTACAAATTGTCTTATCCAATCACACCATTACAAAGACAGATTCTTATTGAATATGTAAAGATAAGTATACTGCCATGAAAAGTAAAGGGCCTGTAAAACCCCTTTGCTGCTTGGACTGTTTTTAGAGACAAAACCAACCAACATACAGTGTTTCTTTGTCTTTTTAATTTTTATTTCTGTATGTCTTTCTGTATGTGGTATTGTACATATTCGTGTGTGTGTGTGTGTGTGTGTGTGTGTGTGCATGTCTAGGCTGAAGGTTGACATAGGATGTCTTCCTCAGTTGTTCTCTTTATTTATTTATTTATTTTTTGAGATAGGGTCTCTCACTGAACCTGAAGCTTGCTGTTTTGGCTACACTGGCTAGTTTGTGAGATCCAGGGATCTACTTGTCTCTGCCTGCATGGCAGAAGTTCTAGGTGTGTAGGTGTGTGCTTCTATGCCAGTTTTTTTTCTTTTAAACTTGGGTGCTGGAGATTTGAATTTAGGTGCTCATAGTTGCATGGCAAGTACTTTTCCAAATGAGCTGTTTCCCAGCACAGTGCTGTTGTGGTCTCCTCCCCCCCATCCCTTCCCCCCTCCCCCTCCCCT
>NW_008337765.1:3211-12261 GCF_000622305.1 Nannospalax galili | reverse complement strand
CTTGCTTTCTGTAGAAAGAACAGTAGTTCAAACAATGTGTTTATACTAGTGAAAACGAATGAACAGAAACATTTTGTTTTAAAACCCGTTTCCTATGAATTGTATGAAAAAGAGTATTGCCATGAGTGTCAGTCTCTTTGCTTTAGAAAAATATGTGTCGGGTGTGTATCCAAGTGCTTGCTTTACGTACAAAGAACAGTAGTTCGAGCAATTTGTTTACAATAGTGAAAAAATTGAACGGAAGCATTTTGTATTAAAATCCATTTCCTACGAATTGTATTCAAAAGACTTTTGCCATGACTGTTAGTCTCTTGGCTTTAGAAAAACTTGTCTCGCTTGTGTTTCTAAGTGCTTGCTTTCTGAGAAAGAACAGCAGTTCTAACTATGTGTTTATAATAGTGAAAATGGAAGAACAGTAGCATTTTTTGTTAAAAACCGCATCCTTCGATTTGTATGCAAAAGAGTATTGCCACGACTGTCAATCTCTTTGCTTTAGAAAAACATGTCTCGGTTGTGTATCAAAGTGCTTGCTTTCTGTAGAAAGAACAGTAGTTATAACAATGTGTTTATAATAGTCAAACTCCTGGAACAGGGACCTCTGGCTGACTAGATTTACCAGAAGGGCAGACAGGGGGGAATGGATGAGGGTGCTGACAACACAGTGGACAGTGACAGGGATGGCTGAGTATGGAGCCTCTAGTGGGAGAGGAAGGCTGTCTATCTGACGAGTTTGTATTCATGCTCAGATGCCGAGGAGCTCAGAAGGTGGGCGACTGTGACCAGTGATAGTCATGTATATAGAGATTAGAAATGCATGTGAAAACGTCTCAATGTCAATTGCTTTGGAATGAATTCTTCTGTATGAAAAAAAAAAAAGTTGTGCTGTAAAGTATTCCTTGAGAAATGTTTATAATTCTATGAGAATGTAAATAGTTTCACAGTAATTGTTTTCCAGTTAGAATATTCTAACTTAATTGCAGCGCAGTCTCTTTAATTTCTTGTTCATTAATTTTTAACTAACTTCATAAAAGAATAAGAATAAAAAAAATGTGATTTATTTTAGAAAAAGTTACCTGGACTGCTGAAAAGCTGTTGGATGAAATATTCTATAAACATTTATTAAATCTACCTATTCTATGTTGTAATTAAATAAAAAAAGTTAAAACCTCATTCAATTTTATGTCTTATAGGGGTTACACTCAGTTCAATATTGTATAACTTTATTAATTTAACTGTGAACCTCAAAATATACAGCTAATTTTGAAAGAGAAGCATCTTTGCTCTGGAAATTGTTATTGAATATGTTAATGCTGTAATGAAATGCTTCTAATCATGTGGTTATTAAATAATTAAAAAAAATAATACATAAAATGTTTTTAAAAGAAAAAAAAAAAAGGATACCAACCACAAGTAAATTTCCTAAAGTTCCATTTAGTTCACTTATTTTCGATTCTGCTGGATCTCAGGTGACTGCCACAAGATTGTGTGAGTCTTATCTCAGTCAGTCCTGTGGTACAGTTTGACAGACAGTGATATCATCCGGTATTCTACCATGGCAATATTCTTTCTTCCAGAAGGCTTAATTCCTGATCTGTAACTTGTATCAGGGGCCTTTGGGAAAGTTTAAGGCAGTAGGGGATGCTGTGGGGACAGCTGAGACACTGCTGCTGATAAGATTGAATGGTTTGGTCAATTCACTCAAGTATTTAAAGGAAAACAGCATGGATGCTTTTGAAGGTGGCAAGGTATATTTCATTCAGACTATTGCAGCAGGGAAGAGCAGGTCCTGTATCAGTTGCTTAGGTTTGCCCAGTGTTCTGATGAGTTCCTGCTTCCACATGAGAATTAAGAGTAACCAGCAAAAAAATGAATGGGGCTGAATCCCTCACTGAAGGACAGTGTGTCACTGTTTCATAATAATTGATTACTGTAAGGGAAAAACATTTATGTTGTTCAGGACACTAGTAGTTTTCTAGGACTTTGTAGTCCAACCTTAAGTATTTTAAGAATACTTAAAATATAAGAATATTTAAAAACAAGGAATAAAAAATTTAAATTCACCTTTGAATAATTCACAGGCTCATCCTTACATTTCAGTGTGTGGTTACTCTGGTCCACCCTAGCAAGTCTATGATGCAGAAAACACTCATGTTCACATTTCTCCTGGATTAGGTGATATGTGGGCTGAACTTCCCAATTGTTTTCATAGTATTGAGTTGATACATAGGTTACCTCTTACAATAGTGCTGAGTTTAGACATTTGAAGGATGCCATTTCTTTTTAACATCATTTCTTTTTCCAATGGGATGGGTTCCAGTTGGATAGACATGGAGGCCCATATTACCCTCTATTCTGGCCTGCACACTTCTCCCCACACTTAGGCTCTCACTCCTACTGATGCCCAGAGAGTTCTTAGGATGTGGCTGAAGTAGCTAACTCCCAGAGGTTCAGGACCCTTCCTCCTTTCCCAACTTGTTTCTCACCCAACCCTCTGCCTTCAGATTGGCCCATTGTGATGGCTAGATTCTTTGTCAACTTGATTTAGATTAAGAAGCACTTGGGAGCACTCCTCTGGGTATGTCTGGAAGCACTCCTCTGGGTATGTCTGTGAATGAGTTTCCAGAGATCATAAGATCATGAAGGCTTTGACCTAGTGAATGGATGAATCTGTTGATGGTGTCATAAAATGGCATTATTGGGAGGGGATGGAAGGTGGGAGATGGGGTACAGTTGGAGGAAATAGGTCAGTGAAGAATATATCTTGCTCTGGCCCTTTCCTGTATCCCTCTTTCCTCTGCTTCCTGTCCACCATGAAATAAGCTGTACTTCTATGCCTGCCTTGTCATAATGGAATGAAACCCTCTGAAACTGTAAGCCCAAACAAATATTTCCTCCTTGAAGTTCTTTTCCTTGAGTATGTGGTCACAGTGACACAAAAGCTGGACAGCAAATCAATAAGGACTTAGATCTATGTATTGGCCTTGACTTTTTAATTTCTGTATTTGCTGCTTTGACATCTTGGGTCCTTGCTAACCTTGAAGGAAATTTCTCCCAAGGTTACCTAATTCATTGAGATAGTCACTTACTTCTGAGTATTTTATTTATATCAAATCTAAGCAATCTGGAGCTCATACCCCCAACCACTTTTATTGACTTTTACCTTCTGGGCTATTATCTATCTGTCCTTATCAGCTAGGGCCACGAACTGGATGACTAGGGACCTATAGACCACATCCCACTGAAATTATTCAAATCAGCCATTCCCAAACTTGCTTACCTGCTTTGCCTGTTCATTCCTGCAAAAATGACAATAAAGGCCCTGTTAATTCCCATTCCCATCTCTCTTCACTATCCCTTCCCCGTGTGAGCCCAATGTAGCATAGCATGGTCCCTCCTTTATGATCTGTGAAAATAACAAGCAGTCTTTATCATCATTATCTCTTGAGATATTGGCCTCACATTTGAGTAATAATGATGATTACATTATAAAAAGAAACACAAGGTGCTGTTATTTTCCTGGTAAGTGTAATGTGAATGACCTCCATTCCTAAGAAAGCAAAATCTTCTCATTATTTTTCCTTTCCTCTCCCATACCTGCAGTGATCCAAGAAAAGAAAGGACACATTTACTATTATAATAAGGACATTGTATAAGGATAAGATTTGATGGTCTGTCCTAAGGCATTTCTATTTTTTAAATCTCCTTCCTATTTATTAAGAATAGCATTGAGACTGGGTGTGGTGGTGCATGCCTTTAATCTCAGCACTTGGGAGGCAGAGGCAGGTGGATCTTTGTGAGTTTGAGGCCAGCCTTGTCTACATAGTGAGTTCCAGGACAGGTGGGGAGGCTACAGGGAGACTCTGTCTCAAAACAAAAACAAAAACAAAAACAAAAAAGAATAGCATTGAACTTGGAATTGAAGACTACCTGGCTTTCCTGCCTGGCTCTATGAACTTTTTTTGGATTAAAAAATATTTTATTATTATTATTTTAAATTTGTTTTTATTGAATTTTGTATTTAATACAGAATATCTCAAACAATCTGAATCATCTTTATAGTCCCATCCCCACCAGCACCCTCCCATAGCCCCCCCCCCACTGGAACCCATATACTGTTTCCTGGGTGTTAAGGCCCACTGTGTCAAGTCAGTGTCCCCAGACATTCCCCAGTACAGGTTCATCCACTTGCAGTTTAGTCAGATTCCTCTCATCTATCTATCCAAACACCTATCACTTTCTTTTTTTAACAGAGCATAGTGTGAGGGTTTCTTTACAGAGGAGTGGGCACCACCCATTTAAAGATGCAGTGGAAAGTCCACACTCAAATATAGATCTTGTAACTTCCTGACAGCCACAGAAAATGGTGAGAGAAGCACCTCCTGGCATTCTGGGCTTATAGATCCTTAGCCCCTCCCCCACATGCAGCTAAGGTTGACTGATTGGATGAGAGGGGTAACTGACTCCCCCCTTGACTCCTTGATGAGTGTGGGAAGGAGGTGTGACTATAGCTTTCCAGCATAGTGGTCAGAAAACACTTCTAGTTAACACTCCACCCCTTCCTCTGGCTCTTACATTCTTTCCTCCAACTTCTTCTGCAAAAGTCCCTGAGCCTTGGAGGGGGTGGTAGGTGTGGGATGATCTTCCTCTTATTGTGGCAAAGCACTGAACTTTCAGGTCTCTGCATCATCAGTTTTCCATGGGCTGTTGGCCCATTTCAGTGGGATTCCATCTACTATAAAACCACAAACATCTAAACAGTGGTTGCTGTAATAACTTAACCTATGAGTGTAAACTCAAACATTTGGATGGTACCTTAGCAGGTGCATCATAGCCAACAAAACAATTGCAGTGGCTTCCCACTGGGGCCTATATTCTCCTCTGCCACAGGGGGTTGGTCTGGTCTATAGTACCGGATGTGTGTTCCACCCCTAGGAGTGGGCATTTTATCCAACTGAAAACTTGCTAGTTGTACATACACTAGATACTCCACTATTGCACCAGCAGGAACATCTTGTTTGGTATGTTGGTAGTGCAACATGTGGGGTCTGTTGTTGAGCAAAATTATAGGGGATGATTCTCCCCCCAGACATCTGCATATTGCCTTTTAGCACTGTTGCCTGAGTTCTCTTAGGGTCCCTTTCTCTTAGGGTCCTTTGCTCCTGACGTGGGTAGATAAACCACATAATACATCTTTATCTGAATTTTACATAGTTTATACCTTTGTGGCGGGGAGGGAGAGACTTACAAAGAAACAAAGACCTGACACTTGGCACCCAGCTCTGCATGGCTTGGCCTGCCATTCTGGATCTCTTTTGCCCATGCTCTGCCTCATCTTGTGTCCCTGCATGCCCACTCACCCTATAGAATTCCATGAGGAGTCCAGGTCCTCAAGAGGTCCCCTGGTGCCCCACAGGGTCCAGGGCAGGCTGGCTCACCTGATCCCTGTTCCTTGCTTCCCAGAATGGCGCCAAGTTCTTTCCTTCCAATCTCTCCCCACACTAGGTTCTACCCTTCTTCCCAGGGTGCCCTGCATTAGCCTATGGCTCTTCAGAAGTCTGGGAGGAATAAATCATTTTCAGGCTACAGCACCATGAAAGCCACCCATCCAGTGGCAAGTAGTTTCCAGCTTAGTCCAACTTTGATTTCTCCCTCTCCTGTGCTAACATGAAGCCGTGCCTTCAGCGATAGGGTCTCTCTGTCTGCTTCCAGTGTACAACCAACATCATTGGCAATTGCCTTTATTGTTTTGGGGACCACTAGGGCCCCTCAGGCCAACAGCTCATTGAGGGGCAACCCACCTCTGGCACTAGGATTTTCATTTAACAACCATATTGCTTCTGGAAGGGCTTTCTTAAGGCTTTTTTTTTTTTCTGTGTATCTGGAAATTTTTTTCCCCCTTTATTTCCATAGTTCTTTGTATAGCCCTTCTTCCACTGGCCCCCCCATGAACTTTTATAAGCAACCAACTCTTTCGTTGTTGTTGTTGTTCTTACATTCAGTTTGAGAGCATTTTATTGTGAATTTTTGCATCTATAGTCATCAGAAAAATTGGTCTATAATTTCCTTTTTTGTTGGGTCTTTGTCTGACTTTGGTATTCAAATAATACTGGCTTCATAGAAGGAATTTGGGAGTATCCCCTCATTTTCTACTTTATGGAATAGTTTGAGGAGTATTGGTATTTGTTCCTTGAAGGTTTGGTGGAATTCTTCACTGTATTCATTTGGTTCTGGGCTTTTTTTGGTTGGGAGATTTTCAATTACTGTATCTATCTTGCTGGTTCTTATGTATCTGTTTATATTATTTATAACATTTTGATTTTATTTTGATAGGCCATACATCTCTAGAAATTTATCCATTTCTTTTAGAATTTCTAGTTTAGTGGAATATAGATTTTTAAAGTATGTCTTTACAGTTTTCTGAATTTCTTCAGGGTGTGTTGTAATATTTCAGTTTTAATCTCTGAATATGTTAATTTGTGTCCTCTCTCTCTTTCAGCTAATTTGGTTAAAAGTTTGTCAATCTCATTAATATTTTCAAAGTATGAACTCTTTGTATTGATTGTATTGTTTTCTTCATTTCCAATTTGTTGTTTTTTTCTGTTTTTTAATAAATAATTTGAGAATTTCATAATGCATATAATGTGTTTTGATAAAATCCATGCCCACTCTCTCCCCTCCAACTCTGCCCATACCTCCCCATCACTTTTTTTCTGATAACTTCATGTACTCTTTCTTATTTATTTATTTATTATTTTTATGGGGCTTTGGGCTACTCTAACATTCCCCCCTCTGAAGAAGTAACCCTAAAAATCTGTTAAGGATTAGATACAAGCTCCCAAATACTTTTGGCATTTTTGGCCTTTGGAATATAGTATGTTGCTAAGATGCCCAAGGACATTTGGACTTTTAGCCAAGAAACTGGCTACTTTTCTTTGGGGTCTTTGTAGCCTAACTGCCTAGCCAGTTCCTACCTCCTATTCTTATCACACAGTCCTCTGAAGAGGATATCCAAATTGCCAATAGAGAATTGGGATACAGACCACTCTGGCTTTATCCATGCTGAACAGGGATACAAGGTGAGGCGATTGGAGTACCTCTTCAGTGGGTCTATCTAAAAGACTCCCAAATTGCATAATTCTTATCTCTAAGGGAAAAAGAAAGTCCTCGAATTGTGGATAGTCGATGTGAAGGAGAAGTAAAGGCAAGAGTAAATAGCATTACAAATTCTAGGTAGGGAACTAGAAAAAGTCAGAACACGGCAATTTTCAAATGTTCATATGAGAGTCCATTGGAATTTCTTGATAGGGACAAAAGCATCCCTCTATTTGGTTCCTCCTCATTTTTCTTTTGTCTTCCAAGGATGGACTCTAGAGTGATGGATGCAGGATTTTCTTTCAGGTATTTTGATAACTGTTGTTCCCTCTCAAAGGCTTCTAGATAGGGGGACAAAACAAATTTAACCATCATTTTAGAACAATAGCTGGTTGCCTCCCTTAGCTACAGGTGGGCACTACAGTATTGGAGACCAAGATCTGAAGTCTTATATCTGAGCAGAACTTTTTGGTTAGGAACAAAATCATCAATGAGAAATAATTGTCTAAATAACTTTTTACATAGACTTAAGCCTAATGTCTGGGAAGTGTAATCCTTGAACACTTAAAGAAATATACTGATGACTTTACTCTTTGCTTATACTTTCCTTTTGGGTGTTTAAGACCATATAGTTGGTCCAAATAAATCAATTTATTTTTACACTTAAGGCCATTTGAGGATCTGTTCCTCGGGGGTCACATGGACTTGGAAGGAGCTTCTGGCTCCTTTCTTTTACTAATTCCACCTATGTGAAGATAAGTAAAAGATCCTACTCCATCATGTCTGGCTTTACTTCGAAGCATGAACGAGATGTTTCCTTTGAGTTGACCCTACTCTTTGTAGAGTGGACACTGGTTCAAGTCCATCTTGTGGGGTCTCCATGTCCTCCCTGAACAAGAGGACAGGTGACTCACCACAGTTGCAGGACATTTTGAGAGATGTTCCATAGTCCCCGGGAACTTAATCGATCTTGGAGGACAAGGGGCAAAAACTGCCCTTTACGTCCCTCTGACCACATTAGTATAGGCCTCAAACTATGGCTGTTAAACATCCAATAAGGTTAGTTCCACCAGTCTGGTACTTTTAATTATCATGTGCTATGTAGATAAGGCTTAGGTAAAGAACCAAATATTCTCAGATAAACCTCAATGAGATATATATTTTGTTCCTTAAAGTAATTATGTGTATATGATTTCCATCTCATCCTTTATATATAACAAACCTAAACAGACCTTCATCACTTGCTTAGACTTTCTCATTTTTTCTGTCTATTTTGGAAAATATCTCCATTCCCATATACTTTTAACATCTTTTACATTCTCATTTTCTTTTTTAAAAAATAATTATGAGAAATAATAGCATTAACAAATAAAATTTCCATTTGTTGTGAGACTTCTTTTCTTTGGGATGCTAAGCAATGCTTATTCCATTTTAAGGTTCCAGTATGAAGCCAATGTTTGATTAAGGTTTTACTGGGTAACCCATGAATTTATTGAGCTTACTTACCGAAATGACTGAGGGGTTGTTGAGGTGTATGTATGACATGAGGGTATGCACATTGGAAAACCTTTATCCAGCATGGGTCATGCCTTCTCTTCCTAGCCTTTTCCAAATCCAGGAGGCCACGTGTGAATAGGGTCAAATTACATACAGTTGGCTGGGAAGAGTGGCTGGATAATCCTGTGAGGGTCAAATGGCCCTATTTGGCCCTCTTTTAATAAGTGAACACAATGGTCAACAAGCCCAATTGTCATGATATTTAGGGATCAGGCTCACTGAAGTTATTATGATGAAGTTATTTCACGCAGAAGGGGCTGCTGAATAGCAGCATTTTATGAAAGGGACCTGGAATTTAAAAGGATTTGGTGCTAGGATCTACATGTGAGGGAGAACATGTGTCATTTGTTTTTCTGAGTCTGTGTTACTTCACTTAGTATAACAGTTTCTAGATCCATTCA
>NW_008337765.1:0-1445 GCF_000622305.1 Nannospalax galili | reverse complement strand
TATTTTCTGTGGGTTTGTTGTACATAGCTTTAATTATGTTGAGGTATGTTCCCTTCAGTCCAAGTCCCTCTAGGATTTTGAAGATAAATGCATGCTGAATTTTGTTAAAAGCCTTTTCTGCATCTACTGAGATGATGATGTGGTTTTTGTATTTGGGTCCTTTAATATTATTTTTTTGTAAATCTATTTTGTTATTTCTATTTTATGTGTATGAGTGCAATGCCCGTGGAGGTCAGAAATGGGTATCGGATCTCCTGAAACTGAAGTAATGGGCAACTGTTAGCAGTTGTTAGCTACCAGGTGGGTGCTGGGATTTGAACCTGGGTCTTCTGCAATGTATATTTAGCCCTTAGAGTGTGGAAAAGTCTGTGTATTAGAGTGATGCTGGCTTCATAGAAAGAATTTGGGAGTTCTCCCTCTGTTTCGATCATTTTGAATAATTTAAGTAGTATTGTTTGGCGGTCTTCTTTAAATGTCTGGAAGAATTCAACTGTAAATCCATCTGGGCCTGGGCGTTTTTTAGTTGGGAGGCTTTGTATTACTGTTTCAATTTTCTTATATGTTATGGGTCTGTTTAAACTGTTGATCTCTTCTTGGTTTAACTTTGGTGGTTCCCATGATTTCAGATATCCATCCATTTCTTTTAGACTTTCAGATTTAGTAACATATAGAAAACATTCCCTTATAATGGTCTAGATCTTTTGGGTGTCTGTTGTGATGTTTTCCCTTTCATTTCTGATTTTGTTCATTTGGACTTGCTTTCTTCCTTTTGGTTAACTTGGCTAAGGGTCTCTGGTGTCATTTATTTGGGCTCTTTCTAATTTTTTAATGTAGGGGCTTAGAGCTATAAACTTCCCTCTTATGACTGCTTTTAATGTGTTTCAGAGGTTGTTTTGTGTTGTATTGTCCTTTTTGTTGAATTCCAGGAATTCTTTTATTTCTTTCTTAATTTCTCCTTTGACCCACTCATTGTCTAGGGGTGTGTTGGTCAATTGCCAGGAGTACGTGTAGCTCTTTCTAATTTTTTAATGTAGGGGCTTAGAGCTATAAACTTCCCTCTTATGACTGCTTTTAATGTGTTTCAGAGGTTGTTTTGTGTTGTATTGTCCTTTTTGTTGAATTCCAGGAATTCTTTTATTTCTTTCTTAATTTCTCCTTTGACCCACTCATTGTCTAGGGGTGTGTTGGTCAATTGCCAGGAGTACGTGTAGTGACTAGGGCTTTCTTCAGTGTTGATTTTGAAATTTATTGCATTGTGGTCTGATAGAGTACATGGAATTATTTCAATTTTATTGTATTTGTTGAGGTTTGTTTTGTGGCCCAGTATGTGGTCAATTTCTGAAAAAGTTCCATGGAGTGCTGTGTAGTAGAAAGTATATTCTTTGGCGCTTTGGTGGCATATTCAAAAGATGTCTGTTAGGTCCATTTGATGTATGGTATCATTT
>NW_008337764.1:521587-534097 GCF_000622305.1 Nannospalax galili | reverse complement strand
TTTGAGGCTTTTTCCTAACTGCTAATTGATGTAGGAGGGCCCAGCTCCCTGTGGGTTCTGTCATCCCCAAGCAAGAGGCCTGGACCGTGTAAGAAAGCTAACAGTAGGCGTCCGTATCAGGAATAAGCACGCTGTTGCCTCTTGTTCTCTGCACACTGACCAGTTGTGGGTTTCTGTGTTAATCACCATCTGCTGCACAAGGAAATTTCTCTGGTGAGAGTTGAGAGATGCATTCTTCCTATGAGTAGAGGTTGCACTGAAGATTGGTTACTTAGGGCAAAGCATCTCACACACATTTGGGGACACAAGTCAGACTCTATTTGCCACATTATGTATATAATAGAACATATAAATTAAATTAGGCAGGTGCAGTAAAGGGAGGTACAGATAGGAAGGGGTATCTAAATATCAAATTATATGAAACTTGCAAACATTTCTTAAAGAACGGGAAGCTAGCAAGCCAGTAAGCAGCATTCCTCTGTGGTTTCTGCTTCAAGATCCCGCCTTGAGCTCCTGCCTTGGCTTTTCTTGACGATGGACTGTAACCTGCAACACGAAATAAACACTTTCTGCCCCAACTTGGTTTTGAATATGGTGTTTACCATAGCACCGGAAATCAAACTAGGACAGGAAGGGCCATAAAGTTCCTATAAACAGCTACACAGTGTGGCCAGCTGCTTTTTGGATTCTTTCTTCAACTCACTATTTCCATCCTCAAAAGAGTTCCTTTCTTAAAAAGCTGTCATTGTTTCTATTTCTAACTACGTGTCCCTGGCGTAGCCCTTTGCCCTGGGACACGAGTCTGGGCTCAGACACCCTCTGAAGTCTGATCTATTACTCAGCACTTCTAAGCATCTTTTCCTTGAAGCTCCGCTTTCTCACTGTTCCTCAGACCTCCATGGTTAAATCCAAAGGCATGACTTTATCTCCCTCCTCCTAGCGGCTGCTAGGGTTTTCAGATTCCCTGTGCTGTTGGTTTCCTCTCAAAAGTCTAATAAAATTGTCCTCGAGTTTCCTTCTGATTCTGTTCTACGATTGTTTCATTGGTGAAATTAACAACCCGAAAAGGTAAACTAGAGTTTCACCAGTAACAATACACTGCATTAAAAAGATTGGCTCTGCCCCTCCCCCTACACATCCTTGATGGCCTCCAGGGCAGGTTTTGGTACTGGCAGCAAGTGTCTGGAGAGCACGGGGTGCCCACCACACAGATGCAGGCAGCAGTGTCATCGCGCAGGCAAGTTGCGATGTGCAGGGTGCTGAGCCTAGCAGCCACATCCAGAGTTGCTGAGAACCTTCCATTCGACTTTTTGTTCTCTTGGTAAGTCATGATTGCCAGGGGTACAGGGCTTCTTCGTCTGTCCTGTTTGTCTCATCTTAAGTTGTTAAAGGGGCTCACGGTGTAATTGCATTGAAGAGTGCAGTTCTCTCCCCGCAGGACAGTCAGGGACCCAGGACGCTGCTCCACCTGGGTCTTGCCACTCACCCCTATTAGGAAAGTGATGTGAAAGTCAAGAAATCAGTCATCGAGCTTCCAAGGTGCGTCCTTCTCACTCCTCACGTCAACCTCGGATAATCCAGAGATAGGCCCATTTTCTTCCCACCTCCTGCCCCCAAGAGACAACACCTCTTCCCCAAATCCTAAGAAAATGCTCCTTGACTTCCTGTGACCACCTGCCTAAAACTCTACAGTAGCTTACAACAAAAATACAGCCATGAAACCACCAAGGAGGCGATCAGATGCGTCTCCGTTGCTGTTCTACAGAAATCTGCCCTTTAGGGCCTCCTTAGTTGAGCACCTTATCTTCCAGGTAACTTTGAACACAGAAGCATGGCCAGCCAATCAGAGACTAGGTGTAGCTACAGACAATGTAAACACTGCCATCTTGGGGTCAGAGCTCAACTTGCTCAGTGGGTGTTTTGCTGTTTCCTCTTCTCTGTTTTGATACAGGATATAAACTCATCTCCCAGTTAACCAAAAGAAAGAAAGAGCACCTCCAAATCAACAAAATCAGAGATGAAAGGGGAAACATCATAACAGACACCAGAAAGACACAGAACATATAAAGGGAATACTTTAAAAACCTATACTCTATTAATTATGAAAAATTGCACACTTGATGCAGGTTGGTGAACCAAAATATGCAGACACCTTAGAAGTTAATAAAATGAGCTACCCATTCAAGTAAGTCAAACCCCTGAACAGACATTTTACCAAAGAATATGTACAAATGGCAATCTCATGAGAAGATGTGCCCTGTCACCCATCATCAGGGAAATGCAAATTAAAAAGAGCAAAGTGGCACTAACACACCTATGAGAATGGGCGAAGCAGAATGAGGCAACACCAGCTCCTGGTGACGGTGTGGAACAACAGGAACTCTAAGGCCAGTGGGGTCGCAAAAGCACAGCTGCTCTGGAAGACAGTTCAATAACTTCTTTCAAAGTCTTCCCATGTGACTTAGCGCTCATGTTTCCTGGAATTCACTCCAAGTAATTGAACCTATAGGTTCCCACAAAAACCTTCACAGTGATAGGGGCGCTTTATTCATAACTGACAAAATTAGGAAGCAAGCATTAGGCCTCTCTGGAGACGAGTTGATAAATAAATATGCAACCTCCAGAAAGAGAAATACTATTGAATAAAGGAGGCATGAAGGGCATGGGAATAATTATTTCGTGAATACCCATGGCTGTTCATGGGGACAGGAGTCTTTCTTGAGACCCATCTTTGCTCCCTGTGTTTTGAACACCAGCGTGTGTCTCCCATCTGATTTACTAAGAGCTCATCTGCACAATGAGCATCTGTCCCATTCAGTGCTTTCCACTGTTGCTGCACATAAGATTCTGTTCACATGAGGGGCAACCTCTCGGCCATTCCCTTCTTCTTCATTAAGAATTCTGAGGGTCTTTTCAAGGAGGAAGGGCTGAGCACTCCTGTCTCCTTTTCTACCACATTTTCAGGGTCTTATGCACAGTTGGTTATCTGAATAAGGTTAAGGATGTGGGTCAGGAGTAGAGCCCTTTGTAACAAACATGGGCTCTGGGTTTCATCCACCAGCACTGCAAAAAAATAAAGTTAAATAAGTTACAGCAATGACCATAGATACCATTTGGTTGTTTAAGTGATTTATGCAATTATGTGACTTGATTTGAGAATGTTTTTATAAGTTTCCCCAACCAGAGATGCACCAGGGCACACAGCAGACCTCTGAAGCCAGTCATCACAGAGGCAGATGCTCAACAGCTGGACAGGCTGTTTGCACTCAGTTTGTGCTCAGCTCTTCCTGAGGTTTCTGCCACTGTGTCACTCATAGCACAGTAGTACACAGCCGAGTCTGACACGTGGACCGCGTCTTTCTGCAAGTGGAAGGAAGTAGTTCCTTTACTGTATGTGGCTTCAAAACCTTTGCTGCTTCCCCTCTCTTCATCCCTGAGGGCTTTCAGGAGGAGCTGCGGGCCTTCTCCGGGATACTGAATATACCAAAGAAGAGCAGGGAACGCTATCACTGTGGTTGAATAAGTGCAGTTTATTGTCAGGGGACTTCCTTCTGGGATGCTGATTTGGCCTCTTATTTGGGTCACAGAGTCTCCATGGGTCTTTCCTAGAGCACGGGGTGGGAAAGAAGAGAAGGAGAGAGAGAAAGAATGTGTCACCTTGGAAATAAAGCTCTGACCTTTATGGATAAAGATGTTTCCGGTATCATGGGAGAAAGAGTCAAATTTTTGAAGTCATTTTACTTACCAAGTATGAAGAGTATCACCATCACTGAGCCTGGAGACGCATTCATCTTTAGAGTGTCACCTAAGTAATGTTCTTGGTTTTAAACACAACGAAATAAATGCGGCTGTCATAGAGAAATGATGAATCTGCTCAGCCTACAAATCACATGGGAAATGAACGTGTGTTGGGAAACTGCACCCCCTGGAGGACAGGAACTGAACTGCAGATGAAAGTTCTGATCTGAAAGTCAAAAGATTGTCCTCCTCACTGACTTCATTGATAAGGCACATGTCAGTCTTCAGAGGATCCTTGTCAATCTAAAAGCAGCCGTCATAGCTCCTTAGGTTTTCATTATAGATTGATGTTCTAAGGACTCTGTTAAAAATACCTTAGGAGAGCATCCCAACGCCTTTGTAGTTCAGATTTCCATTATACATCGTTCCACGGGCTTTACGCATTTGTGCATCTCTTACGATCCAACTGCAGTTCTCTGAAATGCCATGAAAGCACTTCAGGAAGTAAGGAAGCCAGCTCATGCTGGATGGTCCTGTTTTTCAGAACAGTTCCCAACCTCTAGGGCAGTGAGTGACATTTACAAGGTACCAGTGCATATTGGGTAAATAAAACAAAAATAAAGAATAACCAGTATGGGATGCAGGATCACTAGTACTTGAAAGACCATGCTTCATTCCTCTGTTCTAAAATAATACAAATTTTGGACTGGAGAGATGGATCAGCAGTTAAGAACACTGACTGCTCTTACAGAGGGCCTGGGTTTGAGTCCCAGCACCCAGATGGCAGCTAACAACCATCCATAACTCCAATTCCAGTTCTGACCTCTCTGAGCATTTCATGACACGGGTGCACTTACACACATGCAGGCGATACACTCATACACATAAAATAAAAATAAATAATATTATCTTTTCAGATTATCTAATCAAGATTCAAGTACTCTTAAATTTCAGAATCACTGAAAATCAAAAACTATGAGTCTTACACAGAACACTCTCCATAACTTGATAATTGAATCCTTCTAGAATGATCTGACATCTATGTCTTATTTGCCCCCTAGTTTCATGACTTCAAAATAAGAGTACCAACTATGTGAATCAGACAATTGCTGATCCTGTTCTCCAGTGGAGACCCTGCAGGAAGGATGCTTTTCACATCACTGAGGTCTTAGCCCAGTGTGTTTTCTGACACTCACTGTCCACAGATTTAGATGAAGGAGCTCACGAGTCCAGCATCAACCTGTGAAGCTCCCTGGTCCAGAATTAACCTGTGAGTAGTTTCTTGGATACAGACTAAGTAACAAGTTCAAGGCCTGATGTTGTTTGAGTTCATGTCTCCCTTCTCCGTCTCTTCCACATTACAAGTCACTGTCAGAACTTGATCCAGACCTGTGCTAAACGGAAATTATGAGAAGTCAGAAATAAAATTCTATTCTTAGATATGGCAACAAAATGAAAATCTGAACAATATTGGGTCATTTCCTTTTCAGAGAATGAAGAATTCTAGAGATGGATGGTTGTCCAACAATATGAAAGTACTCAATAATACTTAACTGTACACTTCCATTTTTTATTAGCAATTTTTAAATTTATTACTTGAGAATTTCATACATGTAAACTATGTGTTTAGGTCACAAAACCGCCCCCCTGCTCCCTCCCTTTCAATGCTTCCCGCATCACTCCACCTTATATATTTTGAAGTGGTAAGCTTTATATTTGTACATTTTATCACAACTTAACACACGTATAAAAGTTGCGAATGGAGAACCAAGAATGGGAGAAGAGCAGAGCGTCTGACTGCACATCAATCTCCTCCCTGCCCTCCTCCTGGCCCTCATGGCCTGTCCAGCCACCTGTCCACCCGCCACCCAGAACACCTTCCACTGTGGCCACCTCAGCAGGTTCGTACTTGAACAAAGGCATCAAGCAAATGTGTATGTCCCTGCCTCAGGGTGAGAGAGTCCAAGCCAAGTATGTCTAGATCGATGGTACTGGGAAGGACTGCGCTGCAAGACCAGCACTCTGGACTGTGAGCCCAAGTGTGTGGAAGAATTACCTGAGTGGAACCTTGATGGCTCTAGTACTTTTCAGTCTGAAGGCTCCAATAGTGACATGTATCGCATCCATGTAGCCATGTTTCCGGACCCCTTCTGCAAAGACCCCAACAAGTTGGTGTTCTGTGAAGGTTTCAGGTATGACCAGAAGCCTTCAGAGACCAATTTACTGCACACCTGTAAATGGATAATGGACATGGTGAGCAGCCAGCACTCCTGGTTTGGAATGGAACAGGAATATACTCTCATGGGAACAGATGGGCCTCCTTTTGGTTGGACCTCCAATGGCTTCCCTGGGCCTCAAGGTTCATGTTACTGTGGTGCTGGGGACGACAAAGCCTATGGCAGGGAAAGTGTGGAGGCTCTGCCAGGCCTGCTTTATGCTGGTGTCAAAATCACGGGGACAAATGCTGAGGTCATGCCTGGCCAGTGGGAATTCCACATTGGGCACTGTGAAGGAATCCACATGGGAGACCATCTCTGGGTGGCCCATTTCATTTTCATCATGTATGTGAAGACTGTGGAGTGATAACAACCTTTGATCACAAGCCCATTCCTGGGAACTGGAACGGTGCAGGCTGCTATACCAACTTCAGCACCAAGGCCATGCGGGAGGAGAATGGTCTGAAGGATACTGAGGAAGCCATTGAAGACCAAGCAAGGGGCACCAGCACTACATTCACGCCTACGATCCCAAGGGGGCCTGGACAATGCCCGACGTCAGACTGGATTCCACAAAACCTCCAACATCAACATCAGCGACTTTTCTGCTGATGCCAACCGTGGCACTAGCATGCGCATTCCTGGACTGTCGGCCAGGAGAAGAAGGGTTACTTTGAAGACGGCCGCCCTTCTGCCAATTGCGACCCCTTTGCGGTGACAGAAGCCATCATCCGCACGACTTCTCAATGAGACTGGAGATGAGCCCTTCCAGTGCAAAACCTAAGTGGACTAGACTTCCAGCGATCCATCCAGCCCTTCCTAGCTCTTTATCCCAGGGCTCTCTTCTCTCTTCCAGGTGTCCTAATCATCCCCGTTATAACCTACCAGGAAGAAGAGCAAAGGTTTTTATTCCTCTTGCCTAGTCAATCTTGCTTTCATCGGTCAGGATAATGGGGTCAAGTTCTTCATCACTACACACACAGTCCCATTTTTTTTCCTAGCACTGAAGTTTTCTAATGCTAGTGGGCTGGGGTGGGGGTAGGGAAAGGTACCTACTGCTTCTATCCTGTCAGGTGTGTGTGTCCAGTAGGTGTGGCTGTCTGCACAAAGCAGGTGTGTTTTTGAAGGAGAGGGAGGACATTTGCTTCTTCAGGGTAGCTGACAGGGCAGGTCTGCCTGTTTAGGTTGGCATTTCCACTATTGGTGCCAAGCTATCATTTTTTAAGGTCAAACCAACTTTATTCCAAATGGAAGTTAAGGTGGGGGAAGAGGAGCTGGAGGTTAGTCTCCTGTGCCATGTTTTCTTTGCTTGGGGCCACATGCCCTCCATGATCACAAGCTCAACACATAACCTGATGGATAACCCTACTTTAAAGGAAGAAAAAGTTCTTATTTCCTGGTCCACCATTTATAACACAAAGCAGAATAGTGTTTTTATATTTAAATGTAAAAATAAAAAATTTATACACACATGGGTGTGTGCATATATTTGCTTTTCTAAAGGAGGAAATCATCCTAATCACAAGGTGAAGAGACTGGTTTAGAAATAAGGATCTCCTTTTGAGTAGGGGTGAGGAATACAGTACTCAAAAGTTGGTTATCTGGGGCTCTGGTCCTATATTACCATGTAACAGTTTCACTGCCCACTCTTCTGCAGGGCAGACGCTGGACGCTTGACGGGTAGATGCACCCTTGCAGTCACCTGAGCCCCATGACGCTTGACAGGTAGATGCACCCTTGCAGTCACCTGAGCCCCATGCTTAAGTTTAGAAGATGTGTACTTTGTCCACACATGGGTTTAGAAGTATGAGTTTGCTGGTCAAAATGGACATTGTTACTTACAAGGGAGTATTGGGGGTACTGGGGTTATTTTTGGGGTGGGACTAGCATATCACTAAAGCAGGCATTTTGATACATTAAATTTTTTAAAGCAAAAAAAAATGTGAACATTGTTTCCTTTGAAGGTTTCAAGCCCCACCTAGGCTTTCCAGCCTCAAGCCTGAGAGATACAATACAGGATCATTTATTAGACAAACTCTCATTCTAAATTTGAGGGTGAGAAAGTAGGGTTAGAGGTGGAAGGAGAAAGTCACAGAGAGTGAGCATTCAGGGTTGTGGAGCATTTATTATTGTGACAGACCTGGGGCTGTGCAACGCCATCCACACAACAGTCCTAAAGTCTCAGAAAGGAGGGGCGATGTGAAGGATAATATCAGGGAAGGGGAACTCATGTTTTCCCTTTTACAGTGAACTTCTAAGAAACAGCAATCATTGATTTATGGGTAGGATTGGCATGGATCACGCATATTTCCATGTAGAAAATGAACTCTTCCATGCTAGAGATTATAATGAGGCTGCAACATAGAATTAGTTTCCAGCACAAAGTGTGTTACAGTATGGACAGTCAATGAATTTTTTAGTAAACAGATACAGAAGAGAATTTTTAAAGTCCTGTTGTATTATTTGTTAAGACATTTCTGCTTTTTAAATTGTTGACATAAATATTTTCATTTCTATTCAAGACTGAGCACTTTATTGTAACATCTTTTAAAATGTTGTCTTCAGCCGGGCTTGGTGGCACACACCTTTAATCCCAGCACTCGGGAGGCAGAGGCAGGCGGATCTCTATGAGTTCGAGGCCAGCCTGGTCTCCATTAGTGAATCCAGGCCAGCCGAAGCTACAGGGAAATCTTCTCTCAAAAAGACCCCCTCAAAAAAATGTTTTCCTAAAATTAGGCTAGCTTAATCAATAAAGAAAATCTAATGGTATAGTTTCATTGCAAATCGTCTGCACTTTGAAAGCCAGCTACATAACCACATATGATTTGCAAATAACTGTTTTTGTACTTGGTCTACCAGCAAATATTAAGATAAGATAGAAAATTCAATTTTAAAACGTATGAACACCAATATGTAGGATTCAATTTAGGATCTTAAATTTAAGACAAAGGAAACAAACTTTAAATTTTAATTTCAGAATATAAATGGTCCTTTATGAATTGAGAAAGAACGTATTTTAGAATAAATAGAAGAACCTGATCCTTAGACATTAATGTGTTCATCAAATGTCCTTCAGCTGTCCTTGTTATGAAACTTTCTGGTTCTTTTTAAATGGAGAGCTATTACACATGACAAAACACAGACATGACTATGTAGAAATAGAGACTACTAAATTAAAATTAAGACCGAAGGTTTGCAAATATCACTCAGGAATCCAAAATAATCATTATGAATTGGAAAAAAACGGCACTTCCTGAACTAGAAATAACAAGGTGCCTGCATTTTGCAGATAGGAAGAACGTGAAGCACCAGATCCTGCCCTGTGCATTCCTGCATCTGGCTCCTCATTTTTGACTATGTCCGTATGTATATAAGCATTCTGTTGGGCATCTTATATAACAAAAGGAAATAATTTTTTAATTTTTTTTAAAGACAGAGTCAGCTGAGCTGAAACTTTCTATGTAGGCCAGGCTGCCCCCCAGTCTCACAGAGATCTGCCTGCCTCTACCTTCTGAGTGCTGAGACTAAAGGGGTGTTCCAGCTAAAATAATTAACTTTTGAACAACAATCAGCAAATAAGAGCTCTGGCTTTTCAGGGTCACTTCACACTTAGCTTTCTTATTTATGCTTTGAATATCCATGCTAGTTTCCATTTACGACAATAAGACAAATGCTTTACTATAATTTCTGTGACACGGGAAAAGAGGTGGGTCTCCAATCTTAATGGTAGGTTTGAGGACAGGCGGCAGGTGTCTGGGGAGCAGTGCGCACTTGCTGCACAGAAGTAGGTAGCTGAGTCTCCAGGCTGGGTTTCTGTGAAGTGCAGGGAGAAGCGCTTGGCTTTCTGATCCAGTAAAACGGTGAGTCTTTGGTTTTGCTTTCTGGCCACATTTGCACGGATGTCTGTCACAAGCTGGACAACCCTTCCAGCTTTGTGCTTGTACCAAGGGAAGTACGCTGAAGTACTGTCTACTCGAGTAAGTGCAGCCGATGGCTGGGCTGGCTCCCTCCTGCACACTGAGGGTAGAGGGGTGCTGCTCCACGGTCTCTCCCTGGATCTCCCCTATGTGGGAGGGAAAAGAAAAGGAAAACATTGTCAGGGCACGACTTTGAGGAGTCGCCTTTTACAATAACTAGAGGAAAGCATTTTTCGTGGGCATCTAAGTAGCATCCACTAATATTTTCTATGGACCCCAAATCGTCTACTCACAGTCTGGTTGTAGCCACAAGAATAGGAATAAAACGTGATTGGATGTCTTCAGTGCTCTTCCCAAGGGGAGTCACTTGTAGACTTTCGAGCCTGCTACCAACTAGAGGGACCCGAGTTCCTTCCCTGGACATCATAAGACAGAGTGAGAGGACGAACTCCTGCACCTTGCCTTCTCACGTCTGAAAACATGCATCTGTGCAAATACACATTCTCAAATAAGATAAATTAAACAAAAGAAAAGTGAATCTGAAAAGATAATCACTGATTTAAAACAAAGATGGAAATCCCCCAGAAATAAAACTGGAAGTGATAGATGACTGATTTTCTACTTTATCCTGACTGTTCACACTTATCCAGGTTATAAGACCAGCTCCCTGAAGTCCTTTTGCCCAGTTGCATGGCCCTTAAATCAAGAGACTCCATCATGGGTCTGG
Organism: Nannospalax galili; assembly: GCF_000622305.1. NCBI lineage: Eukaryota > Metazoa > Chordata > Mammalia > Rodentia > Spalacidae > Nannospalax > Nannospalax galili. The sequence goes on along the minus strand of NW_008337764.1, from coordinate 523,499 downwards.
AGAGATATTTCAACTCACCGTTGAGCACTGGCTGTTCTTTGAGAGGCCAGGTTTGGTTCCCAGAACCCACAAGGTGGCTAACAACCATCCATAACTCCAGTTCCAGGAGATCTACTTACATACATGCAGGCGAAATGCATATAGTATAAAACTAAACTAAATAACAAAAAGAGGCTCTGTTACTATAGTGTCTAAAAGAAATAGTGCAGCATCTCTTCCTCAGGTTCCTATCCAAAGACAGCATCGTGTCTCCCTCCTGTGCCTTCACCATCATCTTAGGAGATGATACTTGCTGTGCAGGTTGAGTCTCCCGGTCTTTGCCACCAGCAATAGGAGGTTTCTATCAGTGTGGGGCCAATGCAGTGGGCTGTCACTTCCATCAGAAAAGTTGTGGTTTCCTTCAAAGTTCAGGATGGGGGAGAAATGAAAAGCAAGAACCTAACCTCTCAAAAGTTGCACAGCTATTTTCTTGCAATTTGAAGAAAGACTTATGTTGAGTTTAGATATGAAAATAAAAGGAAAGCCACAGCAGGCCTTTAAGACTGTTCTTTTAATGAGGCTCTAGGTGCTGAAATCTAAATGATATACATTAAAATAGCATAGTTCAAAAGTTATTAATCAAATAACATAATCATCATTCCAAAAGGTGTACCGGGCTGCGTTAGCATCCATAATACATTTTAGTTGCAAAGTGTGGTAGTTTCTACTGCATCAGCATATTAGCAGTTTCTCGCCTTCCTTATTATATATTCAGCACGATTGTAGTCAACATAAAACCCTCCCTGTACTACCTGATAGCTGGCAGATCTTTAGTTTTTATTCTGCTTTAGAATGATCCTTGAATTTAAAAAATGTGTAACATCCTATGCCCAGTCATTAAACACTACCAAACTTATAAAGAACTTCTTCCAACTTCTCGGGTACCATTTGAGAAATGCCATTTTATTTGTAAGAAATGCTGCATCTGTGACTTAAACTCTTTCACTCTAATTTGAAGGTTTGAGGTGGAAGCAATGGAATCATCTGCCAGGAATCTGGGACTAAGGCGCAGGCACTTCCGGTCAGCTGGAACAAAGAGTCTGAAGACCAGGGTACCGCACTTAAGCTGATCAAAGTTAAGGATGGGGCAGGGGTCACTTGTCAAAACCGTGCCTAGGAGAAGAGGGCGCATGCGAGAAGGGGGCGTGTCTCAAAACGGGGCGGGGCCAGCACCTGACTCTTCTGGCTTGAAGAGCCGCCACCAGAGGGGCGGCGCGGCTCGAGGTGGGGCGGGGATCGGGGGCGGGGCTACGCTCGGGGAGGGGCGGGGCCTAACCCGGGAGGGCGGAGCTGGGCTCTGCGCGGTGTCGCGTGCTGGACGTCGTCCAGTGTGAGGAGGACGCGCCGGAAGTGGCTGTGGCAGGGGCGCCTCGGTCTGGGAAGGCGCTTTCTGAGGAATTCTGCGGTTCAGGGGGCGCGGCAGCGCCTGGCTCTCCCCAGCGGTCCTTGCAGCAGCCATAGCGAAGAGCAGAGTCGCCCAGCGGTCGCAGACCGGATGTGACAACCGACCGCGGAGGAGGACCGGGCGGGGACACCCCGCCGCGCTGGACAGCAGGGAGCACCGGAACGGTGAGTGGACCTGCCGGCTGGAGCTGAGGCTAGCCCAAAGGCGGCTGGTGCCGGGAGGGGCTCCTGAGGGGAAAGGACCCCGACAGGTCGCCGGGAAGGAGGGACGTCTCGGCTTCCAAGAATCCCAGCAGGAGAGTGGGGTACTCGGTGTGGGATTCCGCACCGCACAGGACCGGACACCTAGTAGGTGCTTGTGCAGTAGAATTTAGTTAGAAGGAATGACAGCGACTTGTGGACGCCCAGGGAGACGGAGAGGTCGGCTGCCCAGGCTAGTGACACAGGTGTTGAAGGGACTGGGCATTCC